>NC_045618.1:40990502-41293532 GCF_009829155.1 Mustela erminea | reverse complement strand
CCTTCCCAGAGGCAGGCTCACCCCGAGCGGCGAGAATGGCGCCACCAGGCTGCTTCCCCAGGAACTGCTCTCAGCAGCTCAGCCTGAAGACGCTGAAGCTTCCAACCGTGTCAAACCCGTGGGCTTTATCTTGATTTATTTTGTGCATCTGTCAGCAAGATATGTCCTGAGGTATCAGAAAAATCTAAAAGAGGTTATTTTTTGGCCTGGAAATGCTAAAAAAGATTTCCATGTAAATTAATGGTCACTTGATGCCGTTTTGGCTTACAGAGGGTTTCATAGGCATGTTCCTCTTTCAGATAGCAGGGGAAACCTATGTAACCATAGCTCGTGATACACCTCCCTATACTTATTGCTAATGGCTGAATTACTGAAATATAATTTGATTCATTTTTAAAAAAGCAAATACCAGTATCCAAAATAGTGTCATAGCATATTGAGAATTTCGCCTGCTGATAATTAATTCTGTGTACTCTTTGGGTTCTAAAGGACCCTACAGAAAATCTGAAGTTAGAAAACTACCGCATTTTTGTTCGTGTCAGGTTCTTGTGGCTCGTGACTATGGCTCCATTTCAAGTACACCTGAGCCTTCAACACTGAATTTCTTAACTTTCTTGACTATAGAAACATTTCCAAGGCACACTTGCAAGAAAACTGCTTTAAATTGGAATCCTTCCGCTCGGGTACAATCAGGCAAACAGCCAGCAGAATTTATTTAACCTTCAGCCAACTGCTCAACCAACTTGAAATTATTGATAGCCCATCAGCAATGATCAAGATGGAGAGGCTAAATGAAGAGGTGCCTTTTTTTTTCCTTCTCTCTCTCTTTTTTTTTTTTTTAAGAAAAAAAAAGAGAGAGAGAGAGAGAGAGAGAGAACCATTGAGCTGGTAACAGGACTTGAAATGCCGTGTCAGCTCAGCTCGCATGGTCAGAGAGCTCAGCTGCTGGAGGGAAATAAAACTGTTCAGTTACGGCTGCCCTCCAATCAGTCACAGGGGTAATGGTGTTTGGCTTCAGTCAGGTTGTATGTCAGCAAATATACATCTCTTCGACAGCCCCTAAGAGTGCCTTAAGATCATGCTTATTGTTTTATATAGATAGGGGTCGGATGCTGATAGATGGTGGTCATAGGCCACCGAAATAAATTTTACCATGTTTAGCAGGTAAAGTTAATCTCAATACTGGGGAATGAGAGAGCCGTTTTGATAGAATATTCATTCCATTGACAGTGATGGGACATTTTTCCTCTCTTAAAGCGTGGTGCAGATCATATGAAAGTAGGTATCTTCTGTTCCCTGCTCCTCAGCCCCCACGATGTGAGGTCCACGTGCAGAAAAAGGACCTCAGGTACAACTGGGAAATTTACTAAGGTTGAACTTTAAAGACCCCAGTTTGTTTGAAGACGTTCTCCAGGAAACTGAACATACTGTTGCACTACCCTGCTATGGTCAGAGTGACACAGTCATCATATGCAGAATTCAAGAAACACAGGCTGTCACAGTGAATGTTTTCTGCCCTATCCTTAGTCCAAAAGAGAATTGGAAGCAGCATTATGGGGCACAAGGGTAGCCACCTCCTTCCAAACCTATCAAATGGTAGCAATCGGCCCCAGTATCCTTTTACCACTGAGCCCAGATGAAGCGCAGAACCTCAATCCAGTGTCTCCAGCACTCAGGTTAAAACGAGTTGGCTATCATCACACTAAAGTCTTTAAAATCTGGAAACCTGCCTTCAAACGTTTTAAGAAAGATAGTGAATCTTCTAAGAGCTTCCCAAAGGACAGTTAGAGGCCAGCTCCTCTGTGAGAGCCTGTGAAAAACAGAGTATGATAGGGTCCTTCAAAGACGATCTGTCTGTCTGCAAAAGATTTTTCTTGGGAGTGATAAATGAGACCCAGCAGAAACGGGACACTGTGCTCTTCATTGGAGAAATTAGAAGACTTTTTTCAAAGGATTGGATCCTTTTACCCCAGGCCAACAGAGTCAGCAAGACTCACGGATCTGAGTCAGAGTGACTTCAAGAGCCCCTCAGAGCCAGTATTCAATAGGAACTCTTAGAAAGTTTGAAGGTGGAGAAGGAAAGAAGAAGTATTAGAATGTGAACCTCAGACTGCCTTCATGTTTATGTTCTGGCAGATAAACTTAAAGAAACCAACCTACTCGCAGTGACTTCAGCCCTTGTAGGAACTGCTGTAGATGTGGGACTTGCCTCATCTCCCTGGCCTACTGGTTTATCAGACTGCGTTCCTCAGACGTTATGACTTAGAGCATGCTTGGAAATGAAAAGAAATAAACTAAATTCTCATTTTCTTTAATTTAGTGAGAGTAGGTCTTTGTTTTATTAACTTGTTCACCTTCTTGCTCACTACTTTCTTGAGGGTAAAGTGTTGCTCACATAGCTCGGGGTCTTGGGGGCAGATGGTGGGCACCCAGTTTAGTAAAACCAGTGAGTTCATCCTTTACTGCCTCCCTTTCACAAAGAAGCCCTAAATTAGGCTGCCATATGGATTTTAAAGCTTAGTCTACCTTAAAAAGGCCAATGTCTGCATCTAGGCCAAAGTATGTGCTTATCTTAAGTTCATGTTCCCTAAAAAAAGAAAAACAAAAAAACAAGAGACTAGACTGTTCTAGAATTTGAAAAAACAAAACAAAACAAAACAAAAAACACAACACTTCTTAATATTTTGATCCAAAATTACTCCTTAAGCACAAGTTCTTTTTTATAATAAAAATGTACTCTCTGGTGTTCTAGTAAGAAAATGTCCCACAGGATATAAAGGAAAGGCCATTCTGAAATGAGACTCAACGGTAGACTTTTTTTAAATGCCTTTTAAAAATGTTTTTAAATAATGAAAGTTAATTCTTAATGAAGTCCTGTCAAACACAAGTCCTAGAAGACTTGCCTTTGATGAATAAATTAAGGATTTTTAATTCACTAATTTAATGGCTTCCTTGAGGAAGGAACTAGCATTTAATGTAACCTCGTGTCACTTGTAGTGCTCAGCAAGCTGCCTTGAACCAGGGCAACACCGAGGACCTAGCCACTGAGGAGATGAATGTGCTTGTAAGGACGTGCAAAAACCATTGGCTCTCTTGAGTAAACATTTCTTCTGTACTTTTCGTTTTACAGTGTAATTGCCACCTTAGCCAGAGCAAAGTTCCATTTTAGTCCCATCCATGAAAGAGTGATTGTAAATTCCATACAAGTGGGATCCAAATTCCTATCATTTTACTTGACTTTAAAATGTGGCACTACAACTTAAGAGTCTTAAAAATAGGCTTGACTTTCACTCAGTAATTTCCCTTCTAGGGATAGTAAATAATAATGGATTGCATAACCATTCTATAAAAGAATGTCCATCACTTGGAAGCAACCTAAATGTCTACATATATTTGGTGAAATAATAATTGGCCTTTAAAAATTGTCTTGAAGGTAATCATTTAGTGACTTGAAAGATAATAACTATATATTACTTGGGTTTTGTTTTTTTTTTAATCAACTTAAAAGTGACAGAGCAGGGGTTGGGTGTTGGCCGCATAGAGACAGCTTAAGCAGATTAAGAAAAGTGGGTTCTTGCTGTCAGAAAAGAGAGTTACAGATATAAAAAGAGGAAGGATTAGAATTAACCCTGCAGTGTTGAACTGAAATTGGAGATACTGGTGTGAGCTCACTTTATTTGGAATGCATAAACATAAAACCAAATATAAATGTATATGTGTATATGTATATTTCCTGATTTTGTCCACTCTTCAGTGCCTGGGCACATCAACATTCTAGTAAAAGGGCATCAGCAGTAAGGACACCACTGCTGAGGTCTGGTGTCTATACCACTTTCCATTCAAAAGGGAGGATCCTTAGAGAAATGGCTGATTCTAGGGCTAGGGCAGGGAAAATACACAATAAGCCTGGAATATCTTTGTTCCAGAAAAAAAGGTAGTGCTTAGAGAACAATGGGAACATGTCAGAAGGACATGTAAGCTAGCTTGCAGGGGCTCCCACTGACCAAATTTGGGATAATTTAATTGTCAGAATAATTAATAACAGTAATAGATTTTACCTCATTGAAAATAGTAGAAATCTGTGGATCCACTTTGTTATAAATTAATGAATGAATACATGGAAGAAGAAAAAGCTCTTCCTTACAGTAGAATGTCAACTAACAAATGTAGAAAAAATAATAGATGTAGAATATCACCACTTGGTAACTATCATAGTAATAATAAATTTAATTAAGAAACACCAAGGAATGCTAGAACTAGCGGAAAAGAATTGGTTGAAGAATGGGATATATACGCAGCCTCAGAGTATCTGCACCCAAAATATTTATGAATTACAAAGGAAAATTAAGAATTTTATAGTGGGAAAACCTGGCAGACACCCCCTTACTCAAGTAACAAGAGTCAGCCCTACCACTAATGAGCCAGTCAAGTACCATCTTATAAGAGCCCAACAGCCCTCTGAGATCTGCCTGCCAAAGATGCATCTGCTGCATCCAAATCATGAGGAAACATCAGACAAACCAAATCGAGGGACAGTTGACCAAAAATTAATAATCATAATCCTAACTAATAGTAAGGTCAATAACCATAATCTTCAAATGCATCAAGGTCATAAAAATCAAGTTAGGAATGGGGAACTGTCCCAGAATGGAGACTAAAAAGACAAGACCAGAGCAACAACTATTTCTGGATTGGATCCTTTTTGTATAAAGAACATTTATTGGTAGTTGGGGCGCCTGGGTGGCTCAGTCGGTAAACGTCTGCCTTCGGCTCAGGTCATGATCCCAGGATCCTGGGATCGAGCCCCACACCAGGCTCCCTTCTCAGCGGGGAGCCTGCTTCTCTCTCTCCCACCCCCTCTGCTTGTGTTCCCTCTCACAATCTCTCTCTCTCTCTCTCTGTCAAATAAATAAATAAAATCTTAAAAAAAAAAAGAACATTTATTGGTAGTTAAGTAGGATCTTTAGATGATGAGTTGATGAGTTTAGGCAGTTCTTTGTTCTGTACTTCCAAAATTTCTTAAGTTTTAAAGCATTTCAAAATTTTTTTAAAAAATGGATATAAAACAAAATACAACTACAATTCCATTTTGTACAAGTTGTACAACAGAATGTATGTGATACATAGAGGCCAAAGAATATGCATTAAATATAGTAATCTCTTGAGTAATGGACTGTGTTTGCTTACATTTTTATTTTCATTTATGTTTTTGTTCATCTATATTTTCTAGTTGTCAAAGAATTACTATGTATGGTCTTTACAATGCAAAAACTTATTTTGCACTTTGGTAGTTTCTACCCTTAAACGGATAGATTATATTACAAGACATAATTGCTTCATCTATAATTCAGTTAGCCTCAACAATATATAATGTACTTCTGAGACACTCAAGATTACCTCCCATTTCTAAAATGTGGAAAATAGTCATATTCGGGAAACATTTATCTTTTCTCTTTATTATATTGTCTGTTGTTCATTGATCATATTCCTGAAAAAGAATCTTATTATAGTTGAAACACCGCCTTTCACATTTTTATGATAGAAACTTTAAAATAGATTAGATCTTCTAATTATTATTCCTCTGGATATAAAAATTACTAAAATAACTGTCTTTTGCTATTATGAGCGTCAACATCTTTTTATTGCTTTTCTTAATTTACTCAGGGTCATATTATGATTATAAATTTCATTTTAAAGAATAATTATAAATACTAACAAGACTGATTAATTAGTAATGTTGCCAGAGTACACAGTATCCCTCTTATTTAGCGAACTCATACTGAAAGGATTTATGATCCTGTTGAATCATATTCATTGAAATGAAATGTGTTTAATATTCGTATCTTTTGCAAAGCCAAAACACTTATACATTGGCCATGACTCTTAGAAGAAGAACCTTCAAAATGGATTTGAAATCATATCTATGAAATGAGATTCTTGATCAAATTCCAAAGAGTAAATTTGCACGTATGGACATTATTCACTTAATGTATAGAATCCAACATTGGAAATGTACACTAAGTGCATTTTTTGCATGAAGACTTCAAAAAACATCTCCTGGGTCAGGTTAGCTGGAAAGAAAATGAGGGCCTTTGTGATCTATTCAGACCTGGATGCACACATACATCTCCAATTAACTGAAACAGAAATTCCCAGCATGCTTCCAGTAAAAAGGATATTTTTAATCATGTCATGGTATTTTGGCAGGTATTTTTAACTATGCAAGTCAGAATGTTATATCATGAATCCAGAAATTTGAGCAGCAAAACCAAGTCAGAGATACAGAGTTCTAATACTAACTTCAACACCCCTCCCTGGATAGGTCTCCACACCACACACTACCTTACTTACCAGATCTATAAGACAGAATCAATATTACCATGTGCAGAGGCAGAACGATTTGAACTTGGCTTATAAAAATTAAATCATACCATATATATAAGCTCATACAGCACTCAATAACACTTCTACTACACTACAGCTACTCCTCAAGCCAAAGTCTTAATCAGAGAAAGACGCAAGGTGAATCAAATCTGTCTCTTACAAATATCCAGGGCAGTAACAAATTAAGATAGTTAATTTAAAGACTGTGTTTAAATTTAAGATTATTTTAGCTACAAATACAGAAAACCTAACTGAAAATGGCTAAAGCAAAGATCATCTACCAAGGGTAACAGCCTCAAGGAGGCTGCAGGCAAGGCCAATTTAGTCCTTCAACAGTGACATCAATGATCCAGGCTCTCTCTGAATTAAGGCTCAGTAATCTTCAGTGTATTATCTGTTACCCTCAGACTTGTGCCCTCATTGTAGCAAGGTGGCTGCTGCTATCCCGGCCATCAAGTTAGAGCTATGTCTGAAGGCAGAAAGGGCAATATTTTTCTTTTCATCAGGGAGAAACACTTCACTGAACTTCACCAGCAGACGTCCCCTCAGGTCCATTGGTCAAGAATTATTGGATCCAGAGACGCCTGGGTAGCTCAGTGGGTTAAGCCTCTGCCTTTGGCTCAGGTCATGATCTCAGGGTCCTGGGATCGAGCCCCACATTGGGCTCTCTGCTCAGCAGGGAGCCTGCTTCCTCCTCTCTCTCTGCCTCCCTCTCTGCCTACTTGTGATCTCTCTCTCTGTGTCAAATAAATAAATAAAATCTTAAAAAAAAAAAAAGAATTACTGGATGCCACGCCAATGCCTTAGTTACAGGGAAACTGGGGAGGTACCTTTCTGACATTGCAGCCTCTGAAATGAGAATCAGTTTTGCCAGCAGGAAAAAAATATGAGAAAATAGAATGGTTGTTGAGTAGACAAGAAATCGTGTCTACTATACTGTGTGTTTTCTGGTGAAAAGCATGTTTTCTTTACTTTTTAAAAAATATTTGGACTTTTCGTATAGCTTCAAGTAAGCATTAAGTAAATCTGTCAGTGGCAATTCAAATGCTTCTGAATGTGGTAGGTTTATGAGACCGTGCTTCTATTTAACTTTGCAGCCATGAGGAGGATGTTCGTTCATGTTCTCCTGTGTTTTTGATGGGCTGACCGCGGAGAGCTGTATTCCAGTACCTCTGGGCTGATAACATCCTGCATTGACTAAAGATAGCAGTAAGTTTTAAGATAAATGAATTTTGATGAATGAATGAATGAATGAGATACCAGACTTGTAGCAGAGGTCCTATTTTTTATGATAATAACTAGTATTTGTATAACACTTTATAGTTAGAAAAGCCACTTATTCATATATCTTTCTTACTATCCACATAAAGATTGTGTCCATTTACTTAAATGAGTGAGGACAATGGGAGAGGCTCTCTATCTGGCACTCCAGAAAGCCTGAGACTAGACAGGTAAGCGCTCAACCTCTGGAAACGTTGTCAACAAGGAGCTGGGCTCCAGACACTGGCCTACAGCTCAGAACAGAGCTCCAGTCTCTGGGGGGAGGACTAAGAGCAGGATGAGACTTTAGTGCAAAGGGAAACTTTTCTAGTAGAAGATTAACAGATGATGACTGGAATCAGGACGAAGGGAGAAATCTACAAATGAGACCTAAAACTCAGGCGTATACAATAAACCCAGAAGGTTCTAAGTAAACTTTGAGATGAATAGATAAATGAATTTTGATGAATGAATGAATACCAAATTTGTAACAGAAGTGATCTGATACTAAATCATTGCACATGGATCTAGAACCTAGTATTATTCCTGGGAACTGGGGGCTGACTACATCTATAATGAGGGATCAAGTGCACCATTTGGGAATGAAAGGAGGAACAAAGCCAGTTAATTCGGAGTTTGCTGAAAATATAAGTTACCTGGGAAGCTTCTTAATTATGCAGGTTTTCAGCCACCTCCTTAGAAATTGTGATTCAGGATGTCTTGTTTCAGGCAGAGACTTTTTTTTTCCTTTTTTTTTTTTTAAGACTTTATTTATTTATTTGACAGACAGAGATCACAAGTAGGCAGAGAGGCAGGCAGAGGGAGAGGAGGAAGCAGCCTCCCCGCTGAGCAGAGAGCCCAATGTGGGGCTCGATCCCAGGACCCCGGGATCATGACCTGAGCCGAAGGCAGAGGCTTTAACCACTGAGCCACCCAGGCGCCCCAGGGCAGAGACATTTTTAACAAGAATCCTAAAGTGGTTCTAATACTGTGGTCAATGGAATTGTCTCATATTCCTAATTAAACAGTAAACTCCCTAGGAGCCAACAGAATGCCTTATATTCCTTCTGTATCCCCCATAGACTTTAACTGTATGATGTAAATGTTCAGTATGCATGTCGATTGAAATCCCTGACGGTTTAAATTAGGTCACTTGGATTGACCATTTAGGATTATCGTAGAATCACCTGCTGAGGAAGTTAAAAGTACTCACTAGCTTAATGCTAATTGGTTACTCCCATCTTTAAGGTACTAGACATTATAGGGGAACAAGAGGTGAGTGGAGCAGAGTCTGCATTTGAGATAGTTACAAAGTAATGGGGTACAGGTGTAATTTCATACAAAGCAGAATTTTTTTTAAAGATTTTATTTATTTATTTGATAGACAGAGATCACAAGTAGGCAGAGAGGCAGGCAGAGAGAGAGAGAGGGAAGCAGGCTCCCTGCTGAGCAGAGAGCCCGATGCGGGACTCGATCCCAGGACCCTGAGATCATGACCCGAGCCAAAGGCAGCGGCTTAACCCACTGAGCCACCCAGGCGCCCCCATACAAAGCAGAATTTGATGCATGTTATGATATGAATAAAAGTGCTGGGAGAGAGGAACAGTTAGGGAAGTTCAGCTATGCCTTGAAGAACAAAGAAAATTTCAGTAGATGTTGGAAAAAAGAAAGGTCATTTCACACAAAGGTGTTCACTCATTCATTCATTCAACAAATGTTTACTGAGCCCCTGTCATGTGCGAAGCACTGTTCTAGGGGTTAGATATAGAGAAATGCACCATACCATGCACCAACCATGTCCCTGTTGATATTCTAGGAAGGATGGGAGATAGCCAGTAAACAAATTAATTATAATGAGCTAGTATGCTATATTTGATAAATACAGTCTATCTCTTGTGTATGGCAGCTACATAAAAACTGAATTGAAAAAGAGGAAAGGTAGGTGCAAGAGGCCAGTTAGGAGACCAAAGAAGAGAGGAAGACATGACAAGAATCAGACATATTACATGACAGTAGAAATGGAAATAAATCAACTCAGTGGAAAACCTGTAACACTAATAGGATAACAAGAAAAACAAATATGAGCAAGTTAAGGATTTGGTGACCTACAGACCCACATCCTCACCCCCCATACTGTCCATTTTCACCATCCCTTGAGTACTGTCCCCAGAACTTCCCTGTCTTCCCCATGGCCTTTGAAATGATATGAAGGGATGGCAGTAGATGCTCCGTTCTCTCCACTGGGCAATCTGCTTCTATGGGGCAGATCCCCTTGGATCCCCTTTCCCAATTATCTGTCTGTAAGGCAACCTAGAGAGTATAGACCCAAGGCGCTGACTTCAAGAACTCATGTTGTATCAGGATAACCAATTATAAAACACAATGGCAGGGCACTATGGAAGCTAAGCAACTGATTAAACTGTTCTTTTTTCAACCCACAATATAGGTTTTTGGAAGAAGTATGGAGTCAAGTTACTTTAATTGAACTATAAATGGCTATTACCTTTGTTTTCACTGTTATGCCCTAGATACTGACCATATATGAATGGAAAATGGAAGGAAAGGAAAGGAAAGGAATAGTTTTTTAGTAATTAAAGTGAGTAAGTGATCAAGCTGAATTTTTATAAATGGAATCAATTTGAATACTCTTAGGGTGTTTGGTGGAAACATGTTAGGTATAAACTAATGAGCAAACTCTAAAAAGACCAGAAATTCCGTTTTCCTGCAATTACAAAATAAATGTTTTTCAACATTTTACAGAGTACAACAGACATTCACATGTATCTTACATGTCCTGAAGTTTAGACTCCAAGTAACAACCTTGTGAAGTGGTCCCTGTTACCTCCCCATTTTTACAGATCGAGAAGCCATTCCATGAGTTCAAGTGACTTGCACAAGGTGACACTGCTAGGAGGTGATGGGCACGAACTCTAGGTTCTACATTTCACTCTTCTAAAGAGCCCCTCTTCCTCCCTATTTCTATGAATAATAGATCTGAATTTGTATATATATTGAGTTTGCTTAAAGCTAGATACAACTAACTTTTAGATAGATAATCATCACCTCAGAAGTATTAAAGGGCTTTCTTGACAAATATACAGCTTTCCATGTCGATAAGATGCCAAAAGGTTATGGACAAGTTAGTCAATAAACAATTTTTAAATTATTCAAGTGTACCTTACTTTATCCATGATTTTCTAAAACACATGAGAGAGTTTTATTATGTAAAGAACCCCTCTTTTCCCTTCTTTCATAAATGATTTTTTTACCTAAAAACATAAAAACATAATCACAAATCAGGCTTACAATTGCCGTTGCGTTCATGAGGGTTTTAAGTCGTAAGCAATCAAGACCAGTGCTGGCAGTCTTACGCAGAGAGATGATATTGGAAGGTTCTTGGGGGCTGACCAAATCAAACAGAAGGCTAGGGAATCATGCTTGAAAGCTAGGCTACAAGAGAGCCAGGTAAACCAAGGCCATCCCACGGATGCAGTGGCCTTTCACCACCACACCCATAAGAATGACCTTGGCCTCCAAAGTTCCCTTTGCTTGTGCCTCCACTCAGTCAGGATCCAAAGTCCCGGGAGCAAATGCCTTGACTGCCCGAGCCTACCACGGCGCTACCAGAAAGTTAGTTGAGGAAGAACTGGGTCCCCTTAATTTCTGTTCATGTCCAGAAATGGGGGGGAGGGGGGAGAAACCTGGGAATTGCCCCCTCACGAAGACTAGCTACAAGGTTGAATTTGCCGGAAAGGGAGATCCAGACAGATGCTGAAGGGGGAGGGTGGAGTGCTGCGTAATGGTTTGAAAAAAAAAAAAAAATTAAGTCCAAAATGTCATCACAGTATTGTGTATCATAATTAATGTGGCGAGAGGCATGAGAATATTTTCTGACAATAAGAGATTTAGTTAAATAAATTATAGTTCAGTTTATATAATAGAAACCCCTAAAACTATGAAAATGATGTTAAGGAAAAATATTTAATGATCTGAGAAGATAGTTATTAAACAATGTTAAGAGAAAAAAATTGATTATAAGACAATATTTTAAAGAGGATCCTATTTTGTAAATAAGAACAATGGAAGGAGACCTCCCCCAAAATTAATAGTAGTTATCTCTGGGTAATAGAACTAAGAATGCTTATCCCTGTAATACAATTGTATTGTTTTTAAATTATTAAAAGCTAGTTTAATGTGCATATTTTTTCATTAAATAGATACCTCAATTTCTTTTGTTTAAATATTCATATCCACTGTTTGTCTTAAATTGTGCATATTGTATATGGGCATAAGTGTATATGCACATATATAATACATACATACATATATAGTATGAGGATGGGGACATATATATGCATAGATCGATCAATTGATTGATAGATAGATTGATGTAGTCCATAACTACACCCACTTCCTTTCAATGTTTTACTAAAACTGCTCAATTGTAAACTTCCTGAGGACAGTGGCCATGTCCTCACTCTTTCGAATCCTACACAGCACTCACCACACACGTTATACATATTAAGTACTTAGTTATTATTTATTATTGAGGGAAAATTTTACTGGCCAGTAAAAGAGCAATGTGGGGATTTTTTTTTTAAAGCACTAGTCATGTTTACATTCTGATTTCAGTGTTTAACAACTGTGTCCTGAGTGAGTCACTGCATTCTCTGAGCCCTTGTGTGTGAAATGGCGCTATGGTCAGAGATAATGTGGAGGTGCCTATACTCTTTGACTAAGGTACTCCCGTTCTCAGAATTTATTGTACAGGTAAACTTGCATTCTTAAGAAATAATGTCTTTATAGGTTGCTTCATTGTAGCCTTGTTTGTAACCACAGAAGTTCTTAAATAATGTAAATGTCCATCAATAAGGAACTGATAGGATAAATTATGGTATATGTGTACGATGACATCATGAAAGGGACTGGAGAAGATCTCTTTGTATTGATAGGGGAAAATCTCTACGATATATTGTAAGTGCAGAACTGTGTGTATAGTATACTTGCATTTATCTTTAAAAGAGTAGGAAAGAGGGGCACCTGGATGTCTCGGTTAGTTAGGCATGGAACTCTTGATTTCGGCTCAGGTCATGATCTTGGGGTCATGAGATGGAGCCCTGCGTCAGGTTTTGTACCAGGTGTTGAGCCTGCTTAAGATGCTCTCTCTGCCCCTCTCCCCCTCCGCTGAACCCTCCCTCTCACTCTCTAAAATAAATGAAATAAACAAATAAATGAATAAGTAAAATTTAAAAAATAAAAGGGCAGGAAATAATATATTCATTTACATTCATATGCATAAATTAGCTCTAAAGAAACTGATAACATTAAGTACCTGTGAAATGTCACAAACAGCTGGTAACATTAGTTGCATGTGGGAGGGTAGCTGAGAGGCTGGGGGACAAATGTGGCTGGGAGAGGTTTTCACTCTATACTCTTGTACTTTAAAATTTTTGAAATTTATGAATATATTCTTATTAGAAAATAAAGACTACAATTTAAACTGAAGGGATTAAAAATAATGAAACACTGTTATAAAATACTTAGCATGTGGCTGGCACTTAGATACCAGAGTCCAGCAGATAAGCTACCTACCATCTCTGTGAGTAGTAGAGATGTAAGGCTACTTGCTTTTTTTCTCCCAACGTTAAGGTTGCTCCCTCTGGTGGGGGTAACAGGAATTGCAGAATAAAAATTGAAACCCCGAACTCATAATTAAAGAAATGGATTGTATACCTACATTCGTCTCCCTGAACCACTCCAGTCCGTGACTTTCCAAGGTAGCTCTTAACCTGGGTAGTCTGGCGCCTGAATGCTTCCCATGTCACACAAAGAATGAATAATATAGGTGGTCACAGTGGCCCACGGTGCCGCTCAGTTTACACAGATCTGTGAGTGTATCTTATAAAACTTCCACATGGTATATTTTTAAATAGATAACCTAGAAATAAATGTCCAAATATTGTCCAATGATCGAGGCAACTCAAATGCTGCTATACAGCCACAAGCGTGATTTGTAATGAAGATGACTAATTCTAACAGTTTCCACCATGTAAGATGTCAAAGGCAGTCAGTTGTACTATTCTCTGTGAGTTGATGTTTGTGTTGCTGAAGGAGTGATATTCCATCTACGTCAGAATTTTTCCTAATGTGGACCCTGGTGAAGCCTCAGGAATTTTTAAATCCCATTAGCACTATCCCCACTGGAGGGGGAGCTGACTTAATTGGGAATCAACACACATTTTACACCTCTTTGGGAGGAAAAAAAAACTCAGGACTTGGGTATGATTAACAGAAAACACTCTGTATGGCACCATGAGGAATAATTAAGCTATAAATTTCATCTGTTTGCCAAATGAGAAACGCCTTTTCTTTAAAAAAAAAAAAAAGAAAAGAAAGAAAGAAAAGAAAAGAAAAAGAAAAAGATCCACACTTTTCCCCTTAACTTTATCTGTCTAGGTAAATATAATTAGGTAATGGATGATGATTTGTTAGCATTTTATTTCCTGTGTTTGCAAGGGCATTAACAGTGATCAGAAAGCGCACAACAAATATGGTCAGTTTCTGATTTTCAGAGGGAAGAACGTGACTTTTGAGAATCAGATGGGCGAGAAGCAGGCATTCTTGCAAATTAACTCTTCCTGTATTCTGAACAGGATCAGAGAGACTTTTGTCTTAGCTGATTTGCATGCACTAATTGCTAGTGCTGAGTAAATGTGGAGTGATCACCTACACAATTACATTCATAAATTAATATTTTTACTTTGCAGTTATTTACACACAGGAAGAAACAGTACAAATAATTTTAAGGCTGTGTCTACACTTACATAATGAAGTGGTTAATTAAAGTAATGAGCTAGTTAATGACAGGCCTAGAAATTTTTCATGAAATATCCATATAAGGGAGGAAGAAATGTCTTTGCCTGAATAATTCTCCTAATTGCCTCAACATTTGATTTCACTTTCTATGCACAGAGACAAGCCCTAAATGACACTTTGGTTATGAATCTGAATTATCCTTTGATTTCTTGTGGGCAGTGTAGATGCCAAGGCCACCTGCCAAGGTAATGGGACTAAACCAGAGGTGTCCAACAGAAAAGGGCCCCACCCCGGAAGCTTCGGACCCAGGCTGATGCAGGCGAGCACATGGTGTCCTGAATGTTCAGAAACGGAAGTGTAGGCTGGGTCTAGAGGAAATCAGTCCTCAACTATCAATACCAAGGGATCACTTTATCACTCCCAACCCGGTGTGATCCACTCCAATGTTAGAGGGACCCATCCTTACTTGGCAGCTCTGATCCTTTGCTCCAGCAGACCTCTAACCTCAGGACTTGGATATGATTAACAGAAAATACTCTGTATGGCACCACGAGGAATAACTAAGCTAAAAATTTCATCTCTGTTTGCCAAATGAGAAACACCTTTTCTTAAAAAAAAAAAAGAAAGGAAGGAAGGAAGGAAGGAAGGAAGAAAGAAAAAAGAAACCTAACCTCATTACTGGAGGCCAAATTACCACTGAATGCTTGCTTCACATCTGCACTTCGGTGCCTGCAACAAACCCTAATAACCTGGGTTTGGACAAGTGCCTCATTCCCTGGGAAAAAGAGGTAGCTTTTCTCCACTTGAGTGAACAGCACCCCATCCACCCTGCTGCTCGTAGCAGAACTCTAGCAGTCATCCTTGATTCTCTGCTTTTCCTCCTGGTGATCTAAGCCACCATCATCTCTGACTTGGGTCAGCGCAGCAGCCTCCTCACTGATCTCCTTGCCTCCCTCCGCTTCCCCCGGCTGCACCAGGATCACCAAAGCCTATTCTCAAAGCAGCAGTGAGAACGGTTCTCTAGAATGTACGTTGAATCATGTCAGTCCTCTGCTCAAAACCTTGCAATGACGAGAGCTTATACTGCAGAGTGCACTCCGGGTCCGGAAGCATATAGAAGAGCTCAGTAGTTCAGCTTCTGTGGAATACCAAAGAGTAAAGTACCCAAGAAGAAGTGGAGGACTAGAGCTCTTCTCACTGTGTGAAGCCAAGACTGGGGTACATCTCCTCCCCACTCCTCAAGCTCAAGAATGCATTGGTCCAGGGATATAATTTAGAGGAAAATGAGACTCTAGGGAGGAGAAAGGACACAGACAAAATTTCTCGATCTAAACCTAATCCAAAAGACTATACTTTCAGGGATCATTTCTATAGTTTGTTACTAGAGAAGTTTCTCTGAATGTGTAAACCTAATCCAATATTGTAATTTGTTAGTATTTCCCTTCCCTGGTGTACACACCTTGTCTAATAATTCCTACACTTGAGTGTTGATGGGATATCACAATCATAATTAGGTTATGTTTTATGGAAGAGTTTCCTCTAAGAAAAGTAGATTATTTGGGGTGGACATGACCTAATCTCATAAACCCTTAAATGGGATTGGGCTCTGTTTAGAAAGAAAGATTTGAGACAATGAGAAGGATTTGAAGACAGGGAGACTTTCCATTGTTGCATTTGAAGATAAAAAGGCCACCTGTAGAGGAATGAGAGTGGCCCCGAGAAACTGAGAACATCTCCCAGTTGACAACCAGTAAGAAATGGGAACCTGAGTCCTACAGCCACAAGGAATTGAATGGAGCCACATAAGCTCAGAAGAAGGCCCCAGACGGGAAAACAGCTCAACCAAAACCTTGATTCCCACTTTGTGAGACCCTAAGCTGAGAACCCAATCATACTGTGTCTAGACTCCTGACCTACAGAACTGTGGACTAATAAGAGAGTATTGTTTTAAGCCACTAAATTTGTGGTAATTTGTTATGTTAACAACAGAATACTGTTTTATGTAGATTAGTTTAATGGCCATAAGTAGGTCTGATCCTAGTAGAAAGAATCCAGAAGTCACCACACCAGTTAGAAATTGCTACAATAATCTAGGATGAGATGATAAGGCCTGGACTGAAGTGTTCACAGTCAAATGAGGAAGAAGAAACTAGTAACAGATTGTGAAGGAAGAATCCAATAGACCTGGTATCCACAGAAAAACATCCAGGAATGGTAAACTGCTATAGCAATGATTAACTGAATAATTCATTGGAAATCAATCATGAACCTCCTTTTGATATCTTTCTTGTGCCTCTGTTGGATTACTATTGAAGTATTCCATTTGATTTTTGTGTGTGTTTGTATTAGGTTTTCAACTAGGAGACAAGATCCTTATGGACAGAATCATTTGAACTTCACTGAACTGACCCATGGGATCCAATGTTAAAAATATGAAAAGATTTCATTAAATTGTAAGGCACTTCACTGCATACCTGCCACATTGGCTCAAATCAGAGCAGACTGACAATACCAAGAAGGGTGCAGAGCAACTGTAACTGACATGCATCGCAGGGGGAATGAAAGGTGGTGTAGCTACTTTGGAAAACAGCTTGGCAGTTTCTCATAAAGTTAAAAATAGACTTACCATACAACCCAGAAACCATTCTTGGGTATTTAACTCCTCCAAAATAAAGACATATATACACACAAAGCCCTATACTTAAATGTTAGTAGCAGCTTTATTCAAAATCACCAAAAAATGGAAACAACTCAAGTACCCATCAATTAATGGATAAATTATCGTATAGCCATTCCATTGTATGGAATACTACTCAGCAATAAAATAGAACCAACTACTGATACATACAACAACATAGGTAAATCTCAAAAAGCATTGTGCTAGAAGAAAGAAGCCATACTCGAAAGACAACATGCTATCTGCTACCATTTATATGACATTCTCAAATGGCAAAACTATTGGGACAAGATGTAGGAGGTCAATGATTGCCAGGTGGCAGGGTAAGGTCAGGGAAAAGGGAACTTCTCAGGATAATATAAATATTCTATGTCTTGTTTGTGGTGGTATTTTCTTTTTCTTTCTTTCTTTCTTTCTTTCTTTTTTTAATTTTTTTAAGATGTATGTATTTATTTTAGGGGCAAGGGGCAGAGAGAGAGGGAGACAGAACCCCAAGCAGACTTCCTACTGAGTGCAGAGTCCAATGTGGGGCTCAATCTCATGACCCTGAGATCATGACCCGAAACCAAGAGTCAGAAACTCAACTAACTGTACCACCCAGGTGCCCCTGTGGTGGTATTTCCAAGTCTATATACATTTTTCGAAATGTATGGATCTATACATCTAAATGGGGTAAATTCTAATATGTGTAAATCACAAATAAAGCTTTGCTTGACCTTCGCTTTTTATCAGTCTCACTCCTTTGATCACGGATCCTAACAGCTCAGGATGATAAAGAGGTCTAAAAGCAAAGAGGACCTGCCAAACCCAGAGAGCATATTTATGCAAATGCACACCAGCGCTTCCAATCTGTTTTTAGCACCACGTGGTAGCATTCCTCCCTCCTCTACTCTCCCTGGCGCCATGTAACAACAGCTGCTTAAACCCAGAAAGAGTTCAGAACTACTCCAAATACAGGACCCTGAGCGATGTTACCTCTACGTTCCATAACTCAGAGAGGTCTCTTTCTGCCTATAGACATACACCGGTATCTGTGACAGGTCAAGTCTTAGGAAGACCCGTGTAGCTTTCCCATGTTCATACTCCTACTGATGTACATGCGGACATAACTGGTAACTTCCTATCTTATTTGCCCTGACTTGAATGTAATTTCTGTATAAAGAGAGAGAGTGGACTAGTCTAAAGTTCGTCTCTAATCTTAGGGAAAAGGAGGACTATTTACCTTGTTCTCTTCTTAACATTTCACACTCAAGCACACAAAACTTCTCCAGGTACCCAAGCGACACAGTGGAGGAAAGCATGTCAAATGAGATTGGTGTCAGGTTGGAGCAGAAAGGAACAATAGTACTAGTCTTAGCAAAAACATCAAAGCTAACAGGTTATTAGAAATGAAAGCAGGGGAGCCTGGCTGTTTCTTGATAGAACATGTGACCCTTGATCTTGGGGTTGTAAGTTTGAGCCCCTACGCTGGGTGTAGAGACTACTTTAAAAAAAATCTATTTTTTAAGAAAATAAAAGCACAGAGCACCTGGGTGGCTCAGTGGGTTAAAGCCTCTGCCTTCGGCGCAGGTCATGATCCCAGGGTCCTGGGATTGAGCCCCGCATCAGGCTCCCTGCTCGGCAGGGAGCCTGCTTCCCCCCCTCTCTCTCTCTGTCTCCCTCTCTGCCTAATTGTGATCTCTGTCTGTCAAACAAACAAACAAATAAATAAATAAATAAAATTTTAAAAAAGAAAGAAAATAAAAGCAAAAGAGTTCTATTTGAACATGTGGCACCTTACATGTTCAGAGAGAGGCAGGCATTTCCCTTCTGCTATGTTGGTTGTCTTGGGTTTCATCTTTAAATTTAAGACAGGGGTATAATTTTTTTAAATGATTATACGCTGTTCCCTTTGAGAATAAGAAATTTGAATTTAAAATTAACAATATTTCCAATATGTTAAAAATTAACTACTTCCCATGTTCAATATTTTCTTAAATAATGATTGTATATAACAGGCCATTCTGAAGTGTAATAAACGATGTCTTCTAAATTCTACTAATGGCACACATTACTTATGACCCTTTCTATAGCCATAGCCAATAAAAAAGATTATATTTTCAGTATATACATATCATTTTGAAGACTCTAACATTCAGAAGTGAGTCAATTTATTTAATTTATGGGAAGATGAAAACCATTCTAGGAATAACATTTTATGAGTCTATTCTCATCAATATCTGATACTTTAAATTTTCTTTTTAAACATCTCCATTTTCCATTGTCATGTTTGAATTACTTTTATTATTGTATTTTACCTATTTCAGTGTCTACTTCTTTTCTTCTATAAATGAATTCACCAGTTGAAGTCAAAATGAGCCTAGAAACCCTTGAGATTTAGAATACCCTTGAATTACCATAAATCATGCCATTAAGAAAAATCAGATACTGCTCTCTCTGCTAAGAATTATGGTTACATTTTTCTTATCATTAGATTTGACTTACTAAAAATAATCTTTTAACAGCTATAAAAATGGAAGTAACATACTAAAAATGGGCTATTCTTATTTTATCAATTTAAAATTTCTAAACAATTTGAATGCTGGTGCGACTGTATTTCCATCATTCCCTCTGCTTGTTTTGCTTAAGGAAAAATATGCCCATTGGAAATATACATGGAACAGAATCTATACATAAATATATATAAAATGAAAATATATACATATATGCATATCAGCAGGCAGAACTGTAAAATGACTCAGTAAGACCTATAGTACTGGAGATGCTTCAAATACCAGTGATTAGAAATTTATCAGAGGTTTTTTTTTTAATTTAGAGAACAGCATAATTAATTTCAGATAAGTCTTTATCTGAAGGCTGGTCAATTAGTCTGGTCAATTAGTCCATGAAAACTTTCTTCTGGTTTTTCATTCATCAGTTATGCTGCCCCATTTGGCATTTTATAACAAATTAGAAGAATAAATCCAATTTGTTATGATCCAAGCATTGTGTTTACAGTGTCTAATTTAAACCCCAGATTGAAAGACCCACACATTTGCCTTCTATTTGAATGGATGTTGAGAAAAAATGAGAGAGGAAAAAGAAATATGACTTTGTTTCATAAAAACTAAATATCATCTAAAAAGTTAGTTTATTATCTATGGTTAAATATTTGACCCTCATAAAGAAATTGCATGATATGCTTTTGAATCACTTTCTATCATTAATTGCATTAAACCTTCAAGCTTTCACTCTCATAATTCTTTTCAATTCCCACTCATTCCTTCAATGAATTATTCCCTTTAACTAGTTCAGTTTAATTATCATGTTCACTTTCCCAAACTGAATTGTGTACTCTTCATTATAAATTTTGTATTTCCATAGAATAAATAAAATTATTATTGCCCTGGTAGCCTAAATATGTTACAAGAGTAGATATTAAATGTGTTGCAGAATTTTTAGGATTAGACATCAAAGACAGGAATTGACACCAAGTTTTAAGAATTTTATGGTAAAGTTTTGTGATGCTATACTCTGGTCCCAATTCATGGCTGAGAAACTTAGGGCAAAATAACCTGATATGCAGATCAACAAATAAGTAACCAAGCCTGACATAAATGCCTTGTTTCTTATGAACATGTCTCACCTCACCTATAAGATGGTCAGCTTTTCTGGGACAGAGCCAAAGTAACTCACCCCACATCTAGCATATGCCTAGTAAATATTAGGGAATAAATGTTTGAGTTGTTTTTTTAAAACCAATGAATCTTTGCCACATATGTTTATTTAGCCCAGAATGTAGTGTTCTGCCATTAAAGATGTACCCCTACTAAGTTATGTGCACATCTTATGACTTCTACCCAAGTCTCACTAATCAACTACATTCAGGGGTGCCTCATTGGCTCAGTTGGTAGGGCATATGACTCTTGATCTTGGGGTCGTGGGTTTGAGCCCCATGGTGGGGATAGAGCCTACTTTAAAAAATCAAAAAATAAAATCTTTAAAAACAAACCAATTAATTTCATTTTCTATTAAGCCCCTGAGTTTGTTTCTTCAATATACCTATCATGGGGGACTGAGAATGCTTTTGCTGCCCTTTTCTTAGATTTTATGTCATTCTTCACAATACAGTACAAAACAGAACATTTTTTTTTTAGAAAACTTTTGTGCCTGACTTACTCTTTTTGCTTTGACATGAAATTTCACGTTTTGTGCTAGTAGAAAGAAATAAAAATTATTTTAAATGTGCGAATGAAATGAAGACCAACAAAAACTGTTCTCTGCATTGGATAATAGAGTTTTAATGTATTTCTGCTGTCGGTTTGGTGTATTTGTGTGATAATTTTATGTGACAGTGTAATTAAATTGTAAAACAATTCCCATTTCCTATGTATTTTATCTATTTATCATCATTTATTTCTTTACCTTCTTTTTCTGCAATAAATATTATTGTAAGGAGAGTTAAATAAGTTAAACCAATGCAATTACTTTTACAGATTGAAATTAACTTCATATATCAATTTGTACACATTTATACAAAGTACCTACAACTTGCCCGATATAAATAAATGTGTTTATTGCAGTATATTTATGATGTCACTGTGGTTTCCATGTTTGCCTTCCTTTTGAATGATGATCTATATGTTTAAACTTGACACTTTAACAGTATTTTCAAACAATTTCATTCATTATCAAATAACCATTTATTACACTACGGCAATTTCGTACAATTTACTGAACCTTTTAGACACTCCTAAACAATGATTTATCAACCAATATACAGATTTTAATGCTTATCACAGCAAATATAGACAGTAACATTAAGTAGTGACTTGACAAGAGGTAACTAAATTATCTTTTTAAAAAAATCTTGATGAGTCATGTTTAGAAATAGCCTGTATGCTTTTATAGCTATACTAGAAATTAAGAGAATTATATTAGACTGTTCTATTCTTCATGCAGTAAGATGGCTAATTATAAAACCCGCATAGATGTCAATCATACAACCTCATACGTTGATTTTAAAGGCAAGAAAGAAGGAAGGATATTTTAGAAGTTTGGTTGCTGACCTGGTTGGTAGCTTCCTATATCTGTGCTTCCCCATAGATGGGTTAACATTGCTGCTCAGAAAAAGCGCCTCTGGGTGGCAAATCTGGAATGATCCGGATGGATCTTGTTGCGTGAAACCAGGGGTTACTTAAAATAATCCCATCCGCCTGCTGCACGCAAAACATGTCCAGATCAGTCTCGTGAGGTCTGACCAGACCATCCTCCCTGGAGCAATCCCACAGAAGTTATGTTGTAAAATGTATTGAGGGGAAAATTCAATTTCTCCACCCAAAGGAACCAGGTAGGGGGCAGAATGTTATCTTTGTAGGATCGCGTGGTGGATTCAATGAAGGCTACCGTCCTCAAAGAAGCCAAGAGACAGTTTAGGTTTAAAAACAATTAACAAGGACAGAAAGGGAGGAGAGAGAAACAAGACAAGCTTCCTTTCAAGTAGGATCATTTACATGAAACATTAAACCTGATAAAGGTTTCTGACAGTGTGTGGGAGGGTCTGTATTTCTTTAGTTATCCACATCCAGAATGAATTAATTTGACACTAATTGCAGAAGGATTAAATTTATTCAATCTCTATAGACTCCTCCTTGGCTATTAAAATTAAATGAAGATAAAAATGAATTATTCTTTCCTAGATCAAAAATTAAACACCAAATCAATTTACGAGGATGTGGGGGACAATGGGCAGTGAAGACCACAACCTGTGACTTTTTGTTCTGAAATAAATTGAAATGAGAAGATTATTTTTTGATAGATGTATTAATTTAACAAAAAGATCCCTTATTTCCAAGGCCCCTGGGACACCTTTGGAAAGCATACTCTAGCTATAAGAACCTAAAAACATATCCGTTTCTACTAATACTTTTAAAAAATATATAGCTGTGTCAAGAAATTGGCTTGCTAGAGAAGGTCTTTTTTAATAGTCAAAACCCAAAAAGAATTATTACAATGAAAAAGAGGAACAAGCTTCAAGTTGTCTCCAGATAACTTCAAGACCGCGGATGTCTGTCCCTCCACATCAGGTAAGAACTGAAGCAGAAACTATTAGGAGGAGACAGTCTCATAAACTAAACTGAAGGAACTCCTCATTTTCAGAATGCTCCTTAAACAAAAATGATCACCTCAGGGCAATGCCTGAGACTCCCCGAGACTCATCTCTTTCTTCATCTGCCCTTGTCTCTCCTAGTCTTAGAAAAAACACAGAGCCTACAAGGTGTGGCAGGGAATCCTCAATGGTCGGGTTGGAATTGTAAAGGAAATTTGCTGACTCTGAACTCCTCCTGAGTTCAGGGTGCTATCTATTGTATTTTGCAAACCTGCAAATTATAAATACCCATTTCCCTGGTAAACATTCCGATTCTTTAAAGTATCTTTCCTATCACCTGGCATGGATTTGATGTATGCATTTGGATTGGAGGTTTTTATGTCATTTTTTTTTTTTTAAGGCAAGACAATAATACGAAAGATGTGTCATTTTCCTGTTTGTACTTAAACATCCAGGTGACATTTGAGTGAATTTCTAAAATGTAAGGAGATGATAAACCCAGCTTTTGGCAAAATGTTCCAACCACGGTCAAATGAGTCTTTGGTGTACCATATGAATTAGTGACAAGGAAATTGAAGATCTGAGGAAGATAGGGAACTTGCCCAAGGTCACAGAGACTGTAGCCGGCTAAAGACTAGACGGCCGCTCCTAATCCTAGCCCAGTCCCTGGCCTTCCATTGTAGTGTCAAGTTTATGTGTTAAACCCTCTCTGAAAAATAATTGCATTTAAAAAAAAATTAAAAAAAAAAACAATTGCATTTTAACATGAATCAGTGTTGTAAGCTAATTAAGGAAAGACTAATAATGTAATTTCAGGCATTAGTCATCTTACTAATTCAGATTCGCCCCATACTCTCTCCTATTCCAAACTACACACAAAGCATACCAGATACAAATTTTAAAATAGTGTTTGTCAGATGGAATAGCATCTTACATTTATATATATGGAAAGTCCCTCATATTAATGGGTGACCTGCTGAAGAGTTAGTACTCCAAAAGCAAAAAAAAAAAAAAAAAAAAAAAAAAAAAATCTAGAATTTTAGAGATTAAGGACCTTATAAAGATGGTAATTCATGGCAAACTTCTGTCATTTCATGGCTCCCCATTCCATAAATACCTGAAACTGGAAAGTGTCCTTCTTTTTCTCAGTAACTATAATTTGGTGCTTTAGCAATTATATAGGGGAAAAAAGTGTTTGTCTTTAAGCATCATAAGGGAGCCATGTAAATGAAAAATAATGTTACAGTATTAATATTTTCTCCTCAGTGGTACAGCCATTCATTAAAAAGAATTGGGGGGGGGCACCTGGATGGCTCAGTGGGTTGAGCCTCTGCCTTTAGCTCAGGTCATGATCTCAGGGTCCTGGGATCAAGCCCCGCATCAAGCTCTCTGCTCAGCGGGGAGCCTGCTTCCCCCCACCCTTTGCCTGCCTCTCTGCCTGCTTGTGATCTCTGTCTGTCAAATAAATAAAATCTTAAAAAAAAAAAAAAGAATTGGGTTAGTACATTTTAACTGCATTTTTACCCGTGCCATTTTAAAATATCAATAATGATATAGATTCTCTCACTTGAGGTAGTTACTTTTAGGAAGTAAAATATTTTTGGAAATACATTTGTAGAACATTTAGCCTATTGCCATAGCAAATTAGATGACATCACCTTTTAATTTTTATATTTGTATTAAATTAAAGTGCATACAGAGAGCATTGTTAGCATTTGTTAAATAAAAATGCCTTATACAGAACCATGTTAGCATTTGGCTTTGTTAATTAGAATGCAATTCCCCAGTGACCCAACAATTGTTTGTGTATTTTGAAATACACCTGGTTTTTTGTTGTTGTTGTTTTTGTTTTAAAGATTTTATTTATTTATTTGACAGATAGAGATCACAAGCAGGCAGAGAGGCAGGCAGAGAGAGAGAGGGGGAAGCAGGCTCCCTGCTGAGCAGAGAGCCCGATGCTGGGCTCGATCCCAGGACCCTGAGATCATGACCTGAGCCGAAGGCAGAGGATTTAACCCACTGAGCCACCCAGACGCCCTGGTTTTTTGTTTTTTGTTTTTTGTTTTAAGATTTATTTATTTATTTGTCAGAGAGAGAGAGAGGGAGGGAGAGCATGAACAGGAGGAGCGGCAGACCGAGGGAGAAGCAGGTTCCCCACTGAGCAGGGAGCCTGGGGTGGGACTCAATCCCAGGACCCTGGGATCATGACCTGAGCTGAAGGCAGATACTTAACCGACTGAGCCTCCCAGTGTCCCTGAAATACACCTATTCCCTTGAAACAAAAGATTGTATTTTGACTCTAAAAATGCAGAAGAAATGGTAACTGCTTTGGTGAATGACAGTTTTATTATCTAATTTTGTATTAATCTGGTTGCAGGTATTATAACTGACTACAGAATAGTTCACCTTGGTTAGTAAATTCTCACTTTTATTTACCCAGCTCAGGAAGAATTTCAGAAGCATTATCTCTGGTAAAAATCATCATCATCATCATCATCATCATCAGTAGTCAATCAAACTGCTTTTTTCTAATTGGAGGCTATCACTTATTTCTATGTTTCTAAATATAGATGTCATACTGAGAGAAAGAAGAGTGAAATCTACTTCCCCCTTCAAAATTATCTCTATTTTAGTAATAAACCAAGCATGGGATACTGTGTCTCAAGTACTTTTGCAAGAGCATTAATTAAGAAGGGGAGCGGTTTTATTTTTTGTTTTTTGGTTTTTTTTGTAATGACCCCTATTCAGTGTAGATGGGTCTCCGCCATCTTCTTTCGAAATGTCAGCCATGATCTCCAATTTATTGTTGCATTGATATGGCCAAATTTTGGCTTTTTATATGACAAAGTATATACCCTCAGATACCTTTAAACTCATATTTGTTATTCCTTTTACGACATTGCAGAAACAGCTTCACAGAAGACTTGATTATGGACTCTTAAGATTTGTTCACATTATTAGTTTTAATGAGTAATCTAAGATAGGTCTAGACTCTTCTAACTTATGTTGAATAAAATGCACATCCTCTCTCATCTTCA
This sequence comes from Mustela erminea, assembly GCF_009829155.1. Taxonomy (NCBI): domain Eukaryota; kingdom Metazoa; phylum Chordata; class Mammalia; order Carnivora; family Mustelidae; genus Mustela; species Mustela erminea. Next base: position 41,267,269 of record NC_045618.1, on the reverse strand, counting down.
ACAAACATGGCTCACTCCAGATCTGAGCTCTTGCTCTCACATGACTTCTACCCATAACCTATTTCCCTGAATGAGGCGAATACTTAAAGTCCCATGGACAAAAATTCTCTGGCAAATTAGCCTAGTTTTCCTCTTGAATGGCCATAATCTAATTCTGCATGTGGAAATATTTCTTAAAAATGTGTGCTGCTGTTTCCCTCTATGTGCTCTGTGAAATGTGGAAGCATCTTGCAACAGTGATGTGTAATATATGTCTGCAATCCAATTTGATTTTCTGAAATGAAGCACAAATTCTCTCTGGAATAATTTCTTTTACTGGTTCATTGTCGAAAAGAAACTTGTCACCAAGCCAAAGATAAAACTGCTGCTGGGTTTAGTTTCAAATTTTATAAAGTGAATAAGTGAAAAATATATATACATGCATTTCAGACTCGAGTTATGAATAATTAAATGAATATATAATTGTATCCAGTTTTACCCTCAAGCTCAACCAGCAAAGACATCTTCAGTCCATGTAAAAAGGATACTTCACATTTTTTTCAAAAATTATGAGCAAGCTGCCAAACAACACTGAATTTATATGCTCATAAGCAAGAATAACAATCTGTCTATAAAATTATACAGTGGGGAGTGCAGCATTATTCAAAAGTTTTGTTTAATGTACATTCTGCCTTCTAAAATTTGAATTTACACAAGCATTTTCTTAGTGTTGTCTGAAATGTCTTCTTAATCATCTCTCACCCTACCTCTCTGATCCAACGTTGTAGTGGGGGTGAGAAGCAGGTAGACTCAGCACTCTCTAAGTCTGTTTTGGCTGAGTGCTTTTGTTTTGATGTATGAAGTATGGCAAAGTAACGTGAATGATTTTAACACACATACCAAAGTATGTGTGAGTGTAGCCTCCTTCAAAGTGGTTCTCTCAGAACTTGTCCTAATAATGCCATTATTATGAGGGACATCTTTCAATCTCTTCTTTTGAAGCAGTTATAAACAAATAAGTGATTGCTTTTTCATGTTGTTCATTATATTGGCTCTGAATAAATTCTTAGTGTTAAAAAAATATGTCCCCCTTTCGTGTGGTCAGTTTATTTTTGATACTGGCCATTCACACCCATTTATCCTCCCACTGCTGGGGCTCCAGTCATTGGAGAAGAAGGGGCAGTTCCTAGAAGCCTCTGTGCATTTGCATACGCCATTCCCTCTGGCTGGAAGATCTTCCTTGTATTACTAAGCCAGGGATAACCTTCAGAAAGTCTTCCTTGACAGGCCCCACTTCCCCCTGCTCCCCTGCCAGCTGTTTAGCTCCCTTCTATTTATCTGAACTTTGGAAATTCAAATGTTGCCTCAGTCCACCAAAGGGTTTTGCCATGTTTCTTTGCCCTTCTCCTGACCTAGTCAGAGAGTCCCTTGCAAACAGACACTCTGTCTTTATTATCTGTACCCTTGGGGCCCAATAATGGGACTCATAATATGTTCATTGCAAGTTTGTTCACTGATGGTTTGTGAAGGAATACAAATGTTTGTCAAAATGTTTGTGAATGGATACTTGAATAACATCGGCCACCTGAGATGACCTCTTTGAAAGTAAACTTTCATTTGATTGAGTCCTCCTCAAGTTTAGGAATTACTGGATTATTCCGTGAATGATGTTAGGCAAACTCGTTTGTCAGTTTGGCAAAATCAGATTCCCTACCTCATATCATAAGCAGACAGACAAAATTCCGATTGAATTTAATGTTACTGGTTTTTGAAAAAATGAAACTATAGGGGCACCTGGGTGGCTCGGTCTTTAAGTGTCTGCCTTCGGCTCAAGTTATGATCCCCGGGGTCCTGGGCTCCCTGTTCAGCGGGAGGCCTGCTTCTGCCTCTCCCTCCCTCTCCTGCTTGTGTTCCCTCTCTCACAATGTCTCTCTCTACCAAATAAATAAATAAAATCTTAAATTTAAAAAAATCTTAAATAAAATCTAAGCAACTATAACTACTTGTCTAATTTTAGGGTGAGGAGTGACTATTTAAACATAACGCTAAAGCCCAAAACCACAAGGAAAAGGTTGATAGTGGTTCTGAGCAAATGTATCACTTTATAGATGGTATGTTCTTTTTTTTTTTTTTTTAAGATTTTATTTATTTATTTGACAGAGAGAAATCACAAGTAGATGGAGAGGCAGGCAGAGAGAGAGAGAGAGGGAAGCAGGCTCTCCGCTGAGCAGAGAGCCGGATGCGGGACTCGATCCCAGGACCCTGAGATCATGACCTGACCAAAGGCAGTGGCTCAACCCACTGAGCCACCCAGGCGCCCCAATATAGATGGTATGTTCTAAAGGCACATTTTTTCTTCTGAATTCTTTTCCAACTTTTAAGATTCTGAATGTATGTCTATTCAAGGAGTCACACAGAAGAAAACAAGTGATTGTAAAAATATACTGAAGATTGTCCAAAAAATCTGTAAACACAGGAAAAACTTTTTTTATTATCCTTTTTAAAAAAATTTTTTTAAAGATTTTATTAATTCATTAATTTATTTGAGAGAGACCATGAAGGGGCAGAGGCCAGAGGGAGAAGCAGACTCCCCACCAAGCAGGGAGCCTGATGTGGGACTTGATCCTGGGACTCCAGGATCATGACCTGAGCCGAAGGCAGTTGCTTAACCAACTGAGCCACCCAGGTGCCCCTTAAAAATTTTTTTTAAAAGATTTTATTTATTTATATGAGAGCAAGACAGTGAAAGAGAGCATGATGGGGAGAAGGTCAGAGGGAGAAGCAGACTCCCTGTGGAGCTGGGAGTCCGAAGTGGGACTCAATCCCGAAACTCTGAAATCATGACCCGAGCCAAAGGCAGTTGCCTAAACAACTGAGTCACCCAGGCACCCTAATTGTTTTTATTTTACTTTTTTCAGGCTAACAAATGCATCCATTGCTTACAGGTATTTCACCTAAAAGCTGAAAGAAAATATATGGAGCATCTTATTTGAAAATATAACTACTTTCAAACTATTGTTTGAAAAATCAGTCTTAGGTTTCTGACTTTTTGGTTTGTAAGTATGGTTTTTAACTATTAAAAAATGGAGCAACCTAAATGTTCAATAAGGAATTGTTAATACATAAATTATCCATAATAAAAATGATGGTGTTGAGGAGTTCAGGATATATTTTTACTGACCTGAAAAGGAGTTCAGGATATATTTTTATTTTTTTATTTTTTATTTTATTATATTTTAAGTAGGCTCTACACGCAGCATGGAGCCCAAGGCAGTACTTGAATTCATGACCCTGAGATTAGACCCGAGTTGAAATCAAGAGTGGTAGGTTTAACTGAGCCACCCAGGCACCCCGACAATATATTTTTAAATGAAAAAAAAAAAAAGATTATAAACTTTTAGGTACATTATTTTCATTTTTATAAAAACATATACGTTATTTATATTGTTACATGTATATAAAAATCTGAAAGGATATACATAAACGTATTAGTAGTTACTATCTTTTTTGCCTCATCTATGGTTTCAAATGTTTCAACAATAAATATGCGTAATTCACGAGATGGGGATAAAAAGACAAATCTAGAATGGATTATTCATAACCAAAGCAAACACTGACCAAACTTACTAAACAATAAAATTTCTGAGATGAAAAAGAAACTAAAGATGGCAAGAAAACAAAAACAAAAACAAAACAACTATGTATGATTTCAAATGATTTGCTGCCACCTTGTGAGGAATGCTCCTCATTGCAGGACAGAAACAAGCAAAATATGGAACTATGAAAATTCTGTAAGTGAAGATGAAATCGCTTACATATGCATGATCCAAGAAGTTGCTTAGCTAAAGCTCTGTTTATCAGTTTTGTTTTCTAAGCCAGCTATTTAATAAAACTGCTAGAACAGGTGGCAAATAATATCAAACATACATGATTACAATGTGTCAAGCACAGTTCTAGTAGATAGCGCTTTATCTCACACAAATCCTAGGAAATAGATATCATCTTTACCTGTTTTTAGAGAGGAGACAGAGAGTTTAGCCCCCTGCCAACTTTAGTCAATGTTGCCAAAACGGTGTAAACCCGGGAGCTGCGTTTCCGGTCAATGAGCTTTCAGTTCCCCCTCAAACACGCCCCCCCCCCCATTCTCAAATGCATTGCGCAGAGTTGACTGCTGCCTTTGTCGGTATTAGTGGATAAGAATTCCTAAGAATTCCGACAGGGATTATTATGTTCTCCAAACTAATCTTAGTTCCTTAAAGCTGGGGAGCAGCATTGTTACTCCAAGTACGATGCACAGAGCTGGGTCCTTCAGTTACCAGTCCACGGCCAGGCAGGAACAGAAGTTGAGAGTAAGCATTTGGAAAACTTTTGGGTAACTTTACAGGTAATATATAGCTGTTGACTCTAATGATAAAATGTTTCTAACATTTTTATCTTATCTTACCAGAGCATGGACCACAACTAACTGGTAATTCAAAAAATTAATCTGATCGGCTCCCTACATATAGTCTGGGCAGCACTGTTGTATTCACCCTCGAGAATTTTAGAAAATTCTAAGGATTCTTCTGAGGTTTAGTTTCCCAAAATGAGGCTTCGGATATTTTCCCCTCCCGTATCTTCACCCATTTTATCCTATAAAATTGTTTTAATGATCACTAAAGCCAACATTAATAATGTAAAAATATCTCTGAGTCTCACGGGCCGAGAACCAAAGTAGAGAGATACCCAGGTACCAAGGTACCCAGGTGGGCTGCGGGTTTGCCCCTAGGCGCGTGCGCGGACGCGAGTCCGCGACGGTCAAGGGGGCGGGGCAGAGGCTAGGTGGCTCGGAGAAGCCACGCCTCCATCTCCGCGGGTCCGCCGCGCCTGAAGAAGGCTGCGATACTGTCACTTCCGTCGGGGCCGCACTCTGCATCCGGGTCAGCTGCTCCCGCAGCAGCTGTAGACTGGGGACTGGGCCCGGGTCTCCGCTGCTGTCCGAGGGGAGCGGGCTCCTCTCGGCGCTATCTCCTACGCCCTGGCCGTCAGTCCCACGTCGCCGGCCTGGAGGGGCGAAGAAGACGAGGGAGCCAAGGCTTCCTGCGGGGTGAGTGCGGCCGGGGAAGGCTGGGCACGGCGGGTCTGGGCTGAGAGCAGGCCTGGGGTGGACGTCGGAGGGGTGAGTGCCCCTCGGACAGCCTGAGAGAGGACGCTCAGAGGGTTATCCTACGTAGGGGGCGCCCGGAACCTGCTCGCGAGGCGCTTCCCGGATCCCCGCCCAGTTTAGGCCCCCGCCCTTGGCTCGGCTCCTGTTTGCCTTTGCTATCCTTGTTCGCCCCCCGGCCACCCCTTTTCCGTTTGTGCTGTTGTGCTCGGGATGGAACTTGCCCCCCTCTCGGCCCCGCTGCACACACCCTGGTCTGGGTGCGGTGACCGGCCACTTTGGTCGCGAACGTAAAACCAGCGTCCGTTCTGGTACAGAACAAAGAAACTCGGACGTCTGATGTGCCCTGTACCCTCGGGGAATAGACACGGAAGCGACATTTGTAATGAAGGCTTTAGTAGACTTTTCCTACGTTTAAAAGCCGAGTTCCCGCGTGGATTCAGACATAACTTTTTACTTAATGGTTTGGGGTGTTTGGGGTGTATCTGATGCAGACGGAGATGTACTAGATCAGCTCCTGTTAACTTTATTCGCGTCTACAACGTTGCTTTGAAACTTCCCTTGTCTGCCTGTTGCGGGAGCCCTTTGAGAGCAAGGCTTTTGCCGTGTTCATCCCGGCAGTCATAGTGCCTTCCTTAAAGTTAATTGAATGAAGTGTGTGATTGCATTTTAGAGTTGCTTTTTTTCCAACCTCACCTTTTGATTAGATCTCTATTTCTCTTCATGCCTAGTTTCTTAACTTTTTCAATGAAACATACTCTTTTTCTAAAATTTTAAAAGAATTTCTGCAACTTGTAAATAACGTTGGTAACTGAAATTACCCAATTTAGTTACCTCCTATACTATCTTCTTGATGAACTCTCACATCTTTTGCTTAGTTCTTGTCATTTTACATTTCTTCTAAACTATTCTCGTTCTTCATCATCTCTTCTATTGCAGCCTAACATTGTTGGGCTTATACAGGAAGTATGACCGGTCCACTTCTGCAAACACGAATCTTGAACTAGATCATAAGTCAGTACCTTTGTGTTCTTTAAGTGTTAGAGGACCTTTGAAGTTAAAGGTAACCAAATCTGGCATTACAGGCTTACTCTGTATAAAGTTCCCAGTGAACTGGAAACAGTGTGCTATATTAGAAACAGTCTACATTTAATCTGGGAACCAAGAAGTGATGTCATTTGCCTCATATGTAAAACCTGGATAACAACACCAGTGTTTTTATTGGAAAAACATTGTTTTTGGTGTTTTGTTGATTAGAACATATAGGGATGATGAATGTGCAAGTGGTTAGTAAATGTGAAAAGGAAAGTGATTCCCTTCATGGCCTCGGCAGCAAAGCCTGTAGGAGCAGCTATGGAGGAGGGCATCTAAAAAAGGAGGTATATATAGCCAGTACTGAAATATTAACCATGGCTGACAGTGGATTGAAAATTATCTTAAGCTTATATTGTATAAAGCAGAATATTAGTACAGTATGATGATAGTAGTATTCCACAATTACAATTTTATACAACAAATAATATATAACTACAATAAAGTGTCAGAGATCAATATTAGACTTCAATCTTCTTAAAGGTCTTAGAGCTTCTCCAGTATGTTCTGCATACTGATCATAAAAGTACTGTTTGTAGGTGGCATAATTATCCTTTGCTTTATTTTCACAATTTTGAGAAAAGTCAGCAGCATTGTAATTTTTCTCGAATTTTTTGTGTTAACATTTCAGGTAGATTATCTCATTTTGTTCTTTTTTTAAATTGAGGTACAACTGGCATATAACATTATATTGGTTTCAGGTGTACATACAAACAATGATTCGATATTTTTATATATTGGGAAATGATCACCACAGTGAATGTATTTAACATTCATTGGCGCACATTAAAATTTTTTTGTGATGAAAACTTTTAAGAATTATTTTCTTAGCACCTTTCAGATATGTAACACAGTATTAGCTATAATCACTGTGCTATACATTACATCCTTAGAATTTACTTTATAGCTGGTAGTTTGTCCCTTTTGACCCCCTTCACCCATTCGTCCAACCCCATCCCCTCTGGCAATCACCAGTCTGTTTTCTGCATCTTTGAACTTGGTGTGTGCATGTGTCTGTGTTTTAAGATTCACATATAAGTGAGACCATATAATATTTGTCTTTCTCTGTCTGACTTAAGATCTGTCTGTCTGCCCTCAAGATCTATATCCATGTTGTCCCATCTGGCAAGATTTCATTCTTTTTATGGCTGAACAATATTCCGTTGTGTGTATATACCACGATTTCTTTATCCATTCGTTTATCAATAGAAACAGGTTGCCTCCATATCTTGGCTATTGTAAATAATGCTGCAGTGAATATGGGGCTGCATATATCTTTTTGAGATAGTAATTTCTTTTCCTTTAGATAAATACCCAGAAGTGGAATTGCTGGATCATATGGTATTTCTATTTTTAACTTTTTGAGGAACCTCCATACTGTTTTCTGTAGTGGCTTTACCAATTTACATTCTTGTCAACAGTTCACAGGAGCTCCTTTTTCTCTATCATTTGCTCTTCCTTGTCTATTCAAGAATGGTCATTCTAACAGACGTAAGGTGACATCACATTGTGTCATTTCATTCTTTTTTTAAAGATTTTTATTTATTTATTTGACAGAGATCACAAGCAGGCAGAGAGGCAGGCAGAGAGAGAGAGAGGAGGAAGCAGGCTCCCTGTTGGCAGAGAGCCCGATACGGGGCTCCATCCCAGGACCCTGAGATCATGACCTGAGCCGAAGGCAGAGGCTTTAACCCACTGAGCCACCCAGGCGCCCCGTGTCATTTCATTCTTAAAAACCTACATGACCCTGCTCTCAAGGAAACAGTGACAAGTGTTTAAGATTTTTCTGGACGTGTTTTGGTGATCTTTGTAAACATATAGACTGGCCTAAAGTATTTTCCTACAGCACTACCAGTGTTGCCAGCCTCATAGAGAAAAGAGAACATAAATATTTACAATGAAGCCCTTTTGTTTAAATGGAGAAGTGAAAGACTTGCCTGGGCATTTGCTTCTGCCATTAGTAAGTGATTTCAGCATAGATGGTGGTTATCAGCACCTATTCCAGCAGCACGATTAAACAACATAATAGTAAAGTTGCATGTAAGATTACAATTTATAATTTAGACAGTTGTAAATATGATTTTAATATTTAATTTTTGCTTATATTGCTGAGTTGCATAGGGAAATCCTCTTCTTCGTCTTGGTTGAATTTACCACCACATTTCCCTTGGTTGAATTTACCACCACATCTCCCTACTGACACAAGTTGTGTCAGTAGGTACTCCATTTTTCTTGATTATTAACTTCACTGAGGGATCAGCAAGTGTTCTGAATTTATCTGAATTGGTGTAAATAATCATGTGGTCTCAGAAACACAAGTATGTTGAGAAATCAAGTAATTCCTGTTGCATTAGGTTATTTTAACAAATGGCATCTTAAAGTGTTATTTCCCCATTCTAATTGATCAGATTTATGAACAAAAAATGGGAAACAGCCACAGTTAATTGTGAGTCAGCATTGTCCTGATTTCCTTCTCAGTGGTGTGCTTATATTGCTCCTTTCTTGTTTGTTTCCTGTTCTTACAGCTGCTGATGATTAAGCCCTTCCAAGAACAATACTCTCTAAATTGTTTGAACTTTTTGTCTACCTAGTGTATTTTTCGCCTTACACTCTGTGCTGAGATGGTCAAGAGTGAATCTATCTGTATCTCTCCTAGGTTCTGTTTAACTAGCTTAAATAATTATCCCTGAACTAAATATCCATGTCCATGTGCTTTGTGTATTGAAATCACATGCTTCAATACGATTTTGAAGTAAAAGTTTAATAAATCAGCTGAGAGACCTGAAAGACTCAGGCTTTCTATGTTGAGAGGAGTTTTCAAGTGATAGACTTATTCAAGTGGTAGGGGAACTAAAGGACATGGTTTGTCTTATAGAATTTCACAAGTTACATACTTTCTCTTACAAATAACGAATGATTTTACCAACAGAAATTGATAATTGCATGTGTGTGGGTTGCCCTAAATATTTTCATTACAGTTTTTGAGGGTAAAACAACAGGAAGCCTGTTGAATAATGTAGTTGAATAAGAAAAATAAGCCCAAGGGGTAGAGCAAAACAAAGACTGCTATCCAGTGCCCTACCTTAAAATATTCAGATAACTAACATTTACAGGCTTATGTGCCAGACACCATGCGAGGTGTTGGGAATGTAGTGATAGCAACTTTCAATCTCTGCTTTTAATTTTGAGATACTGAATATTTTTCTGTGTATGGAGGGGTTTTTTTTAATATTTTTTTTATTTTTTAAAGATTTTATTTATTTATTTGACAGAGACAGAGATCACAAGTAGGCAGAGAGGCAGGCAGGGAGAGAGGAGGAAGCAGGCTCCCTGCTGAGCAGAGAGTCCGATGCGATGCGGGGGCTCAATCTCAGGACCCTAGGATCATGACCTGAGCGGAAGGCAGAGGCTTTAACCCACTGAGCCACCCCAGGCACATGGGGTATTTTTTTTTTTTTTTAAAGAGAGGCAGGTGGGGGGTGGGGAGCAGGCTCCCCGCTGAGCAGAGAACCTTACACAGGGCTCGATCCCAGGACCCCAGAGATCCTGACTTGAGCTGAAGGCAGAGGCTTAACCCACTGAGCCACCCGGGTGCCCCCACCTGTGGTATTTTAAACAGACAGCAGGAACATCCGATATTTTTCCAACACCTGCAAAAAGGTGAGACAAAATAACATCAACTTTTTCTGATTATTGAATTTAGGAAGTATATTAGTTTACTTTAGAGTGATTATAAAAGACTTAAAAAATTGAAAAGTACTGTGAATTAAAAATTTGGAAGAGACAGTTTGTTTTTTTAAAGATTTATTTATTTATTTGACAGACAGAGATCACAGGTAGGCAGAGAGAGAGAGAGGAGGAAGCAGGCTCCCTGCTGAGCAGAGAGCCCAATGCGGGGCTCCATCCCAGGACCCTGGGACCATGACCTGAGCCAAAGGCAGAGGCTTTAACCCACTGAGCCACCCAGGCGCCCTGGAAGAGACAGTTTTAAACCTTTAGTAATAGAGTGTTTCAGTCTCACATGAGCATTAATTTCTAAGGGAATAAGCATTAAGTATTTGGGTTTGTTGGCCACAATTTGGGGGTCTTTATACTAGTTCTGTGTCCAGAATATAAGAGATTGGTAGGATAGGTATCTCTTTTTTATTTATTTTCTTCTCCACAGAAGTTGCCATCAGAGAACAATCGATGAAGTGATCAGTGAAGACTGTGTTGAGGTGTAGACTGTGTATTAGAAACAGAATGTGGTAAATTAAGTTAAGATCACTGTAATTTAGGTGTGTTTTCCAGTAATTTCTCAACATTGCCCGGCTCAGTGTTTTCCCAGAGAATTAAAAATGACTTACTCACATATATAAATACTGAGTTTTCCAAGCAAATATATTGGTGAGGAATAGAGCATTGGCCATTTTTTCTGTCCTTGAAAGTGGGTCCTCGAAAATTTAAACCTTTTGAGAACGTGTGAAACTGTTCCTTGAGTAGAAGTAAGAATTCAAACTGAGAAGAGAGCCTCCCAGTCTTGGCAGAGATATAAATTTAGTTTACCATGTAAAAATCTAACACTTTAGAAAATTATCAGTGTAATTTTGTTGTTGTTCTAAGCATAATGCTTTTTCTGTATAGCTTTGTATATCTTTTGAGCATTGTAATGGCAGCAGATAAAGCAATTGTAAATCATGACCACATCTTTGTTTTATTTTTTAATTTTTTTATTCCAGTATAATTAACAGTCTTGTATTTAGTTTCAGGTGTACCGTGTAATGATTCAGCAATTCTGTGTGTTACTCAGTGCTCATGATGAGAAGTGTACTCTTAACCTTCCTTCACTCTTCCATTCATTTCCTACCCGCCTCCCCACCAGTTTGTTCTATGTATTTAAGTCTGTTTTTTATCTATTTTGTTCATGTTTTGTTTCTTAAATTCCACATATGTGTGAAATCATATGGTATTTGTCTTTTTCTGATTTTTTTCACTTAGCATTATAGCCTCGAGATCAATCCATGTTGTTGCAAATGGCAAGATTTCATTCTCTTTTATGGCTGAGTAATACTCCAGTGTGTGGAGGCATCATGTCTTTGTTTTACAAAACTAATTGAAGTGAATGGCTGGCACCATTTGTTTTATTTGAAAAATATTTTTAAAATTATATATACATGGTTTTAAAAGTCAGATAGGTTAGGATTTACTGTGAAAAGTATCAGTCATTCTCCCCATCTCACTTTCTTTCTTCTTCCACTGGGACCAATCACTTCTTGCTTTGTTTAATACTTGTAGTGTTACTTTTTATCTCTTAAGAAATGCATGTTCTACTGCTTTAAAACAAAAAACAAAAAACAAAAAACAACAACTTCAGTCATCTATTGACTTGCTTTAATGCAGCTGAACTAAATATTAGCTCATTTGTACCTCTTGTGCCCCTAAAGTTGTCACAGTTTTTGTGACAGTAACCCGCTGATCTTTATGACTTCTTAAATGATATACTTAAACTTCCAGGTCTTATTCCATCAACCAAACCAATCTCTGCATTCTTCACTTTGTCAAGTGAGAATGTCAGGACCAACACCCCTCCTTGGACAGACTGAAACTAAAACTGAATGGCCTAGGTGAGCATGTGTAATTGCATGAACAGAAATAGTCACCATGAACAGAAATAGTCACTAAGTCCATGCCTGAAAACTTATGCTGAACTACATGGGAAAAGTTTAGTGTAGATACAAAGCAAATCAAAATGTAGCGTTCATTTACTGGATAGTTACTGAGTAGCCTTTTTTTTAGTGACTCTGGAATGATGGAATTGAAACTACAGAAATGGAAGTATAGAGAACAGTGCACATATTAATTATGCTTCAGTTTAATAGTGTTAATTACAGGGAGACCTGATGGCTCAGTGGGTTAAGCCTCGTCTTTGGCTCAGGTCATGATCGTAGGGTCCTGTGATCAAGCCCCACATCAGGCTCCCTGCTCACCAGGAAGCATGCTTCTCCCTCTCTCTGCCTTTTCCCCTGCTTGTGCTCACTTTCTCTCTGTGTCAAATAAATAAATAATATTTTTTAAAATGTTAATTATAGGGCACCTGGGTGGCTCAGTTGTTCAAGCAACTGCCTTCAGCTCAGGTCATGATCCTGGAGTCCCAGGATCCAGTTCCATCCACATCAGGCTCTCTGCTTCTCCCTCTGACCTCTCCCCTCTCATGCTCGCTCTCTCTATCTCAAATAAATAAATAAAATCTTTAAAAAAATTAATTATATGTCAGTTTTTAAAAGATGCAGCACACATACCACTTGGCTTTACTGAATCATGAATGTAAATACAATTTGCTAATGTTCAATTTCTAGGATCAGCTTCTATCCAGAAGACAGAAAATTTAATTATGGGTCCAGAGTAAAGAATATATTTACTTTTGTTCCTTGTGCCTCACCCCCCCACACCTCAGATTCTTTCTACATTCGTAAAATTTAAATCACAACCTGGGACACACATGCATATATATAACTGAAAGCAGATATTTTCACTACGCAATACCCTTACTACAAATGGTACTTACTTTACTAGAATATATATACCCTGATTTTCATTCTAATTCTTTTTTTTTTTTTTAGTGGTAGTTGCAACCCAATAAATTGATTCCATGACCAGGGTGGAATGTGAATGAAGATTATTATAAGATTATTGCACCTTTTTAGCAGATAAAAAGGAACATGGAAAATATGTTGTCACAGATTTTCCTCTTTTCCCAGGGCATTGGCTCTCCGGATTATCAGGAGTTTGTAGTTGATATTGAATCTAAGCTGAGGATGGAAGGTGTGGAACTTAAAGAAGAATGGCAAGATGAAGATTTTCCAATGTGAGCAATGCTTTCAAATGAAAACAGATTTAAAACAAAACTTCAAAATGTCTTTACTAAGATGTCACTTATTAAGTGACTATTGAGCTTCTTACAGAAACCCAGTGTCAAAAAGTGTTCATTTGATACTAGAAAATGGAAATTCCTTTCCAGCAGTTAGGTGAATTTTCCAATATCTTATTTTCCACCAAATATATATGTGATCTTCCCATAATCTTTATTTTTGTTTTCAACATTTAAATGTAAAATGTTTGCTCTTATAAAGAATGCTTAAATGTGGTCTTTCTAAATGAGTCTAAGGGGTTCCTGGGAGAAGGGATTCTTTAGATGTCTGTAAGAATTGTTAAATTTTATGCTTCTATTTTAAAAGAAAGCTTACTAAATAAGGGTTTTTTAGATTATCTGGCCAGCTACTTTGACACGTTTGCATTTGTAGTTGTATTTGTATGGGTACCACTAGGTTAAGAGAAAAAGGGCAAAGGCAGACCATTGTGCTTTCATCCCATCTTGGTCAGAAGACCATCTCAGGGCACAGGAAGGTCCCTTAACAGTGGGAATATGGACAGCTGGTGGAAGTACCAAGTCACTACATAGCACATGGTGATAATAGGAATAATACAGAAATGCTGAGCTCAGAAGAATTGTAGCCATCGTTGCCATCCTCTCACGTGAGGGACCATTTACCTTCACCACACATTGTATTTATTGTATTTCACATTAAGCTCATGCATTTGAGTTATATTTTTTTTAGGTTGTTTGTAATTTTTAGGTTTGTTTTGTAGTTATATTTAAGAGCAGTTACGTAAGGAAGTTATATCTACTTTTATGTGTTACTTACATAAATATGTAAATCATCTGACAGTCTTGAAAATTTTGTCTTTAAAAGTCGTTTGTAAATTACTGAAGCTTAAGAAACCACTTTATTCAGTTTTCCACATAATTGGTTCTATGAGATATTTTTAATAGCTCTTTGAACTACAAAAAAGTTCTTTTAATTTGTGAATTAAAAATTTTGTCTGTATTTTCTAGACCTTTACCAGAGGATGATAGTATGGAAGCAGATGTATTAGCTGTAAGTGGACCAGAGAACCAGCCTGGTAAGAACTTGGCACTTGAGTTTCAATGAAATGGTGGACTTTGTGCTATTTTTTTTAACACATTCTTTGTCAAGGAAAAAAAGCATACTCACTTTTTATTCTATTATACCGAGCCAAAGAGTAAGTGAATGTTTAAGAAAGCATTTTTTGAATGCTTTGGAAATTTAACACTGCAAAAACATACCCTTGGGCTTGGGAAATTTCTATAGTAAAAGGTTGAGAGGAGATCATTTTTAGTGGTAAGTTGACTGTAATGTTTGCCTCTATTACTTAAAAAGATATATTCTTGCTGGAATGTGTTGTCTTTCCATGATGTAGAAGCAATAACGATCAAAATCCAAGGTTTGTAAATTAATGCTTTGGGATTATGTTTGATTCATGTTATTTTTCTCAAGAATGAAGTGATTAGAATTTTTCTCTAAATCAGGGCACCTGGGTGGCTCAGTCAATTAAGCATCCTACTCTTGATTTTGGCCCAGGTCATGATTTCAAGGTCATGAGATCAAACCATGGGTTGGGCTCTGTACAGGGTGGGCGGGGCTGCCTAAGATTCTCCCTTTCTCTCTGCCCCTCCCCCTGCTCACATGCTCACACTCTCACTCTCTCAAAAATATAAATATATTTTTAAGATTTTTATTTATTTACTTGAGAGAGAGGCAGAGAGTGTGAAAAGAGAGAGCGAGGGAGAGAGAGCGCATGAGCAGGGAGAGGGACAGAGAATGGGGGAGAAGCAGACTCCTCACTGAGCAGGGAGCCTGATGCACGGCTGGATCCCAGGACCCACCCTGAGATCATGACCTGAGCCAAAGGCAACTGCTTAACCGACTGAGCCACCCAGATTCCCTAAAAAAATAAATATTTTTAAAATTTTTTTCTCCTATTCAACTTGAGCAAGTGAACATTCCTTCTAATCTGTTTTTCACTTTTTTTTTTTTAACCCATTCCGTGCTCGCTAGAAGTTAATGGAAATAAAGTAAGAAAGAAACTCATGGCTCCAGATATTAGCCTGACCCTGGATCCTAGCGATGGCTCTGTGCTGTCAGATGATTTGGATGAAAGTGGGGAGATTGACTTAGATGGCTTAGACACGCCATCAGAAAACAGTAATGAATTTGAGTGGGAAGGTAAATGTTTCAGTGTTTTATCTGATCTTTATTAATGAATGTTTGTCTTTCTATACATATGTTTTTTGAATAGTAGTCTCATATTAGGATAATTGAAAACTTAAAACTTTATCTTGAACCTAAAATCAATGATTAAGGGATTTTGTTGACATATGAAGTTACTCTTTTTTTTAAAGTTCCTGCTATATTTTGTTACTAAGATGGGAAATTCTGCTGGCACTGAATATTCTCATGGCTTTCAAAACTGTTTTTAATAGATTACATAGGTGGCTTTATTTTCTATCTTAATTGCCCAGTATTGTGAAGTTACGTTTTTTCATGCTGCTCCCAAAATACTGCTTGATCATTATGGCATGTTCTTTTATTTAGTCAATCAGCTAAGAAAAAAGCTTTGAAGAGACATGTAACATAGGGAATATGCTGAAAGTAGTTAGGGGTTTGCAGAGAGGGAGCTTTGAAGGGAGTTTTTTTTAGGGCGATTTTTTAATTAGGTTTGTCTGATAGTACTGCCCTATGTAAACAACCATCTTGAATTAATGTATACTCTTAGTCCCCAAACTTTATATTCCTTATTATTAGTTATTTAGAATTCAAAGGAATTGGCATCTGTTTTGCTTTGCATGTTTTCTTTAATTAGATAATTTCTGTGTATAGTATCTTTATATAGTTGTTTGTATATTCCATCTTTAGAATGATTTTTACTTGAAAGCAGTGTTTTAGCCCTATGTGTCTTATCTGCAGTAAAGAGTAAGATCCTTGATATACTGTATCTTTGTTCCTTTCCTCTTCCCTATTTTACTGGTTCAATAAGCAGTCCAGTAATAAGCAATATTTTAAAAAGATACTGAAATAGTTTTCTGCCTATGTGTTTTGTCTCTTCTTTCTTTAATGCTGCTGTAGTCATTTCCTGGAAGGATATTTTCCGTTAACAGCTTTATCTTGGAAACAAACAACTAACATGCCGTAGGTTCCCCTCCCCCCATCTTTTGGTAAGGACTACGATACTAAAATTTTGAAAATCATTACTTCATTTAAAATCCGCTAAAGTGCAATCTTGAACTATAAATTACACCTAATCATTGGTGCTTCTGCTTTGGCTAATGTCAATTTAAAGTAGACATTTGCATGTACACATCAGAATATTATCAGTAAATTTCTGCTCAATAAACCTGATCAAATGAGAAATAATCATTGACTGGTTAACCACTTTCTATCTGGTATTACAGTGTTTGGGGAATAATTTATGTGCTCAAGAACAAAAAACCAATTTGCTCTCAGTTACTTTAAATAACCCATAGTGGTAACTCCCAAGAATAGTGTTGTAAATAGAATCTGAACAGCATTGTAAGGCCAATGTACTAAGATTCTGATGGCTGTATGAATTATCTTTTTTGAACTTATGCACATACATTGCACTGTGAATTGCTTTCTGAAATAGCCAATACAAAAAGTTAACCATAATTTCCAAAAACATAAAATGGCTTCATTATCAATAACAAGCCTTTTCCTCTGTTACAGAAGTAGTACTTAAAATTCCATGGAAGGTATAATATTTCATTATATAGAAATTATATAGAAATATTCTCTGAACAATCTAATTAGATAGTAAAGTGGTTAACATGTAATTTGATTTTTACTGTACAAATAACAATTTGTGATTCAAAAACCTTTTATTTTGACAGATGATCTTCCAAAACCCAAAACTACTGAAGTTATTAGGAAAGGCTCGATTACTGAGTACACAACAGCAGAGGAAAAAGAAGATGGACGACGCTGGCGTATGTTCCGAATTGGAGAACAGGACCACAGGGTTGATATGAAGGCAATTGAACCCTATAAGAAAGTTATCAGCCACGGAGGTAAGAGCTATCAAAGAGCATATTTTTTAGTGCAGTATCGGAAATGTAAATGCCTGAAGAAACTCTGTCTTGAGTTAAAAATGTATATATAGTGAACATTTATCATGTCATTTTAGAAACAACAGGTTTGAAGTAAAAGGATAAAACTAAATTTAAAAATCATTAGTACATGCACACAGTATATTCAAAAGGTATAAGAATATACAGTGAAAACTGTTTTCTACCTGACCTCTAGACAACCCCCAAACTGGGACTTTCTCTCCTTTTTTATGCATTTATAATTTATATATAGTGAAATGGTATAATCCTTTTTTGTAGCATTTGCAGTTTTTCCCCAGCTTCATGAGATATAATTGACATATTGTTAAGTTTAAGGTTAAAACATGTTGATCTGATACAATACATATTGCATAATAATTAGCCTTTCTTTTTTGTGGTGAGAACATTTAGGATCTATTCTCTTAGCAACTTTACATAATACAGTATTACTGTGTATAGTCGTTACATTGTGCATTAGATCCCTACAACTTATTCATCACGTAACTGTAAGTTGGTACCCTTTGACCAACATATCTTCTTTCCCTCTAGACCCTGGTAAACACCATTTTAGTCTCTGTTTCTAAGTTTGGTGTTTTTAGATTCTGCGTATAAGTGATACCAGTGATACCATACAGTGTTTGTTTTTCTTCTTTCTGACTTTTTCACTTCGAATCTGAAAGGTAGGATTCAGTGAGTTTTGACAGATGCCCATATAACCATATCACCTACAGCTAGACATGTAAAACATTTTCATTGCCCCCCAAAATTCTCTCAGACTCCTTCCCAATGAATACCCCCCTCCAGTAACCACTATTCTAATGTCCGCCCCCATGATTACTTTTGCCTGTTCTAGAATTTCGTTTAACTGGAATCATATAGTATACCCTCTTTTGTTGACTTTTTTTTTGCTCAGCATGTTTTTGACATTTATCCATGTTGTTGCTTGTGTCTGTTGTTCATTCCTTTTCATTACTAAGTAGTATTTCGTTGTATGGATAAACCACAGTTGGCTTATTCATTTTTCTTTTGATGGACTTATGAGTTGTTTCCTATTTGGGCCGTTATGATTAAAACTGCTTTGAACATTCTTGTACTTGTCTTTTTGTGTATATAAGTAAAACCTGGCATTTTAAACTATTACTCTTATTTTACATTAAAACCCTGAATAGGTATGCCTGGGTGATTCAGTTGGTTAAGTGTCAGCCTTCTGCCTTTGGCTCAGGTCATGATCCAGTTGTCCTGGGATCTTGCCCCACATTGGGCTCCCTGCTCAGCAGGGAGCCTGCTGCTCCCCCTGCTTGTGCTCTCTTTCTCTCTCTGGCAAATAAATAAATAAAATCTTCAAAAAAAAAAAAAATCAAACAATAAAACCCTGAATAAATCATTTAGTTTTACCATAAAGTATAGAACTAGTCCATTCCACATTTTTATGGAGCACCAGCTTTGCATATTTGTAGGATATCCAAAAATACAAGGCTTCGTTTCTTAAATCACAAGTCAAATAGGAAAGGCTATGGGAGTATGATTATAACTTCTAACCATCCTGACCGTGCCATGTATAGAAGCTTACCTAGACACTGTAAATAGCGTCAGAACGTTAATGGTAGTCAAAATGCAAGTCGCTCTCTAGAACATTTCTTTCTTTTTGTTTTTGTTTTTGTTTTTGTTTTAAAGATTTTATTTATTTATTTGACAGAGATCACAAGTAGGCAGAGAGAGAGGAGGAAGCAGGCTCCTTGCTGAGCAGAGAGCCCAATGCAGGGCTCGATCCCAGGACCCTGGATCATGACCTGAGCAGAAGGCAGAGGCTTAAACCCACTGAGCCACCCCGGTGCCCCTCTAGAACATTTCTTATTACGGAATCCTAATTCAAGAAAGGGGACCACATAGGTTAAACAGATTGGGGTTTTTTTTGTTTTTTTTTTTTTGTTTTTTATGTAGAGTCCTTTCTACTTAATTTACTTTCTGTCAAATGCATTCCCATCTGTATTTCTATAGTCTTCATTCATCTGAAAGCAAATCACTTGAATGTTTGCATTTACATTATTCCGCCTAATTTAATTCTATTCAGATGAAGAAAACAGGATAATCTGGATCAGGAAGTTCACAGTCTTGCATTAATTCAGCCAGTTCATAGGAAACAAGTTGTGAGACCTGCCTCATGGTTTAAACCTAGTATCTTTCAAAAAGAGCACTTTATTTATATTGTGGGGAAATAATTAGGACCATTTTATGCTATTGAATTATAGCAATGTGTTTTGTGACTAAGAGATTGAGATAGATGCTAGTGTACTTGAAGTGTTTAAACCTTTTCAGTGCATGTTTGTAAACAATGGAAATGAAAGTTAAAACAATGTTACTAGATACGAGAGATTATAATAAACATATACATTTTAACACTTTTTCTTCAGTTAAAATTGTCAGAGATGTTATTGTAGTTTTCATTATTCTAGAATCTCCAAAATGCTAGGCATTGTTGAGTGTAAAAGTATTTTTTCAGAAGCATCCACTTTAACCATAAATTGCATAAGAGTGTTGCAGATGTCTTCATATTATGCCTGCTTGGATTATATCACTTCTTTTGTCTATTTACTAAAATAATACTGGCTTTCTGATTATGCTACTTTAAATGGGTTTCTGGTTTTTATGCCCACTATTTCCTCTTCAGATTTTATTCTCATTTTGAGAAGAGGGGATTTAAAGATCTATAAGGCTCAATAAGGTTAAAAACAAAACCATGTTTTTTGATCAAAAAATTTGTGGAACATGAACCACTATAATCTGTCAGCTGTACAGATTTCCTCTGGAAAAGTAAAATCATGCTGGTGTTTTTATCTTTGACTTAATTTTCAGGATATTACGGGGATGGATTAAATGCCATTGTTGTGTTTGCTGTCTGTTTTATGCCCGAAAGTGGTCAGCCTAACTATAGATACCTGATGGACAATCTCTTTAAGTAAGTATACCTTCGCAGAAAAATGTGGACAGAATTCTCGGTTAATTAGATCTCCAGTTTAAGGAAGTGAACTTTGCCTGGGAGAAGATTATAATTATCCCCATTCCAGTTCTTTAAGTCCTTATTCTTTGGCATTATAAAAGTATGCATTTTCCAACTCAACAGGAAAATTATCAGTTTAAAACTGGAATGGATATTTCAGATTATCTGTTCTAACTTCTTTATTTTACATTAAATGTAAAGAAATTGTTTTTATCTCAAAATCATATGGCTAAATGCATTTACTCCCAAAAAGCCAAATGTAACTGAACTGACTCAATTCTATTTCCACAGAGTCATTCTATTTCTTAAGTTAGTGGTATTTTAAAAAAAAAAAAACTTACTGGGAAAATTTCAAACTTATATGAAGGTAAAAGAAGTGTATTGAATATTTGTGTATGAATCAAACGCTTCCACAGTTAATAGGTTTATACTTCATTCCCAAAATGTATACTCTTCCATTGTATAACTTTGAAGCAAGTCCCAGAAATCATGTCAGTTCATCCATAGACTTTTAAGCGTGTATTTCTAGAAGGTAACTCTTTTAGAGTTACATATTCATAATACCAACTATAACAGTTCTGAAATTTTAATTGGTTTTGCTGTCATTGAAGGGAAGGAAGAGCATTATATAATTTGGATAATTTTCTTGGTTCTGCAAAGTAGTATTTAAGGCTTAAACTCAATTTGTCTTTATAGGTATGTTATTGGCACTTTGGAGCTATTAGTAGCAGAAAACTACATGATAGTTTATTTAAATGGTGCTACAACTCGAAGAAAAATGCCCAGTCTGGGATGGCTCAGGAAATGCTATCAGCAAATTGATAGAAGGTATTGTAAATACACATTGAAAGCTAGTCTGAATAATTTTTTTTTTTTTTTAGAAGAATTTCCTTTTTTTTTTTTTTTTAAAGACTTTATTTATTTATTTGACAGACAGAGATCACAAGTAGGCAGAGAAGCAGGCAGAGAGAGGAGGAAGCAGGCTCCCTGCTAAGCAGAGAGCCCGATGTGGGGCTTGATCCCAGGACCCCGGGATCATGACCTGAGCTGAAGGCGGAGGCTTTAACCTACTGAGCCACCCAGGCACCCCAGTCTGAATAATTTTTATAATAGCTTTATTCAATTTTATTTTCTGTCGTCACTTAAGGGCACTATAAATTATACTTGTAAATTTTATAACACGTTTCTGTTTTCTCAGTTCAGTATTTTAGAATATCATGAAAAATTAGTTTTGATCTGTTTAATAAAGAATAATCCCTTAAAACAAAACTATAAAATAGTCCTTTCTTTCTCCTTATTTGTACCACCTTGAACATTTCCCTATAACTTGTATTTTAGGAAAGAATGGAGAACTTAATACATTTCCTATTTTAGTACATTCTGAATTTTGCCTAACTCATAGTGCTTAGCATATTTTATGGTTTTTAAGATGCTTAGCCATAATCTTACTTTGGAATGAGCTCTAGGGAGTGTATTCTCCTCAACAGTTAGTCATCAATGCTAATGGGAGGAACAACTTGGAATCTCCAGTTGGTTTGATTTAAGCTATAGCTAACTTGAACTAGTTTAATGAACTCAGATTCATTGATAGGTTTCTCTAAATACCTAAACACGGCATGGACTAGTTCTTACTATTTAAAAAAAAAATCCTTAATGGTCACTTTACTTAAGTGTGGAATATGCATAATAAAACAGCAGGGTTTTTTTGGTCATTTTAAGTCATTCAGGGTAATGCCGGTAATTTTTATTCAGAATTTTAGACTCTGATTTACATTTCCTGTTCTTGTGGCATAATGCCTTTCATGGTGTTGAAGAAATGAGTACCAGTTCCCCTCTCATCCTGAAAAATGAAATTTCGTATTCGGTATTGTCCTCTACCCCTGGTTGACAGAATTCTAAAGACAAGTGAATATATCTAGGAGACATTTAACGACAGGCTATACTGTGGACATAAATTTAGCCAAATGCAGTAAAGCTCATCTCGTAGCAGTAGAAAAGACCATCAGAATTCAAGAGTGTATTTCCTTGTCTTTAGGAATATCATATCTAAATGAACTTCTGGATGAGGAGTGTGTGTGTGTGTGTGTGTGTGTGTGTGTGTGTGTAAAGTTGCACATACTTAATGATGTCTTACCTTTTTTCCTAGCATTAGAATTTATAGAGCTTTAAAATTTTTGTTTCCTTTCCTTTTTTTTTTTTTTTAACTCCAGGTTACGGAAAAACCTAAAATCACTAATCATTGTACATCCCTCATGGTTTATCAGAACACTTCTAGCTGTCACAAGACCCTTTATTAGGTAATTTTCTGAGAGTCATTGACTTAAAAAAAAAAAAAAAGAAACAAAACACCAGCTCCTTATGTGAATTTCTTGTCAGTTCTGTTGGTCAGAATATTGAGGTAATTATCTTTATTTTCTTCCATAGCTCAAAATTCAGCCAAAAAATTAGATACGTCTTTAATTTGGCAGAACTAGCGGAACTTGTCCCCATGGAATATGTTGGCATACCAGAATGCATAAAACAGTATGTTTTGTTTTATTTCTTTAATTGTATTGGATCTTTATATATTGATGTGCAAGAGGTAAATATTTTTCAATACTCCTCCTTTTCACTTCCTGTATGATAAATATTTTGTAACTGCTCTTGTTTTTGTAGCTAAGGAAAAGGGAAAGAAGCCATTTTCCAGCACCTTCCCCATACTGTTTTCTTCAGGCCATCACCTGAGGAAGCAGGAAGGATTATTTCTGGTTGTAGTTAATTTTTATTTTTAAAGACTATTTCTTTTTAAAGACTATTTACAATCTTAAGAGGTGATTTCCTGGTCAGTCAGTACTAAAGAACATTCTCCATACTTGAACATGCTGTTCTCCAAATTTGAGTAAATTCATCCATGCGCTGAATAATCCTATTACTGGCGAAATATATTATTTATATCAGCCTAACCTTGGTTCATTCCAGTGGCTGGAATATGTTCTGTTTACTGAATTCACCTCCCATCTAATTTTTTAAAAGGATTCGGTAGAAGGCTGTTAACATAAATCCTTGAATATCGCTCTGCTGTAGTGTCGAAAAAGTTTTTTGGTCTACTGATTTGAGGTTTAGTCTGTTGAATGTGTAAAGCGAGATTTCTTAGATCAATTTTGACTTTCTACATAGTGTGTTAAATAGTTTTGGTTTTGCCTGCAGACTTATATGAGTTTATTGTCAGTGCCTTTTTTTCAAGTTTTGTTTATCTTCATAACATGTATATTTACTGAAATAACTCTTCCCTACCAAGGTATGAAGAAGAAAAGTTTAAAAAGAAACAAAAAAGGTATATGCACACCTTGACTGGGTTGCATCTAGACTAGTCCATTTGCATTGCACAGACTAACTCTTCCTTATTGGTTGGTTAGCTTGTAGACAAAGATAACAGCATTTGTAAATATAAACATACCCCAGAATTCAAATATAGAGTGAATCTGAAGTTCCTGATGCTGAATATGGCTTGGATTCACCCTGTTCTAACATCGTGTATTAATGCCCATGAGGAATTAAAGGTCGTAGCCCCTCCTTACTCCTTCATGTTACAGGTACTGATTGCAAAACCAAAGAAACTGCTAAGAAAACTATTTGGAAAACCAATTACTTCTAAGACTTTTTATTTGTTTCATCATTTTACTTAAATGTCTAACTAGTGCTTTTGATAAATATATATGTATTCTTCTAAAGAAATAGTTTATTTCCCTGGGGTTTATGAGTATATTTGCAATGCACATATTCTTTGGCTAACCAACATTGATTTCCCTATACGCTTAAACGGCCTGCTAACCAGTCAAATTCTACATATGATAAAATACCTAAAATTCAGTAATATACTGTTAAATAGTTAAACACTCTGCTTTCCATCTTTAATTTTGAATACTTCTGCTTTGAGCATAACAAACTATTAGCTATTAATATCTCGGCATAGAAGATGAAAGGCAAGGTATAAAAGAGTTACCATTTTAAATAGCAATTTAGAACAGTGTAGGATTTGGAGCTGACTTGTTAATGGATTTTTTTTTTAAAATAATGACAAATTAGCAAAACAGCTTTAGTATAGTCTTTCTTATTGTATGTAGTTATTACCATTTTGACCATTCTAAGGAAACAATTATAAGGAACTAATTCTTTGAACACATTTTGACTGTGTTAATGAGCAAAAATTCAGTTGACCATGTGATGGAACCATAGCTCTACATTTTTATAGGACACTTTAACAGTTTAATGAACATTTTTACATAGAGATGTGGATGGTAATTTTAGATATTGCTGATTTTTTTTTCCCTTTCTAAGCACTGGTGTACACTTGCCAGACAGATAACTGAAATCAAAAATACAATCTGTAACTGTATAATGAAGCCAAATGCTTCATGGATTTCAAAATGAATTGCCTTTGTTGATAAAATCCGCTGTATTGTGCCTTTTTACAAAGTTCTTAGTATTTAGTTACCTGGAATTTAGGCATCAGAAAAATAGTGGAACTATACTTTTTATTTAATATATTGTTTGATACCTATCAATACTATTTTATCTTGAGTTTTTCTTTTTTTTTTATTTTTGTCTTGTTTAACTGTAATAGAATCACTACGTATATCTTTCAGACACTTGTTAGTTTTGGCATGGTTTGTTAGTCTTAAAAAAATAATAAATCTTTGTCAGCTTGAAGATGGTAACATTCAAGTCTTAAAAATAAAGGAGCATTTTTTTTTTTTAAAGGAGAATATTTTTAAAAATGTAACAGAGGCTGTGTGTGGAGGAGCTTACTTAAGGTGACATCTCTCTGATGAGTACCGGGCATAAGGAGGATTCAAAACTCCGTGTGCACACACGGTAGTGTCAAATGTTGTAACTGTTTCTTTCAAACGACTCAGTGCAAGTGTGGCCGGAGAGAGTGCAGCTGTTAAAGTGTTTGAATGTAGTTGAAAAATCAAGTAATTGTGAAAATAGTTCATAAGAACTAATTTAACAGATTTCAGATGTTGAAAAGACCGGATGTATATTGCATGCCTTATCGAGACTATATACCTCTTATATTTTTGATACCAGCATAAAAAATGTTTTTAAATGTTATTAATTTGACTTTACACAGACCAAAACTTTTAGGTTTCATTCACTAATGTTCAGGTGCTCCTAGTAATGGGTGGTGATGATCAAAAATGGGAAACAAGTGTGAAGAGTATCTTCGTATATTGTACCAAGTTTTAAACTCCCCTCCATCAGTAATTCAGACTAGTAAAAAGAGTAATAGACTGTTGTATATTATTTTTAAAGTGTTGTTTATAGTTGTGTTGTAATTACATAATTCTTCTAATCCCCACTTGCTTAAATTTTGGTCTCTATGCAACCCACTCTAATTCAGTTCGATTTTTAACCACATCTAGATATTTCCAATTATTTGAAGGCTTCTTACTATCAAAATAAGTGAAAAGCATTTACATTCTATGTATACTAATAAAAAATTTTGGAGAATCATTTCTGTAAATATGCATTTTTATCACTGAATTTGAAAACATGGATCATTTGGTGACATTTTATTATGTCAGTTAACAAAATCATTTTTGAAGGAGTTGTTTTTCCTGCCACTCTCTAATCAGTTAGATCCCAGCCATGCTACAGTTTAAGATTTTAATATACCTGTTGCAATTTAACTTTTAATAAAACTCTGAGCTTTTGTATGTACAGTATTCAGTAATCTTCAAAGAAACAACAAGCACATTTCTTGTCAGTGTCCTCTTGTCTTTAAAAATTATCTTTCCTGGTTGGGGAAATGTTTGGTAACCTTTTTACTATGTCTGCTTCTTTGCAAAGCTTTGTTTTTAACAGAATAATATTCTGTGCTAAAAGTAGTCACAATTTTTAGAAAGAAAATTGTTTAGTTGCTAGTGTCTTATTATCTCTATTGTTTTTCATTAAACAGAGTTGATCAAGAACTTAATGGAAAACAAGATGAACCGAAAAGTGAACAGTAAGTTTGGTGTCTAGTCCAAACAAGACTGAAGAATGTGCTGATGAAGCAGTGCTCTTTTTTGCATTTATAATGCATTTATTGGCCCTGATTTTTATGTAATCTGTTACAAAATTGACTCTTCCTTACTGGACTTTTGTATAAGGGACTGTTCACTGCTGTATTGGTTTGCAAATCTCTTGAATTTAGCTCCTTATTAGCTAATTATATTGTAATCATTTTGTATTTTATATTGCTAAATAGCAGAGAACCACACTTTATATAAAGCAGTTTTTGCATTTGTTTGTTGAATGATGCATCATCTTCAGTAAACTATTTATATGCCTAAATGGTAAAGGAAAGAGATAATATATATTTTTGTTTCTGAGCAATATTTTTTAATGTATACCTGTCTTGTGGAAGAATATGCAGGTAAATAAGACCATGATTTGTAAAGTGCATGTTTGAATTTTTGTTCTTGTAAATGGTTAGATACATTTCCTGGGTAACTTAGAAAACAGAGTTGCTCATAAGGTGAGGGACAGTTAAACTGTTTCTCATGAATACCCAAAGGTCATGTACATAATCTAAGAAGATTAAGATTAATACTATCCTAAGCTTTTTTCCCCCTCATTTATTACTGTTTCTTAATTCAGAAGCACAGATACAAATGTATTGCACACATTTTCCTTTTTAAACTTTAAAGACAAGTCAAAAAGCCATTTTTAGAACTACACAATTTAAGAGGCTAAGAAGTGGGGTTTGTATATATGTATATATGGGATGTTTTATCTTCTGGCCAAAAGTCAGAACTTTATAAAAATTTTAGGTCTGTTCACTAATGTGAAATAAGCTTGTGTGTCCAGGGTCACTCTCCAGAATATGTGAGTGCAGTGTAGTGTTCAGAGAATGTGATGAGTTACTCACTGTCACTATTTTTCTGTAGAAAATAGGGGCTGCTTTTTAACTGCTCTCAGTGTGGGCACTTTACCAAAATACTTCTGTATCGGTTACTGAAACTTGATAGCAGAGGTTCAGGTGTTTGACCTTGTGGAATCATGTTGACAGTACTGTAAATTTAAGTTATTTTATAAGTCTTAGAGCATTATTACATTATGCTGTTTTGGACAATATGGGATATAAGCATATAAACTTTTCATTTAATTTGGTAAGTACCTTGACTCTACATTGAAATACATTGTACTGAGGTGCCCAAACAGAACTTAATAACCCACAAAATCATCCTAAAACAACAGATTGATCTGATAGTATCATCTGCTTGTGTGACTCATACACACGTGGAAAAATTAGTATCCTCCAAATTTAAGGGTACTACCACACCCCAGCCCTTCCTGTAAGGTAATTTATAAAAGAATGTGCTAGAATAGCAAAATGAAGCAGATGAGAGCTAAGCTTTTAGGATTTATTCTGCCCTAGACTGAACACACATATGGCTTTTACCATTGCCATTTTTCATACAAAGTTTCTACTAAAAAAGAGAATTTTCCTTTACTTTTTGTCCTCTTTGGTTATAGACTTGGCATGCTAAACTAAGTCCAGTTATGGGAGATGCTGGAGGATTCCCAGGATGAGGTGTTCCTCAGCAGTCTTCTAACTTAACTTGAATCCAGCAGCCATAGGCAGATCCTAAACTGATGTTATTATATCAAATAAAGCCAAAACCGTTATTGCTTGCTCAAACCTTAGAGAAAGTTTGTGTTGAAAAAGCAAACTAACAATAACAACTTAGGCATTCCTTCGGAATTTACCATGTGAGAATTATGAATAAAGGATCAATGAATTTAATTGTGATTAGAGTCTATATTCATAGAGCTCTTTAAGCAGTCTTTTCTCTATACATATTTATCCTGTTCAAAATTTGCTGAACTTCTTACATAGGTGGTTTTCCTCCACATAAAGTACACAGTTCTTCAGGGTCAACAGTTTATTGCCTTTATTCACTTTTGCTTTTGCAAGCATTGCCCCTAACTATAGATACAACTTGTTGCAAAAGTGGTGCATGTTCCTAAATATTTTTTTAAAGTACAAATAACCTTTAATCTGTTAGAACATGAAAATTCAGAGGAAACAGTGGTAACACTTGGGATATAATGAAAGGCATGTGTTGTGAATCAGTGGATTAAAAGACACCTGCTCTACCCGACACCTTAATGGAATCTGGTATAGGGACATGTCCCCTAATAAATGTTTCGTAACTGTAAGGCTTAAGATCATAACTAATAGGTTAGAGGAAAAGCATTTAGGAAGTTTGTTATTTGTAATTTATCACTATGTGACATTCCTCCCATAGCATTCAATTTTAATTTTCCATTGCTGATTGAAATGAAAGTACATAAAATTGTATTATTTTATCTGTCTCCTGGGGTCATGGATCTAACTTAACTGGTTTAATTTTATTTTTGCCACTGTATTTTGTTATACTTGGTCTCGAGTGTCTCTTTTTAATCCAAAGTTTCTCATACATATAATTTACCTTTGTTCTGCTTGGTTATATTCCTAGTAGCACCAAGAAAAATGCTACATTGGCCTCCTACTTGAAGCTTAATAGCCTTTAACTCAGTTGATGGCATGGAAGGATAGGATCCTAAGGAGGGCCTAGTGGGGTAGTTTGAAAGGAAGATAACAAGGAAGTAAGAGAAAGAACTTTAGAGTTTAGAGTGGCTGTTATCTCAGGTGGCACTGAATGTGTCCCTGTTAAGGGAAGTACCGTGTATGGCAGCTCTTTGCACCATCTAACAGGCTTTCTTGTGTCCAACAGGAAAACCTGCAGTCTTCACATAGAATCTGTGAAATAAGACTGGAGTGAAGAGTGCAAAGGCTGACAATACCTCTAAAGAGAATTTATATTCTCTCTGCTTTGTCTCTTCACACAGAAGCAAATTTGAACAGAGAGGGTCAACAATTACAATGCTCAGATTAAAGTTTAGGGCTAGATTATTTTTCATATTTTATGAAACAAACATTAACGTAGTCTTCCAAAATGAATAGCACTATTTGGTAACTGCACTGAATACTGAAATTTTCTGATTGTATATCAGTAGCTAGAATTTCTTCAACTATAACTTCAGAATTTAAAAAAGTCAAGGATCTGATTTTTGATAGAAACTTCTTGTAGATGATTATAGTGTTATTATTTGGCTATTTTTATGTGAGAGCTCAGGGAATTTTGGAAGTATTTGATTTAGTGCAGAAGTGGCTTTTTTACATTTCTTCAATTGAGAGGTAAATTAGCATTAGGGTGTTATTGGTTAGAACAGGCCAGTTTCCTGTTGAGATCAGTAAAGGTGTGTATATTAGGTCACAGTAGCTTCATTCTTTTCCCTGTGTTATATGTGGAAATGGCTAACATTGCTCAGTCAGAAGGGAGAAGATAGGCTGAAAATAGAAATTTGCTAATCCATTCCATCATGTTTTCTTACTTACTTTTTTTCAAATATTTAGATATTTAAGAAATGGATCACAAACCTCAAAAGGAAGGAATAGAGGAGAGTTAATATGCTTATTAGTTACACCACCTATTCTGTTAGAGTTTATCCTTGTCACAGGGAACAGGAATTGTGTGATTGGAGTCACTAGGAGAAAGCCTGAAGAGTTTGGACTCGCCCAAGAAAGTCAGCTAGTACGGGAAATGGGAGATTTTCTACTCAGTGTTCTAATAGTACAGAAGAATTACCTGGGATCCTTTCACTCACCTCTACCCCAGTCGCAAGATTCTGAATGAATAAGAATCAGATCAGTTTCTTTTGAAGTTCTAAATGGTACTTGAAAATAAGTATTGTGTTGAACATGAGGAGTGACACTAAAATTTGAACATAGCTGTTATTTTGTTGCAACTGTATATGATAGATCTATTTAATTTCTTACGTTTTGAGAATTACTTTTAAGGATGCTATGAAAAGTTTGCATAAAGCACTTAAAAACCTGATGAAAATCAAGGGTTTAATTAAGGTTTCAGATCGATAAGGAATAATGTTGCGCTGTTTGCTTCACATAGCTGTCTGATTCTATCTTGTAAGACCTACAGGAGATTAAAACATTTACATTTTGGAATCTTTGTGCTTTCACAATCAGTGTGGCTAAGGAGGAACTTGGAAAATAATACCAATTAGCTATTCCACTGCACTTTTTATATACACGAGCTTTCTAAAGTTACGTCCCATAAACCATTTATTTACATAAACCTAGCTAGCAAATGTTGGAGGTGTGTTCAGGGCCACTGACTTGCACAGTCCATAGGACACTATTCACATAGAACACAATTAATTCAGAGTGAGTTAGACACCTACACACTTGGATACAGATTTCAAAAATTCAAGTATCTTTTTTAATATAAGTTCACATGCTGCCATTTAGACAGAGTGTGCTGTGATCATTTCACTGCTATTCAGTTGATGTTGCCTGGCCTGGTGCTGTCATTTTACAGCGTGAGAAATTCAGTTCTGATGACTGTGCAAGATGTTGATGTGATCCCTGTAAGAAATAATAGGGTTGTCGTGATTTACTAAGGAGATGTAATATTTTATTTTCCTTTGACTTGTTAGGAATATGGTAACTTGTGTCCTGATTTGTTGCACATCATATTTTTGCAACATTAATGAATTTAAATAAATTAATTGGAAAGTTTGTTTTTGACTCATTTTTATCACTTTTTTTTTTTTTTTGTCTTCTCTTAGGCTACTAAATGTTTACACTGAGTTATCTCATAAGCCTTTCAAATAGTTTAAGACTTTTTGTTTCTTTTTCTGTAGTCTGGGTGTTACTTCCTATTCTTCAAGGGCATGAAGTATTCATCCTGTTTTAATTTTAAACGTTACCTTAATTATCACACTTTGTATTTTATAATTTAGAATCATTTTAGTAGCGGATAATCCAGCAATAAAAGTTCAATAAGTGGCTGAAAACATGCCATAAATGAGACTCTGTTCTGCTTATAGGCCTGCTCAGAGAGTGAGTCTACTTGGTAACACTTATGTATTTACTCCTTAATCACTGTTCAGCTACTTAATGGCAAACAGCTGTACACATATTGCTGCCTTTAATCCACATTTAGGATACCATTTGGATTTTTATAAACCCATATATATTGAAATGTTTGTCTTCCATTAGGTACAAATTTTAAATACAAATTCTCCCACATTAAAATTCTTCAGGAATCACAAGCGCTTGCTGGGCTAAGTGAATTGCAGCCCTGTTTTGAATGGTAAGTCCTGCTCTAATCTTAACAATTTGTCTTCAATTTAGTATTGCAGCGTCTTCAACAGTATTACCTAGAATATACTTAACGCATAGAGTATGACTGCCCTAACATTCCTAATTGTGTGTCTAACAGTGGATAAGATTAATCTCTCAAAGTTAGAATTCCCTTATGCATGATTTGGCAAACCTGGTGAATTACTGGGAAAGGAAGCAAGTTCACCTGTCTGGGGCTTGAAAGCCGCCGGCCCCACGCCCCTCCTCCCTCCCCACCCCACCCCACCCTCCCCAGACCAGTCTGGAATGGCGCGTCGGAGCGGGGCTGGGCGGGGCCTCCCGGCCCACCCGCATGCTGTCACTTCCAGGTTCGGCGAGCACTTCCGGGTCGTCGGCACAGCTCTGCGGCTCCTGCGGCGGCCGAAGAGGTGGTCGGGAAGTGGGTGCTTCCTGCTGGACTGCTGGCTGCTCCGCTTCAGTCCGCTCCGCGGCGGGAAGCGCCTGCCCCACAGGTACTCGGTGAGCCGGGTCCACGCTCCCTGCGGTCCCGAGAGGTGGGGCTGCGGTTGGTTGGGTCTTGGAGGGCTGCGCGGAGGGCAGGGGCCCAAGGTGGGCCCGTTACCGAGTTCGCTGCCGGGTGGCCCCCGCGGCCGGTACCCGCGAAGGAAAAGTGCGGGAGGCGGCGGGAGGCGGTGGCGTCCTCTGCCGGGAGGTTTGTGGTCGTCGCGGCGCCAGCCGAGCGGTCCTGGGGAAGGTCCTCAGCCCAAAGCGGGAATTTTAGCCAGGTGAATGTCTTTACGCATCTTGATTTTGTCAGATATCAGGAGCGCGCATTCCGTGAGTGTCTCATTCCTATGCTGCTTCGCTTATTTGAAGTCTGCCTTGAACTTCCAGCCAGCTCCCTCAGGGTAATGAATTTAAACAGGACCAGGACTACAGAGTTAATTCCGAACGTGGAGCCCTTGTAATTTTCTCAACTGCAGAATGAAGGAGCACGAAATTGATGTGGCGGATACCAGATCTAACAGATTTGAATACTGCATAAGAAATTTTTAAGAATCTAAGATCATTAAAGCAAGTAACTTTAACAAATGTATAAATAACTTAGAGCTCCTTTTTAAATTAGTATTTATTGAGGTATAATTGACACATTAGTTTCAGGTTCGTGTTTTCGTTTTCGTCAAATAAATAGGAGAACCGGAATTGCAGGATCATTTGGTAGTTCTATTTTTAATTTTTGAGGAACCTCCATACTGTTTTCCACAGTGTTTGCAGCAGTTTGCATTCCCGCCAACAGTGCACAGGGATCTCATTTTCTCTACCTTCTCGCCAGCACTTATTTCTTGTCTTGTTAGTAATAGCCATTTTAACAGGTGTGAGGTGATATCTCATTGTGGTTTTAATTTGCATTTTCCTGAGCATTCGTGGTCTTAAACATCTTTTCATATGTTTGTTGTTGACTTGTATGTGTTCTTTGGGAAAATGTCTGGATCTTTTCTGCCCGTTTTTTAATCGGCGAGTTTGCTGTTGAGTTGTATGAATTCTTTATATATTTTGGATATTAGCTTCTTATTACATACATGATTTGCAGATAGTTTCTCCCATTCCAGTATGTTGCCTTTTTTTTTTTTTTTAAAGATTTTATTTATTTATTTGACAGAGAGAAATCACAAGTAGATGGAGAGGCAGGCAGAGAGAGAGAGAGAGAGAGAGGGAAGCAGGCTCCCTGCTGAGCAGAGAGCCTGATGCGGGACTCGATCCCAGGACCCTGAGATCGTGACCTGAGCCGAAGGCAGCGGCTTAACCCACTGAGCCACCCAGGTGCCCCGCCTTTTTTTTTTTTTTTTAAATGAACAATTATGTTTATTTAGTATTACTTTGAACCTCTTTGTTTGGCTGTATGCCTTGTGTTCAAAATTCCAGTTTCACTTGTCCTCTCTCTTTAATACTTAACTCTTATATTGTGTATGTAGCATATATATAAAAGTCAGTATTTTGAATGATTCAAACCTTCTATGTCTGTTTTACATTGGCTCCCTCTACTATATTGTGTCCCCAGCCTTACAACTACTCTGAATCTACATGCTTTTTTTTTTTCCCTTTTCTGGTTTTCAATTCCGCATGTATCCAGTATCATACGTATTTGCCTTTCTCTCACTTAACTTCATTTAATTATAATGCCCATTATATCGATTCCTGCTATAAATGGCAAGATTTCATTCTTTTTATGGCGGAATAATATTCCATTGTGATATATTCCCCACAGTTTCTTTACCCATTGATGGACACCTAGGTTGCTCCTATAGCTTGGCTATTATAATGTTGCAGTGAACATATATATTTCTTTTCGAGTTAGTGTTTTCATTTTGGGGGGCTAAATACTCAGTAGCGGAATTGCTGTATCATATGGTGGTCGTGTTTTTAATTTTCTGAAGAACATCCACACTGTTTTCCATAGTGGCTTTACCAATTTACATTCCCACCAGTAGTGCACAGGGGTTCCCTTTTCTCCATATCCTCACCAACGCTTGTTATTTCTTGTCTTTTTGATAATAGTCATTCTTTTTTTTTTTTTTCTTAAGATTTTTATTTATTTATTTGACAGAGAGAGATGACAAGCAGGCAGAGAGGCAGGCAGAGAGGCAGGTAGAGAGAGAGGCAGGCAGAGGCAGGCAGAGAGAGGGAGAAGCAGACTCCCCGCTGAGCAGAGAGCCCGATGCGGGGCTCGATCCCAGGACCCTGAGATCATGACCTGAGCCGAAGGCAGCGGCTTAACCCACTGAGCCACCCAGGCGCCCTGATAATAGTCATTCTGACAGATGTGAGGTCATACCTCATTATGGTTTTGATTTGCATTTCCCTGATAATTAGTGATGTGGAGCATCTTTTCATGTGTCTGTTGGCCATCTGTATGTCTTCTTGGAAAAATGTCTATTCATATCCTCTGCCAATTTTTAAATTGAGTTACTTGTTCTTTTGCTCTTGAGTTGTATGAATTATATATTTGGGATATTAATTTCTTATATGATTTGCAAATTTTTTTTCATTCAGTAGGCTACCTTTTTGTTTTGTTGGTTTCCTTTGCTGTGCAGAAGCTTTTTAGTATGAGGTAGTCCTATGTTTGTTATTTTTGCTTTTTTTAATTTTGCTTCCGGTGTCAAATTTAAAAAATTATAGCACCAGTGTCAGGGAGCTACTGTAACTGTGTTTTCTCCTAGGAGTTTTATAGTTTTACATTCAAGTCTTTAATCTGTTTTGAGTTTATTATTGTATATAGTGTGTAAGTTAGTGGTCCGGTTTCATTCTTCTGCATGTGTTTGTGTAATTATCTCAAGACCATTTATTGAAGATCCTGTCCTTCCACCCAATAGATGGTCTTGACTTCATTCATTGAGCATCTATGCATGAGTTCTCTATGGGCTATTAGATTCTGTTGATGTGTGTATCTGTTTTGTGCAAGTACTATACTATTTTGATTATCATAGCTTTCTGATATTGTGGGATCAGGGAGAATGATTCCTCCAGCTTTGTTCTTTCTCAAGATTGCTTTGGCTATTGAGGGTTTGGTGGTTCCATACAAATTTTAGGATTGTTCTGTCTCTTTGAAAAATACCGTTAGGATTTTGATAGGGATTGCATTGAATTGTAAATTGCTTTGGGTAATAAGAATATATTATTAATATTAATTCTTCTAACCCATGAGCACGGAATGTCTTTCCATTTATTTTGTCATCTTCAGTTTCTCTTATTAATGTTTGTAGTTTTCAACATACAGGTATTTTCTCTCCTGGTTAGATTTATTTCTAGGTATTTTGTTCCTTTTGATGCAGTTGCAAATGATTATTTTATTTCTCTGGTAGTTTTGTTATTTTACCTTTTCCTTTCCAGTTTGTATGCCTTTTATTCCTATTTCTTGCCTAATTGCTCTGGAAGGACTTCTAGTACTTTGTCAAATACAGTAATTGAGCAGGAATCTTGTCTCGTGATCTCAGAGGCAAGGCTTTTAGCTTATTGCTATTGACTGTGATGTTAGCTATGGGCTTGTCCGGTGTGGCCTTTATTATGTTGAGGTATGTTCCCTCTAAATCCACTGCATTGAGAGTTACCATAAATGGATGTTGAATTTTGTCAGATGCTTTTTCTGCATGTATCGAGATGGTCATAGGATTTTTATCCTTTATTTTGTTAATATGGTTTATCACATTGGCAGATTTGATGCCATTGAACCATTTCTCTACCCTCAAATAAATCCCCCTTGATCATGGTGTATGATCCTTTTAATGTATTATTGAATTCAGTTTGTTAATATTGAGGATTTTTGCATGTATATTCATCAAGGATATTGGCCTGCAATTTTTTTTTCTTGTGGCATCCTTGTCTGGTTTTGGTTTCAGGGTAATACTGCACTCTTCAAATGCATTTGGAAGAGTTTTCCTTTTCTGTTCTTTTTTAATGATTTATATATTTATTTGAGAGAGGGAGAGAGCACGTGACTAAGCGCCCAAGTTGGGGGAGGTGCAGAGGGAAAGAATCTTCATTCAAGTAGACTCTCTACTGAGTGGGGAGCCCAATGTAGGGCTCAATCCCATGACCCTCCTCTTCTGTTTTTTGAAAGAGTTTGAGAAGGACTGGTGCTAATTCTTCTTTGAATGTTAGGTAGAATTTATCAGTGAAGCCATCTGATCCTGGACTTGCGTTTATTGAGAAGTTTTTGTTTACTGGTTAATCTCCTTATGTGTAATTGGTATATTCAGATTCTCTATTTCATCATTGTTCAGTTCTGTGCTTTAAGGAATTAATTTCTTGTAGGTTGCCCAGTTTATTAGAATATAATTGTTCATAGCAGTCTTTTAAGATCCTATTTCTGTGATGTCAGTTGTAACATGTTTTTCATTTCTGATTTTATTTGACTTTTTCCAGGTGAATTTTACTAGAGCATTGTCAGTTTTATCTTTCCAAAGAGCCAGCTCTTTTTTTCATTTGGAATTGCTAGTTCTTTTAAATCTCTATTTCACCTCTTTTTTTTTCTTCCTTCTGCTTATTTTGGGCTTCATTTATTTTGTGTGTGTTTTTAGTATCTTGAGGTGTAAAATTAGGTTGTTCGTGAGACTTTTCTTATTTCTTAAGGTAGACATTTATCAATATGAATTTCCTTCTTACCGCTGCTTTTGATGTAGCCAACAAACTTTTCTTATGT
Organism: Mustela erminea; assembly: GCF_009829155.1. Taxonomy (NCBI): domain Eukaryota; kingdom Metazoa; phylum Chordata; class Mammalia; order Carnivora; family Mustelidae; genus Mustela; species Mustela erminea. The sequence goes on along the minus strand of NC_045618.1, from coordinate 41,230,718 downwards.
CTCAAGGCATTTTTTAATTTCTCTTTGAATTCTCCTTTGACCCATTGGTTATTTAGTAACATGTTGTGTAATCTTCACACATTGTGAATTTTCTGGGTTTCTTTGTGTAATTTCTAGTTTTGTGCCATTGTGGTCGTATAAGATGTTTGATATGGTTTCAGTCCACCTAAATTCATTGGCTTGTTTTGTGGCCTCAACTGTGATCTATCCTGGAGAGTGTTGCATGTGCACTTGAGAAGAATGTGTATTCTGTTGCTTTTGGATGGAAGGTTCTGTGTGTATGTCTGTATGTTAAGTTCATCTGGTCTGACATGTTCTAAGACTGATGTCTCCTTACTAATTCTGTCTGAATGATCTTTGCACTGATGTAAATGGAATATTGAAATCTATTATTGTATTGCTGTTTATCCCTTTAGGTCAGTTAATACTTTTTTTAATATGTCTAGGTGTTCCTATGCTGAGTGCACCAGTATTTCCCAATATTCTGTTCTGTATTGGATGGACCCCTTCATCATTATGTGACACATACCTTGTCTTATTACAGTCTTTATGTTTAAGTCTGTTTTTTCTGATATTAGTTGCATTAGTTTTCTTTTGGTTTCCATTTGCATGGATTATCTTTTTCCATCTGTATATGTTCTTACATGTAAAGTGAATCTCTTGTAGGCACCATTTAGATGAGCCTGGGTTTTTTTTAATCCATTCAGCCATTCTCTGTCTTGATTAGAGAATGTAGTGCATTTACAGCTAAAATAACTACTGATTGGTATGTACTTATAGCCATTTGTTAATCGTTTGCTGGCTGTTTTTGTACTTCTTTTCTTCCTTTCTTCTTCTTCTCTTCCTTTGTGGTTTGATGACTTTAGTGGTATCCTTTATGTTTTGTGTTTTTACTATAGGTTTCTGCTCTGTGATCACCATAGGCTTACATATAACAACTTTTGTCTATAATAGTCCATTCTTTTTTTTTTTTTTTAAGATTTTATTTATTTATTTGACAGAGATTACAAGTAGGCAGAGAGAGAGGAGGAAGCAGGCTCCCTGCTAGAGCAGAGAGCCCGATGCGGGGCTCGATCCCAGGACTGTGGGATCATGACCTGAGCCAAAGGCAGAGGCTTTAACCCACTGAGCCACCCAGGCGCCCCTAATAGTCCATTCTTTTTAAGTGTAAGTAACATACAGTGTTAGTTTCAGGCATACAGCATATTAGTTTGACAGTTTTATACATTACTCAGTCACCACGATAAGTGTAGTCACTGTCACCATGCTGATGTTATTACAGTATTGTTGACTATATTCTCTATGCTGTACTTTTCATCTCTGACTTATTTTATAACTTAGTCCCCTTTATCTATTTTGCCCGTTCTTGCCACTGGCCTCCCCTCTGGCAACCACTCACTAGTTCTCTGTATTAGAGTCTGTTTTGTTTTGTTTTGTTTTAGAATCCTCCTGTAGGTGAAATCATATGGTATTTGTCTTTCTCTGTCTGATTTATTTCACTTCCCATAATACCCTCTGGGTTCATCAGTGTTGTCACAAATGACAAGATAGTCTTTTTTACAGCTGAGTAATATTTGTTTATACCACAGTTCTGTAGGGAGTTTTGAGTATGATTGATACACACAATGTTACATTAGTTTCAGGTGTACAGCTAGTGATTAGGCAAGTTGATACACCTTATGTTCACAAGGGTAGCTACCGTCTATCCTGTTACACTGCTTTTCAATATCATTGACTATATTCCTTATGCTGTACCTCTTACTCTCATAACTTACTCATTCCATAACTAGAAGCCTGTATCTCCCTCTCCCCTTCACCCATTTTATCCAACTCTTCACCCCTCTTCCCTCTGCCAACCATCAGTCTCTGCTTACCCATCTGAGTTTGCTTTTTGTTTATCCATTTGTTAGGTTGTGTGTGCGTGGGTGTTTTTTTAAAATCTTTTGTTTCCACTTGTGAGTAGAATCATATGGTATTTATCTTTCTCAGTCTGAATTATTTCTCGTATTATAAGACACTCTACCTCCATCCATGTTGTCTTAAATGGCATGATGCCATCCTTTTTTATGGCTGAGTACTAGTCCATTGTGTGTATATATACCACATTTTCCTTATCTGTTTTTCTCCAGATGGACACCTGGGTTCCATATCTTGGCTATTGTAAATAATGCAGCAACAAACATAGGGGTCCATATATTTTTTCAAATCAGTGTTTTCAGTTTTGGGGGTTAATACCTACTACTGAAATTACTGGATTATCTGGTATTTCTATTTTCTTTTTTTTTTTTTTTTTTTTTGAGACCCCCCACACACACACACATATTGTTTTCCACAGTGGCTGCCCCAGTTTTCATTCCTGCCAGTGGTACAAGAGTGTTCCCTTTTCTCCACATCCTCTCCAACATTTGACATTTCTTGTGGTTTTGATACTAGCCATTCTCATAGAATGAGTGAAGTGAGATCTCATGGTTTTGATTTGCCTTTCCATGATGATTAGTGATGTTGAGTATCTTTTCATGTGTCTATTGGCCACTTACTTGTATGTCTTTGGAAAGAGGTCTATTCAGGTCTGCCTAATTTTTAACCAGATTACTTGATGATTTGGTGTTGAGTTATAGAAGTTCTTAATATATTTTGGATATTAACCCCTTATCAGATATATCCTTTGCAGAAATCCTCTCCCCCGACCTCACAAGGTTGCCTTTGGTTTTATTGATGGTTTCCTCTGTTGTGTAAAAGCTCTTTATTTTGGTGTAGTCCAGTAGTTTAGTTTTTTGCTTTTGTTCCCTATGCCTGAGGAGACCTATGCATAAATAAGCTGGTAAGGGTAATGTCCAAGAGATTACTGCCTATGTTTTTCTTCCAGGAGTTTTATGATTTCAGGCCTCCCATTTAGGTCTTTAATCCATTTTCTGTTTATTTTGTGTATGGTGTAAGAAAATGGTTCAGCACCATTTATTGAAGATTTACTCTTTTGCCTGTTGTATATTCTTGCCTCTTTTGTGATAAGTTAATGGACTGTAAAAATATGGGTTTATTTCTGGGCTCGTATTCTGTTCCATTCACATGTCCGTTTTTATGCCAATACCATAATGTTTTAATTACTTTAACTTTGTAGTATAGACTGAAATCAGGAAGCATGTTGCCTCCAGCTTTGTTCTTTGTCGGGATTGCTTTAGCTATGTGGGTTTGTGTTCCGTATAAATTTTAGGATTGTTTGTTGTAGTTCTGTGGAAAATGAGAGTGGAATTTTGATATGGATTGCATTGAACATGTAGATTGCTTTGGGTAATATGGGCATTTTAACAGCATTCTTCCAACTCATGAGCATGGAATATCTTTCCATTTATTTTTGTTGTCTTCAATTTCTTTCTTCAGTATTTTATAGTTTTTGGTGTACAGGGCTTTCTTTCACCTTGCTTAAATTTATTTTTAGGTATTTTATTCATTTTGATGCAATTGTAAATGGGATTGTTTTAATTTCTGATAGTTCATTGCTGACTTAGAGCTATTGTCTAAATAACTCTTAGACTGTTGCCAAAAGAGTATGACACAAGATTTGGTACTCCTACTTTGTCAGGTGTATATCTCCATTGGGACCTCTCCTTGTGCTTTTTAACTCTCCCCCACCCACCCACCCACATACTCAGTTTTTTGCCCTCATTAATTTACTGAACAGATACTTATTTGGCTTCCATTATGAGTCAGTTACAGGTACTTGCTTTACTTAAGTGAACAAAACAGACAAAAGTCCCCTGTTGGAGGATGTAGAAAGTAATTACATAATGTGTTAGGTGATGGTGCCATCAAAAAAGGAAAAGGGGGTTTGGGAAGTTCCAGAGTGGAGGTGGAAGTTGGTATTTTAAGTACGGCCATCAGTGTAAGCCTCATTAAGTACATATTATACTTGAAGGAATTACAAGAACCAAGTGGATGCCTGGAGGAAGAGTATCCAGGTAGAAAGAGCTGCCTTTGCAAAGGCTTACATAGGGAGGTACATGTCTGTCATGTTCTAAGAATAACATGGAAGACAGTGTGTCTGTAGAAGGGTGAGAGCAAGGGAGAGATCCTAGGTAGCCACATTTTTGTAAGGATTGAGTAAAATGGAAGCCATGGGAGTTTTGGAGCTGAAAAGAGATATGGGCTGCTAGATTGGGATTAAAGTGTAGGGACAGCAGGGAAGCAGGGCAGCCTAGTAGGAAGCTGTTTCAGTAATCCAATTGCAGATGACCATAGCACAGACCAGGGTGATAACAGTGGAAATGGTGAGAAATGGATGGATTTTGAATGCATTTTGAAGATAGTTTACAGGATTTTCTAGGGATTGGATGTAAAGGTGAGATGAGGGGAGTAGGGGAGAATTTCAAAGGTTTTTGCATAAGCTCATCAAAGTATGGAGTTACCTCACCTAAAATAGGAAAGACAAAAAGTAAAGATGTTGAGTAGGCAGTTGGACCCAGGAGTTCAAGGGCAAGGTATAGGAAAAGGATGAATCTGTGAGCTTAAGAGAACAACCCAGAAAGCGTCATGCCCCACAAGCTTAGCCAAGATCCTTTATCAAAGAGGAAGGAGTAATTAGCTGTGTCAAATGATTAAGTCTGGAGAGGAGTGAGAATTTTGTGTTAGCTTTATTAGTGCTATTGGTGACCTTCACCATCTGTTTATTTTGAATGTTGGAGGCAAAAGCCTATAAGGAGTGAGTCTATGATGAGTGAGTAGAAGAGAAAATGCGAGAAAAGGAATGAGAAGGCACTGAGTACAGACAACTCTTAGGAGCATTGCCGCACAGAGAAATGTAGTGCAGCTAGTGTGGAAAGGGAGTTGAGACTTTATTTATTTATTTATTTATTTATTTAGGAAGATGGGAGAGGTAGCCACCTGTTTGCTGCTGGCAATAATCCATAAAGATGGGAAATTTGACGGTAAGGGAGAGGAGGACTAATTATATTGTTGGAATGATATTCTTGAGTGTACTAGAGAGAATAGGCTTGATGCAGAGATAGAAAGCTTGTATTTGCATAGCAGCATGGATAGTTTAGCTATAGTGACTGGCAGGCAGGCAGAGTATGTGATTACAGATACTGGTAGATGGTTTGATGCCATTTTGAGAGTCTGGAAGTTTTGTTTTGTTTTGTTTATTTTTTTTTTAAGATTTTTATTTATTTATTTGACAGAGAGAGATCACAAGTAGACAGAGAGGCAGGCAGAGAGAGAGAGGAAGGGAAGCAGGCTCCCCGCCGAGCAGAGAGCCCGATGTGGGACTCGATCCCAGGACCCTGAGATCATGACCTGAGCCGAAGGCAGCGGTTTAATCCACTGAGCCACCCAGGCGCCCCGAGAGTCTGCAAGTTTTCATTGCTTCATTTTCTTCAGTAAAGTAGAAAACTTTGTATTATACTTAGACAAATTTATAATATTTGATAATAGTGTTTAGACATAGCACCAAGTGACTTACTAACAAATACTTACTGAATACATACTCTCTACTAGGCATTGTTCTAGATGGTAAATATATAACTGAACAAAGTCCCCATCCTTATGGAACATCTCTTTTAGTGAATGGAAACAATAAGCATATATATGTCAGCTTCAGTGAATGGTATGAATGAAAAAGTAGTATAAGGGGTAAGAGAGGTAGTTCCTTTTTATAGGTTGGCCACAGAAGTTTTTTCTGATGAAGTGACATTTGAGCAGAGGTCTGAATTAAATCAGGGAGTGAACCATGAAGGGATCTGGTAAGAACATTTGAACCAAAAAGGACAGACAGTGCAAAGACCCTAGTGCAAGACTATCTTGCCATACTGAAAACCAGCAAGGGACCACCAGTATGATTGCAGCAGAGGGAATGAAGGAATAAGTGGCAGAAGGTTAGTTCATTGAGGTAATGGAGGAGCACAATCGTGTTTTTTACTCTGAAACAGGATGCTGCTATTGGAGGTTTTGAATAAAGGGGGATTGGGGTAATTTTTTTTATGTTTGAAAAGGCTCAGTGTGGCAGCTGTAGGGGCAGGGGTTTTACTGGCCATGGTAGAAACCCGGAGACCTCTTATGGGGCTATTATAGGGGACTTGATGGTGTAGTACTGGGGACTTGATGGTGTAGTACTGGAGACGGTAGATGATGGGGACTTGATGGTGTAGTACTGGAGACGGTAAAGGTTGTCAGCTTCTGGCTATACTTAGAAGAGCTGGAAAGATTGACAGATTAGATGGAGAATGAGGTAGAAGCTAATGTCGAATGTAAAATTGGGGGTGGGGGGACTAGATTTACTGTTTACTAAGGTGGGTGAGGTGAGGGTAGAAAGGGTTTGGAGGGACAGTACCAGGAATTCAGTTTTTGATACATTTCATTTGAGCTTCCTAATTGGTATTTCCATTCATTGGCAAGGAGGCAGCTTTATATAGGGCAACAAGGGGAGAAGGACTGGAGATAGACATTTGGGAGTCATCAGCAGATAGCCTAATACTAAGGGAGTTAAAGCATCTAGAGAAGACCTAAGAAGTCTTAGGGCACTCAAGTAGAAGTCAGGTACCTGCAGAGGGATGGGCCAAAGAAAACAAATACAGTAGTATCCAGTGAGTTAGGAGGAGAGAATGAAGTGTGGGGCCCCAAAAGCCAAAGAAAAGGTTTCAAGAAAGCAGAAATGATCTCATATCAAGTGTTCACAGGTATATAATGTGAAGACTGATAACCAGTCATTATTTTTGCTGAGTTTTGCCTGATAACTCCCTGTATATGTCTCCTGTCCATCTCTAAGCTGAAAGTGCCACAAGGTCAGGGATCTTGTGTATGACTTGTAGCTCAGTATTTGTTGAATCTCTACTACTGTCCCCCTATTCAAGCCCTCATCTTCCAGTGCATTCACCCTGGCATCCCTCCCGTTGGAACAAATACATTCATGCCATCTTCTTCATACTTAGACCTTAATACCGTGGGACAACTTACAGTTCTCTCTACAAACTGTACCATTTTCATACCTTTCAGCCTATGATGATCTGCTTTTGCTTGGCTAAAGTCTAGCTTAAAGAATCAGGAAGCTTTTGTTAACAGGTTCACTCAGTCCACATACACTGTGTACGTCTATCATGGTGCTTATTCTCTACTGAGTTAATTGCAGTTTTGTATATCTGTTACCCTCTGTAGAGTATAAGGTTTTTAGAGTCCAGGAGCATATTCTATCCATCTTCCTCCTGCCTAGCACAGTGCTGTCTTCTTGGTAGGCACTCTATAAATACCAGATGTTAATTAAGAATAAAGAAAATGAAGTGGAGGGCATTCACATGTGAGCCAAACATTGTCTGCATCACTGACTGATGGTAAGGAGAAAGGAATAGTAGTACACAATAAATTGATTATAGATTAGGTCAAAAGGCAGACTTTTAAAAGAAATGGTAAAGATGTACCTTTTAATAAATATATCTATGCTTTGTATAAAGGAGTATAAATGCCCATGTCAAAGTAACAAAAAAAAGAAAAATAATTTTTAATCTTCTTTGTGTTAATTATATAACAGTTTACAATTATTACAAGTTATAGTAGCATATATTAGGATGTATGAAGTAGACTATATTACATTCATGGTTTATAATGTTTAATATTTTCATATTAAATTTTTAGGACATCAATGCAAGCCTGAATAAGAAAAACCAACTTCTTTCTCCTAAGCCATGGCATATCAATTATACAGAAATACAACTTTGGGAAACAGTCTCCAAGAGAGCCTTGATGAGCTCATACAGGTGGGAGACTAAAAACCAACTTTTACTTAGATGAGTCTATAATAAGTTTTGTTAGAGCCTTTCTTGCAGGCAAAGTAATGAGGTTAAGTACCTTAGAATCTTTGACCCAGCAAGTCAGTAATTATCCCATCCTGACTACAGGGCAGAAAATATAATGAAGATCAAATGACGTAGTTTAACATGCCCAAATTTTCAAGGATTTTGTTAAACATAAAAATTGAGATTATTGGTTTTCTCTTACTTACAAAGCATAGTCTCTGTAGCTTTAAGATAATTTTGGACTATTTGATAGTCTTTGAGATTTAAATTTGAATTTATATTTCAGTTTTAGGAGAAGTAACCTTTTAAAATAAACTCATCTAAGAACATAATAAGTATTTCCATTTGTTTTCATAGATTTTATGAGCTTTGATGAGATTGGGTTTTTAAAAAAATAGATTACTGGGCCTGCTTTTTTTTTTTTTTTTTTTTTTTTTTTTTTTTTTAATAAAGAAACTGCATTCCTTCAGTCGCTCAAATGCCTCTTTCCAGACACTGTAAAAGAGTGATAGAGTCTTGTCCTGGGAGTGCAACATCACTGCATGTCTTCTTCTCCAAATTATGTTTGTGTTAAGATAGTGCAAGAAAATTTCATCAGGCTTTTACTCCTTAATTGTCAGTATGTTAAAGAATAAGGGAGTCTAGTTTAAGAGGCTCTGGTTAACCTCAGTTAAATTTTAGATGATAATTCATACATATTTTGTCTTTAATGTCCTTCCCTAAAAGGATTTATGACCTTTACTTTTTCTCAGTCTCAACAGATCACCCCCCAACTTGCCCTTCAAGTTCTACTTCAGTTTGATAAAGCTATAAATTCAGCATTGGCGCAGAGGGTCAGGAACAGAGTCAATTTCAGGGTAAGGATATTTTATTAAATCTAAAAGCTTGCACTGGTGGTTAACAACAGTGCTTTTAAGGACCCCTTCATATTTAGGAATCATAAAAGGAAGCAACGGTTTAATTATACTTTACTTTTAAATGACCTCCATACTAAGTTTGTCCACGTAATGTGAGACAGTTGTTTTTAGATTTTTATTCCATTGTTTCACAAATAAGCTTATGTATGTTTGGCTGCCTTCCCTGAAGAGTTACTGAGATTTCAAGAGCCTGAACCATTACCTGCAGGATTGAAGGTAAGTGACAAAGTACTCCCTAAAGCTCACTTCTGTTTTTCAAACTCTGATCTTCACCCATTCCATGGAAGTGCGTTCATGTTGCCTCCCACCAACTCTTATGAAGACCTAAACTGGTAGTAGATCATGGTCTCTTCTGATAGCTTGATCTCATTTGAACAGTAATCCCAAACTGAACAAAATTGTCTTTCTCAACTTGATGGTAAAGTCAAACTAAAAGCCCACTGAAAGTATCATGGTGAAAATGGTGGAAGAAGTAATTTTACCACATTGATACGGATATTGGTGGAGTCAGATATGTATCAGTGTACAATGATATTTTAGTTATATGTAATATTTATGCTTATGATGTTTTAAGGGATATCATACAGTAGAAATTAAAAGGTTACACTATATGAAAAGAACATAGAGGTTAATTCGCTTTTAAGAGAACCAGAGCGTTTGGGGTTTTCTTAAAGTTTTGAGCTAAAAACTTATTCAGCAAACACTTCAGTGCCTGTTACATACCAGGCATTGTTGTGGATATTGGGTTGGCAGAGAACAAATTTAGTGAAGGGATAAAGCATGCATGTTATGGAATGTTTCGAATGCTTAAAAGTTATCTGGAGTAAAATATATCTTTATAAAATTTTATAAACATGTTCTTGAATTTTTAACAGTAATGATTTTGGCAAAAGTAGGTTGCTGTTTTATACAACCATATGTACAAATCTGCCAAGATGCTTTAATTTGAAATCAATCCATGTTGATACCTGATAGTTTTCTAGTTGTATTATTGTCACTCTCCAGTTCCTTTTAGCTAAATTTCTGTTGCATAATGTTTGGTAAGTTTGTGTATTTTTAAAAAATTAGCTTTGAGGTCTGACTTTACCACTCTTGTTTTTTCTTTTCCTACTGTTCTAAGCTCAGGCTTTCATTACCTACCTCTCCCATTATGGCAGACTTGATCAATTTTATGTCCAGAAAGTTTGCAAATAACGTGTTTTGCTTGGTGGAACATATGACAAAGGTAGAAGAGATCACACATTGGTCATTTCTAATTTTCAAAGGCATTTGGCTAGATCACATTGAAATCCATATTGTAGTGAATTTTACTGAACCCGAGGGCTCATTGAAACAATACTCTTAGATAACGTGGTAAATTTTTTTGTTTGTTTGTTTTATTTTATTTTATTTTTTAAGATTTTATTTATTTATTTGACAGAGAGAGATCACAAGTAGGCAGAGAGAGAGAGGAGGAAGCAGGCTCCCTGCTGAGCAGAGAGCCCGGTGCGGGACTCGATCCCAGGACCCTGAGATCATGACCTGAGCCGAAAGCAGTGGCCCAACCCACTGAGCCACCCAGGCGCCCCTGTTTGTTTGTTTTAAATCCTCAAAAGAATTTCATATAACTGAGATCATTTAGTAGAATGTTACAGGGGGGAAAAATCTCCTTGAGTATGAGAATTAAGATTTTAATAATTTCTAATTTTTAGGGAGAACATTTCTTTTAAAGAGTCAACGTATGCTTTTGATAGAATGTATGCTGGCAGGTGAGAGTTGTAATTAATGTTAAATACTAAACTTCTGATAGTAAACATTAAAAGATTTAATGGTCAAGAAAAATCACCCTCTAAATTCCCTGTCTGTTCCATTTTCTACAATAAACAAGATATCTTAACTGTAAGAATGTTGCCCAGTTGTAGATTAATGTTTAAAAAAGAAACCTGTATTTATTAAAGGTGCATTCAAGATACTGTTTGCCAGATCAGTTACTGTGGAAATCAGTTACTTGACCAAAGCCCACTATCAGAATTATTTTTTAATATTTATCCCTCTTTCTCTGCCTCAACCCTCACTTGTTCTAGTGCATTCACTCTCACACACACACAAAAAAAAAACAACACACAACTTAAAATATATCATCTTGTGTTCACATTTTATTAAGCTTTTGTTGGCTCAAAAGCATTTAATATAGCAATAAAATAAGTGAAACATTTATATAACAATTTCAATATATATTTGAAAGTGAATCGTCACACACTAGGCATAAGGCCCAATGACATGGCCTTGTTCAGATAATTGGCATAGCTGTCCCTAATTAGGTATGACAGTAACATTACACACAAGTTCAGGGAGGCTAGAAATGAACATTAAAATTGGCATTTGGCTGTGTAGTCTTCCAAAGACTCAGACTATAGCTAAGGAGATCTACTTTTTTATATAATTCTTTGTTAACCTAATAAGACATAATAGTATGTCTTACGTGGTTTTCCATGCATTAATCTTACCACTCCACTGAAACTCTTCTTGCCATGCCATTACTAAACCTCATGCATAATTTGTGATATTATTGATTAGTCCTGGCTTCCATTCTCTGACTCCTCTCTTTCTCAGACCCTTTGTAGTTTAATGATTGGTATTCCTTACGTTTAGCTAGGGCTCCACATAGTCTCTGAATGAATGATTCCAACCCTGTGGCTCTAAAGTCAGTGGGCTTATGCGCCCAGGCTTTCTTCTACACACCAGCTGCTTATTGCACATGGTGATTTAGAGTGCACTGTTACTGGAGCCAGAATCTTGAGGGGTAACAAATTTTGTCTCCCCACCATAGCGAATTGGCTGAGAAATTTTTATTTTTATTTATTTATTTATTTATTTTAAGATTTTACTTATTTAGAGAGGGTGGGAGAGGAGCAGAGGGACAGGGATAAGCAGACTCTGTGCTGAACGCAGAGCCCAGCAAGGGACTCAGTTTCATGACCCTGAGATCATAACCTGAGCAGAAATCAAGAGTCAGATGCTCAACCAGCTGGGCCACCCATGTGGCGCTCTCTCCACTTCTGTTGACCTCTTTGCTGCTGTAACAAAGCCACTCTCACCTCTCGCATTCAGGCATCTGCTGCCTCAGCCTCCAGTCCACTCTGCTTCCAATCACCTCTTCCTGTTATCAGGAGAAATGCAAATCTGATGATACTACTTTGTTCAAAATCTTCATTGACCTAATACCTTTAGGACAGAGCAAAAGCTTTCCAAGGTTCTCCAGGATCTTCAGAACCCTTGGGACTTCCTGACACATTTAGTTTTCTGGAACTTACTGTTCCCTTTATATATGTGTTTTCCTTTCCATTGTCCCACCTCTCCCTTGACTTTTACTCATTTTTCAAAACTTAAACTTCAGTTTATGGGAGAAGCTTTCTGTGCCCCATGTGTTCCATACCCTTGGGTGCCCCTAGCTTATTACTCTTTCATGATACTGCTATACTATATATTTTCTTACTTTAATATGCTACCCGAAGCTTGTTGATGACAGGAATCATATTTGTATGCTCAGGGCCTAGCATAGTCCAACAAATAGTACTTACTCATGTTTTTAAAATTTCATTAAGTCATTCATAGCCTTTATAGTTTCCCTGATCCTTCTCACTTGATAGAACACTAGATACACTGTAGTTTTTATTATTATGGGTACCACTGCAGAGAATGTTTTTTGAATTGAAGGTTTGGGGCATATAAATCTCTTACCAATACTACATTTCCTTTGTGAAGATTCCATGTGTAGGTATGGCTCAAGTTTTTATTATATTCAGTTGGTGTCTGTCCATGCACTTTCACCCCATTCTTCAAAAATTTCCTTTTAATGTTTAAGCACATATTCCTGCTCCTAAAAAAAAAAAAAATCATTTGCACAGGACAGTAATGTTGTCGTTTTTGGGGCTAATAAAGTAATTCATCTGAGTGAAGCACAGATTGAAAACTGAATGTTTCTGGATAGTCCCTGCTTCTGCACAAGTTTGGAGTTAACACATACAATAAAATGCAGTAGACCTTGAACAACAGGGGTTTGAACTGCTGGATCCACTTAGATACAGATTTTCTCAATAAATACAGTACTGTAAAGGTATTTTCTTATCTTTCTTTTCTGTAGCTTTACTGTAAAAATACAGGATATAATGCACGGAATGTTACAAAATGCATTAATTGACTATGTTATTGGTAAGGCTTCTGGTCAACAGTCATTAAATTTGGGTGGAATCTAAAGTGGTGTGTGAATTTTCTACTGCGAGAGCAGTGAACTTTTGTCATGTTGCCACAAGAGGGCAGTAGAAGTACAAATTTAAATTTCCTTTCAACTTTTCCCTCTTTCAGGTAAGTTGCAGACTCTTTAACAGTGCTGAAAATAGTCTGCTAACTACAGTATATAACTCTTAGTAAAGTTACATTGGGTGGTTTTTTTTTTAATTATGGGGTGAAGATCTTAAGGTAAACATTAAATTGCCCTGCTGTTTTAAGAATTAGGTACTTGGTAGCTGAGTTCTCAAATTGCTTTGGGGGGAAAAAATGACTTCATGGTATGTCTAAATGTTTTGTTTTAAAGGGCTCTCTAAATACATACAGATTCTGCGATAACGTGTGGACTTTTGTATTGAATGATGTTGAATTCAGAGAGGTGACAGAACTTATTAAAGTGGATAAAGTGAAAATTGTAGCCTGTGATGGTAAAAGTAAGTGTTTACCTAATTACTGTGAAAGCAAAGCTGCTTGAAATCTTGTTCTTGTGAGTCTTTAGAAAATCTTTGCCTGAAATTATGGGGGGAAATGGCTTCCATCCCAGCTAGATTCTGAATTCCTGATCTCAATTCTCAAACAGTCCTCTCAATGACTTTAGGTGTGAACATTTCATAGGACATGTGGATTGCCTCCACACGTTAAATTTCTGTGAGTTAAAAGTAAGCAGGGTAAGGGATTTTTCCCCCCCATGTTAGTTGCAAATTTGAAGTGTTTAATTTTTGAAATTTATCCTAGTTTCTATGTTGCTGGATGCCTATACATGTTATATTTTTAAAGTAATAATTTAAAGATTTTAAAATAACTGTAAGAACCTTATCAGGTATAATTGTAAATTACCATTCCTGATCTATCTGTGCAGATATATTTTCTGTGGCAGATCCAGGACCTTGTTTAAGTCAAATGTTTCAAAACCTATACATCTTTCTCTTCCATGATTAGCGATTTCTTTTTTGCTAGTTATATTTTAAATATATTTTTACTTTATGATCTGAACCATTTGTGTCTAAACAACTGTTCTGAAATACAGAAGACTATAACTCTCTAAGAAGGGGAGTTTTGAAAAGCAAAAGAAACTGTAGAAATACCTTAAATTTCTCAGGTTTTGTTTTATGTATTTTGGGTTTCAAAAGAAATAAGCTAACCAATGAAAAACTGTAAAGAAGATAGAAAAGCATAATTTGCAACACCATCTGTAGATAACATCACTTAATACTTAACTTTCTAGTCTTATGTATCTGTTTTTACAGTAATATACATCCACATGTATACACATTTGCCAATACATCATTTTTCAGGGCTGCATAAAATTATACCCCCCCCCCCACTTTTTCCCCAAAGAAATAGTCTATTTTGGGTATCAGAAAGTGTCCAAAACTTAGCAACATTTCAATGACTTGCACTTTTCAGGTTAGCTAGGAGTAATCATTCTTAAATCAACTTTAAGCAAAGATGACTTTTTAATATAGTTATCAAATACTTTGCTATAATGACAGAAAATATGTAACTTTATAGTTTTGGATTACAAGATGTTAACATTTCTGCATGTCAAACAATGTATATTTGTTTTGTATTAAGTTTTTACCAGACTCTGGAATTTGGGCATTAATTTATAACTTCTGTATCTCTGTCAAAAGACCAGCAGTAGTCAGTAAAACTTGTACCTACAGAAAGTGTTCTCTGTCTGTACTTCCCAGTAGCCACATATGGCTCCTAAGCATTTGAAATGTGCTAGGGCAACTAAGAAATTTTAATGTTTTATTAACTAATAGCCACACATAGCTAGGCAGTGGCTACCATGTTGAACATTACAGATACTCTTGCCTACAGATGCAAGATGAGCTGTTTTTTCAAAATTCAGTAGATGAAAAGTAGCAAATCAGCCTTACCTATTGCCATAGCTTCTGAGAAGTTTGCCCCACTTCCAGCACATGGTATTAACTGATCTCTGTTGAGTGTTCAGGAGGAGCTTCAGTTGTGTTCCACGTATGCTGTCAGCAGAAAAAAAATACAATCTTAGAATGTTTTCTTTCCAAAAGTAAAATATAAAAAGTTTGGCATTTAAAAGTAGAAGTTCAAGTAACAGAGAAACTACCATTCCTTAGTGACCAAATAAATGAGTGCTACTATGAAGTAAGCCCATTTTTTCTAAAAGTCAGTTTTCTGACATAGGAAGAGTGATAGTGGCTGGAATTTTGGTATGTGCCTCACCAGGAATTAAAATACAATTTTCTTCTGAAAATTGGTTTAAATTTTGGTTTAAAATTTTGAGGACAGTAGAGGACCTGATAGAAGAAATGGTCATGTAATAGCCCTAGGAACCAAACCAGTATAACTTATATAATGAACCAAGTAATATAATTCGGTTTTTCAGTAACATAACTATGGAGAATTAAGAATTATCCTCTTACCTATGCCTTAAATAACTTTCAAGTTCTCAGGGCAGTTCTTTGATCAGCTTCCCTCAGGTTTACCTTCTTTACTTCCCCAGCCCTCACACCACCATTAGTTCTTTTTTTTAAGAGATTATCAAAGTATTTAAATTTTAAATTGCTCCTTGAATTTAATCTTTCTCTCCTGTTTCCTAGATACTGGCTCCAATACTACAGAATGAATAGAAAAAAAATGGCTTTTTTATGCCATCTTCTGTTGTTATTCATCACTTTTTGAAGAGAAGCATAGAAGAGACTTTTTTTATTTATTCTAGCATTGCGGAAATGACTACACTGTGCTATATATACTACCAGAATTCCAATAGGAAGAAGCTTATAACTATAGCCTCTTACATTACTTTTTCAGCATGAAGAAACAGAAGTTTTTTTTAACAACAAACATTGTTGCCTTCCTAAGAACATTCTTGAATAAATTCATTTTAAAACTCACTGTGAGTAATAAGTGGTACAGCTATTAAGCTAGCAATATGAGGATATTAGATAAGCATTTGCACCATCTGCCTTACAAAGGAAATTAGGAAATGCATTCTCTTCACTGAAGGGAAGTGAGTTTCATCAGTAGGGCAAAACCAAATTCTGGATTGGGATAGGTCTTTTTTAAAAATACAAAACCGAAGTACAATTCAATTAGGAAAAGTTAGACAATCTTTACACAGCTTCCATAACCAAAACAAAACTAAAAAAAACCTAGCAACATGAAATAGTCTCTACATGACATGTAAATAATTTGTTAAGCTGGCCATATTGGTCATATTTCATACACTTTAAAATTATCTACATCTTAACAGTTACTAGACTTCCAATAAAAAGTCCTACCAAATATATGCCATATCTTTGTGTACTCAAAAGAAGTTTCTTTGTTTGTCAGTCTAAGTATATATAATGAAGAATGTGGCTTTTCTAAAGTATCAGAAGAAGAATATTGGGCACCGGGTAGGTTAAGTAACTGAAATTTAGCAGCTGATGATAGATGAGTCAAGACCAACTACTTTTAATAAGGATCTGACACTGTTTATCGTTTAGTGAGGGTAGGCTCTCAAGGGTCCCATCCAGTGGTCACCTGCAATTAGTGTGCCAGAGCCACACTGGGATGAAAAATTACCTTTTTCTCTCTCTCTGAAAGTTAATGCTGCCGCGAGATAATAGAGTTGGTGGTAATCTTCAGGAAAACAGCTTTTTACAAACCTATTAAAATGTTCAGTAGCTTTTTGTATTACACATAGTCCCCCTTTTTTCATTTGTAGAAGCACATTGTATAACAAGTGTCATTTTTTAAGCAACCACTACTCAAGTGTGATCACTCTTCGCTTTAGCACCACAGACTTTGTAAGAATAATAGCAAGCATAACTGACTATTACAAGTGAGACTGAGTGCTATATGTGTGACCTAGCTTTTCCTGGATGAGTGTCACAAGAACCCAGAAGAACTTTGTTCCCTTTTTACAAATTAAGAAACCAACTCAACCTCTCTGTACCACCAAAGGGTACATAATTAGGACTTTCCTCAATTGCAACTAATCACAACCAAAGCTTTTTTACTTTGGAGGTTCAACATAATGCTTAAGGGATAGGTGTGTTGATAATAAACAGTAGTGGTAGAAATTTCTGGTTCTTAAAAAGTAAGCCATGATTTAAACTTTTTTTTTTTCCCCTAGTAATAGTCACTTATATCTTACAGAAGGAAGAACAGGGCTGGAGTTGTACACTTGTTTGGGAATTTAAAATCCTGTAAATGGTATTGGTAGATTGTTTTTCTGAGAAATGGAGAAGCATTTCTCCTCCCCGGGTGAGGACTTTGGTGTAAGATGTGGCTGACTGACCTGACCTACTAACTGGAGTGATAATGACATAGGCCATGCTCTAGGTGCTTCTGTAGTATTTCCTCAGCATGTTAGTGTAATCCTTGACTCCCACATGACCATTTAACGGTTATCTTTGCAGCCCATTCTCGTCATCAGTTCCAGGGTTCTCTTCCTCGCGTTCCCCACCACCCAGCATATCATCTGCTCCAGTCAAGTTTGGTTATATTGGTTATGTCCATTTCTTGCGGCTTTCCTTCTACAAATCCGTATCCTACCAAGCCTTCAAAACTTACTGATCTCCTCTTACAAAGGAGTCCTTTAAATACTTGAAAAGACACCACAAGCGACTGGAAGAACGTGGTCTGTTTAACCGCTCACTCAGGTGCTCAATCCAGGTAACGTCATTGGAACTTCATTCCATCAACTGAAAGCTGTTCTTGTGCTTAGGTTAGTCACCAGAACCTTTTGCCTGGGCAGGGCTGCAGTAACGCTAGCTCACGTTTCCTCCTGTCCATTCTCATTACTTGCATACATCTCACACAGCTGACATTTTTATTGTGGTAGGTGTTCTGATGGTCCCACACTTTATTGGGATTGTGAAAGGATCACAGCAAGAGCTCACTCCACTTTGTGCTTTCCCAGCTGGCCACAGGCTCCAATGATAGTAAGTTTACTTGCCTATTAATAGGCAAGGAAGAAAAGGAAGAATAGGAAGAAGAAAAAATCCATTAGTTTTTCTACTTTTAGGAGTAAGAGTAAAAGCTGGGCTTTTGTGGTAATGTAGAATCAGTCCACTATAGATGCATTACTAATGCTACTTTAACACCCGAATAGTGGGCAAAGAGTATCCTCTTTGACTAGTGGGTTGGTTATTGTTTGACTTGTTTATTTTGATCTATCTTCAACTAATTTTGAAAAAAACAATTTTCTCTCTTGGTAGACGTCAATTACAATGTGAAGGTAGGTTGCCTTCAGTCTTAGTCAAATTATTTTCAATTAGTAGGAATTAGATTCCTACTAATAGTAAAATTTTGAAAATTTACATACATGTGTCATGAATATATATATTTTTTCAACTGGAGAGGTCATTATTTGTAGCCTAGTTATGAAATTTGGACTCAATAAAAGAGCACAGGGTAGGGGAAAGTAGAAGACAGAGTTGACACGAGAATGAGAACACAATATCAGAGGCTGTTAAAGCTGGACAGGGGAATTCTTAGACAGCCTTGAATGGTCTTTGGGGAGGGGAGACACATGAAGCAAAGCTGAAATAATGCAGGAAGATAGGAGCATCCACTCAAGAGTTAAAATTTGGCCTAGAGAAATACTTGTGGGAACGCAAGACCTCCAGATCAGGGAAATTTCACCCAAAAAAGTCAACAGAGCTAAGAGTTCGGGGTGTTAACAATTATATGGACATCCATCCAGACCTGCTGGCCACGACGTGATGAGGTTCACAGATCAGAGACTTCAAAGCTGATGGAAGCTCAAAGATCAACCAGTGAATCCAACCTCATTCAGTGCATTATGAAGTTAAGATCAAGAGGGTTCTGCTGCTCCAAGCCCAAAAAGCCAGTCAGGAGAGCCAAGTATAAAACCCCAAAAGCTATCAAACTAGGGAACATGAAAATACTAGGTGTCCTTTACAGCATCTCTTATTTAAACATCTTAAGTCCTTGCTGCTGGATAAATAAGATGTGTGTATTTCTACAATGGAATATTACACAGCCATCAAAAACCCCAAAGTCCTGCCATTTGTATTGATGTGATTGGAACTGGAGGGTATTATGCTAAACGAAATAGGACCATTATCAGGATCTTACTCGTGGAATTTAAGAAACGAAAGAGGATCATAGAGGAAGGGAAGGAAAAATACGATGAAATCAGGGCATATAGGTGGCTCAGTCATTTAAGCATCTGCCTTTGCCTCGGATCATATAGGAAGGGAAGGAAAAATACGATGAAATCAGGGCATATAGGTGGCTCAGTCATTTAAGCATCTGCCTTTGCCTCAGATCATGATCCTGGAGTTCTGGACTTGAGCCTCACATTGGGCTCCCTGCTCAGCAGGGAATCAGCTTCTTCCTCTGACCTTGCCCCCTCTCATCCTCTCTAAAATACATTTAAAAAAGTAAAATCCTAAAAAAAGAAAGAAAGAAATCAGAGGGAGATAAACTATAAGAGACTTACTCATAGGAAACAAACCGGGTTGCTGGAGGGGTTTAGAGGGAGGGGGGATGACATAACTGGGTGATGGACATTAAAGAGTGCATGGGATATAATGAGCACTGGGTGTTATAGAAGACTGATGAGTCACTAAACTCTGTCTTCAAAACTAATAATATACTATATGTTAATTAGTTGAATTTAAATTTTAAAAATATGTTTTTAAAAAGTCCCTGCTGCTGTTCATGTAGGAGCATATTACATGGAGTTGTCCAAGTGAGAATCTAGTTGATCAAAATCCATGCTTGCTACTAAATATTTTTAAAATTATATGATGCCTGGCATGTCAAAAACAAATGAGGGAAGTGATGGGTGTGAGGGGGATATTAATAAAATTAACCATGCGGGGTGCCTGGGTGGCTCAGTGGGTTAAAGCCTCTGCCTTCAGCTCAGGTCATGATCCCAGGGTCCTGGGATCAAGTCCCGCATCAGGCTCTCTGTTGAGCAGGAAGCCTGCTCCCTCCTCTCTCTCTGCCTACTTGTGATCTCTGTCAAATAAATAAATAAAATTTTTTTAAAAAAATTAACCATGCATTGATAGTTGTTAAAATTCAGTAATAGGTAAATGGGATTCATTGTACTCATCTATTTGAATATATGTTAGAAAATTACTTCCTCCCCCCCCCCCGCCCCAAAGACAATGCTTGTACTGTGTAGCATTGGGCCTAAAATATTATATTTAGGGCTTGTTTTTTAAACCCTTGTTTGCTGTGTCCACATCTTGCCATCATAGCTTTTGGAACCCACATAGCAATCTCATAACTCACTTTCATCTTCTCTAGACAATAATTGCCATCTGCCTTCCAGGACCCTCCAATAGATTTTAGAGCCTTTGTCAAACCACTCTAAAAACACCCTCTAATTTGGTGAAAATTCACCCAGCTACTTTGTTATTTTACATGCTGTGATAGTAAAAAGATCTTAATTTCCTAGTACATAGGTTGATAGATTTGCATGGGGTTTGGGACAAAGCACTTCACTTTATAATAGGTACAGGAATGTGGCAACGTGCAGGAAAGAATGCATTCAGTTAGTTCAACAGCACTGTGCAGGAAGACTCAATAATATTCTGTCTTGAATGTCCCAATTCTTACTTTCTGATTCTGTGAGCCTCTGAAAGTTCTGTTCCAGACGAAACTGGTTCTTTTGCCACTGGGCAGAGATTAGAGATTGTGCTTTCCACTTCTGGAAATGCATGAGCAAGTAACCAAAACTTTGCCTAAGTTAAGGGGGTGGACACACATGCTCTATGCTTTTTTCCCTGTGACTTTACTCATTCTGTTTTCTAAGATGAAGTACCACAAAACACCCAAATAAACAAAGCGTTCTTATGAACAAAGCTAGAGGCATTATGTTCCCTCATTTCAAACTATATTAGCAAAAATACAGTAATCAAAATAGTATGGCATGGAAATAAAAATGCACACATGGATCAATAGAGCAGAGAGCCCAAAAATAAACCCGTGCAAATACACTTAGTTTATGACCAAAGAGCCAAGAATATACGCACGGAGAAAGGGTAGTTTCTTTAATACATGGTGTTGAGGAAACTGAATAGCCACATGTGAAAGAATGAAGCTCAACCACACCACTATCTTCCACCATACACAAAAATGAGCTCAGAGGCACCTGGCTGGCTCAGTCAGTAAAGCACGCACCTCTGGATGGCAGGACTGTGAGTTCAAGCCCCACAATGAATGTGGGGGATTACTTAAAATCTTTAAAAAACCTCAAAATGAATTAAAGACAAATGTGAGACCTGAAACCATGAAATTCGTAGAAGAAAACAGGTAGTAAACTCCTTGATACCAATCTTGGCAGTGATTATTTTGGATCTAACTCCAAAAGCAAAGGTAACAGGAACATCTGGGTGACTCAGTTGGTCAAGCATCCATCTCTTGGTTTTGGCTCAGGTCATGATCTGAAGGTCATGAAATCAAGCCCCATCCATGTTGGGCTCTGTGATCAGCATGGAGTCTGCTTAAGATTCTGTCCCTCCCTCTGTTCCTCCTCTGCCCCTTTTCTCTCTCTAATAGATACATAAATAAAATCTTTTTTAAAACATACTAAACAACAAGGCAACCTACTGCATGGGAGAAAATATTTTCAAGTCATATATCTGATACAGCGTTATGACTCAAAATATGGAACTTGTAAAACTAATGGAAAGCGGTCCAATAGGATTTAGAATAGACATGAGAGACATACAAATAGTTAACGGGTACATGAAAATGTACTCAGTATTACTAATATCAGGGAAATGTGAATCAAAATGACAATGAGATATCCTACCCCATACCTGTTAGAATGGCTTTTATCAAAAAGTAAGTGTTAGGATGTGAAGAACTTCTGTGCACCATTATTAGTGATAATGTAAATTGGTAGAGCCATTATGGAAAACTATATGGAAATTCCTCAAAATATTAAAAATAGAACTCCCATATGACCCAGTTATTCCACTTGTGGTTATTTACCCCATGTTCATTGCAGCATTATTTAAATATCTGAGACACAGAAATAGCTTAAGTGTCTGTTAATGCATGAATAAAGAAAATGTAATATATTTGTGTGTGTGTATATATGTATGTGTGTGTATATATATATATATATATATATATATATAAAGTGTGTGTGTGTGTGTATGCATAGATACAGAGACTAGATCACAGGAAGTAGGTATAGGTGGGCAAAATGTACAAAGATGGTCAAATGTTCAAAGATGGTCAAAAGGTACAAACATCCAGTTATAAGTAAGTCCTAGGAATGTAATGTACAAGATGGTGACCATAGTTGACAACACTATTGAATATTCGAAAGTTGCTAAAAGAAAAATCATAAAAGTTCTCATCACAAGAACATAAATGTGTAACTGTGTGGTGATAGTAGATTGGGGTTTAGATTGGGGGTTAGATATTAACTTCTAATTACTCAGGTAATTAGAAGTTAGCAGAGTTTCAGAAAGGAATTAATACAGTGTGGTCCCCTAGAATCTTCATGGAGTACATAAGAAGAATGACACTCTGCAATTACAAGATGAAGCTGTACTTCATCTTGTACAAGATGACACTCTACAAGTACAAGAAGTGACTGGGGATTGTGGGTGGTTAGTTGTAAACAGCAATTCCCAGAGCTCACATAGGACCAGGAGCCAGAGTACAGAATCCTCAGTAGTCATCCAAGGTATTAAATAGAGATCCCAGAGGGGTCATGCCTTATTAATAGCCATAAAATATCCCTGGAGTGAAGGCTACTTTAGCTTGGACCCACTCTAGCAAAGATGCTTTAAATACCAAACTGTGGAAAGAGACAAGATACCCTTCAACAGACGAATGGATAAAGAAGATATGGTCCATGTATACAATGGAGTATTATGCCTCCATCAGAAAGGATGAATACCCAACTATTGTATCAACATGGATGGGATTGGAGGCGATTGTGCTGAGTGAAGTAAGTCAAGCAGAGAGAGTCAATTATCATACGGTTTCACTTACTTGTGGAGCATAAGGAATAACACGGAGAACATTGGGTGAAGACGAGAAGAAGTGACTTGGGGGAAATTGGAAGGGGAGATAAACCATGAGAGACTGTGGACTCTGCGAAACAAACTGAGGGTTTTGGAGGGAAGGGGAGTGGGGGGTTAGGTGAGCCAGGTGGTGGGTATTACAGAGGGCACGTATTGCATGGAGTACTGGTTGTGGTGCATAAACAATGAATCTTGGAACACTGAAAAAATAAAATTTAAAAAAATTTACAAGATTCAAAGCTGATCCACAAATAACTGCTAAAACAAAGCCTGACACTTAAGTAAACAAAATCCAGATCCTCAATAATGTAACAGCCATAATGTCCTGCATCTAATCAAAGCATTATGAGACATATAAAGAAGCAGAAAAATGTGACTGGTAAAACTAGAAGAAAAAGTAGTCTATAGGAAAAGACCCAGAAAAGGCAGGGATGATAGAGCCAGCAGATAAGAATATTAAAACAATGCACCTGGGTGGCTCTGTCAGTGAGGCATCTGCCTTGGGCTCAGGTTATGGTCCCAGGGTTCTGGGATCGAGTCCCTGCTTTGGGCTCCATGCTCGGCAGGAAGCCTGCTTCTTCCCCTGCCTCTGCCTATGGCTCCCCACTGCTTGTGCGTGTGTGCTCTCTCTCTGTCGGGTAAATAAGTAAAATCTTAAAAAAAAAAAAAAAAAGGTTAAAACAGCTGGTTTTGTACAAGTATTAAAAACATGAGAAAAAATGTTTTAATCAAATGGAATAGAAATAAAAAATAAATACAATAAAACATTGGATAAATTAATAAATTAGACACTACAGGAGAAAAGGTTAGTGAAATGGAAGACTTAGCAATAAAATCGATCCTGAATTTTCTTTTTGTCATAAAGGGAGCAAAATGAAGAAATAATGGCCAATTTTTAAAAATTTGATGAAAACCATAAACTAACAGTGAAGAAGCTTCATAAACTCCACATGAGATAACCATGCACGTATTAATGTACTTGCTGAAAACCAGTGATAGACATTTTTTTTAAATAATAGGAGTAAGACACACTACATTACCACAGAAAGAGATAACAAATACCACAGACTTCTTAAAAACTATGTAGCTAAAAACAAAATCTTTAAAGTGTTGAAGACCATTTTACAGCCAATAAGATGGCTATTATCAAAACAAAACAGCACAAAATACAAGTGTTGGTAAAGATGTAGAGAAATTGCAGCTCTTGTGCACTTGCTGTGACTCTTAACAACGGTACAGCTACTATGGAAAATAGTACGGCTGTTGCCCAAAAATTTTAAAGTAGAAGTCCCATATGATCCAGCATTTCTACTAATGGATATATACCCAAATGAATTAAAAGCCGAGATTGAAGAAATATTTGTAGACCCAATGTTCATCACAGCATTATTCAGAAGAGTGAAAAGGTGATGGCAACCCCAGTGCCTATCAGTGAATGAATGGATAAACAACCGTTACATACACACATAATGCAGGATCATTCAGCCCTTGAATGAAATTCTCACACATGCCCCAGCACAGATGAGCCTTCAGGACCTTGTGCTAAGTGAAATATAAGCATAGATATTGTGTGATCCCACTTCTGTGAGGTACCGGGAACAATCAAATTTAGACAGAATGGTGGTTACCAGGGCTGGGGGGCTGGCAGGATTAGTTGTTATTTGATGGGTACAGAGATTTGTTTTGCAAGAGGAAAAAGGTTCTAGGCTATTGGTTGCAAAACAGTGTGATCCACAGTGAACTGTACACTTGAAAATGGTTAAGATGGGGGCACCTGGGTGGCTCAGTGGGTTAAAGCCTCTGCCTTCGGCTCAGGTCATGATCCCAGGGTCCTGGGATTGAGCCCCACATCGGGCTCTCTGCTCAACAGGGAGCCTGCTTCCTCCTCTCTCTCTGCCTACTTGTGATCTGTGTGTGTCAAATAAATAAAAATAATAATAATAAAAAAGAAAATGGTTAAGATGGTAAGTTTAATGTGACGTAGGGGTGCCTGGGGGGTGCAGTCAGTTAAGTGTCTGACTCTTGGTTTTGGCTCAGGTCATGATCTCAGGGTTGTGAGACCGAGCCCTGCATCATCAGACTCTGCACTCAGAATGGAGTCTGCTTAAGACGGTCACTCCTTCTCCCCACAGCGGGTGCGTATGCTCGCTCTATCTCCAAAATAAGTCAGGGAGCCTGGGTGGCTCATTTGGTTAGAACTGTACCTTCCGCTCAGGTCACGATCCCAGGGTTCTGGGATCAAGTCCCACATCAGGCTCAGTGGGGAGTCCACTTACCCCTCTCCCTCTGCCCTGCTCCCTGCCTATACTTGCACATGCTCTCTATCTCAAATAAATAATTCTTTTAAAAATTTGTTATGTATATTTTGCCACAATTTTTTTAACCTTTAAAAAAGCAATGCTTAGAGGGGCACCCGGGTGGCTCAGTCATTCAGCATCTGCCTTCAGCTCAGGTCATGATCCCAGGGTCCTGGGGTCAAGCCCCGCATCAGGCTCCCTGCTTGGCAGGAAGGCTGCTTCTCCTCTCCCACTCCCCCTGCTTGTGTTCTCTCTCTCGCTGTCTCTGTCAAATCAATAAATAAAATCTTTTTAAAAATATTAATAACAATGCTTAGGGAAAAACCTGTGTCTTCTCTCTGCCTCTCCTGGCAGTCTGTTCTACTTGAGCCCCACCGCTTCTAAGGAGCTTTCTGTCATCTTTCTGTTTCCCATGTTTCTCAAACTTCCCTGAATTCCTGAACCACCCTATTAAGTATTGAATTATCTACTCGTCTTGACAATCTGTAGGACCCCTGAAGAAAAGACTGCCGTCAGCTTGTTTGGGGGGGCCCCAACTGTACCCGTGTTAGAGGAAGTGTATCAGTCAGTGTCCAATCTGTGAAAGAGAAACCACATTATTTCAAATGGAAGGAACATAATACAGGGAGTTTGTTACAAAGGGCTTCCAAGGGCTGGAGGAACAAAAGAGAAGAGGTAAGTGCATCTGACTACTAAGGAGGCAGCATACCATCACTTCTACTGGAAGGAATAAAAAAGCAAACAGACCCACGGTCACCACCACCGAGGCCCCGACTGGGGAGCCACGCTGCCTGACCAGCAGCCAGGAGGCCTACCCCTGTGAGCCGCCGCTGCCACCGTGCTGGTCCAGCCCTCCGGCTCCCACAGCTGTCCTTCCGTTGCTTGTGACGGAGCACCCAGCCCTCAGCACCCTCCTGTACCTACTCAGCATAAATACTCATTCTTTTGCCTCTTTAGAGATTTACACACACAAAAACCTTCTGTACAAAATACACTTAATCTGTCCCCCAACAGAAAGATGAGGACCCTACCAGTCACTCTGAATATCTGGGTGATGATAATTCTAGTTAAGTCAAACCAGCGCCCCACCCCCAGATATGCTGAAATCTTAAGACTCAATGGTAGATCAGTTACCACCAAAATTTTACATTTAATAGAAGAGAGGGGGGAAGGTAATTAACATGTACAAATACGTAAGAAAGAAACAACTGGCATAGTCCTCATTTTTATAAATCAAATAGTTATCTCTGATCCTTTTTTTTTTTTTCCTCCCCACAGCCCATATCATTTTCCTGTCGTCCTCAGTCAGAATCTTAGCTGGCTGGGGTTCTTTACCTGCTGGGGAGACCCTACACTTAATTCCTGAGGGATTGAAGTCCTTATTGATTCTGGCTTTGGAGAGTCGCTGTGGCCTTCCATTAACTTTTAACAACTGAACATGGAAGCACTATGGAGGCACGCCAGAGAGCTGTCTCCATTGTTTAGCAACAGTCACATTTCCCTCGATAATCGAGATCAAGCACCCCAGTCAATACAATAAGCGCCTTTTCCCATTGGTTCAGTGGTACAAGAACCCAAAATGCCCAAATGGGAATCTCATTTCCAGTTCCTTGAGAGCACTGTTCATTTCCTAGCGGACAGATTTCCTCCCTTGGGAACCCAGCCAGCAGATCCTGAAATTGTAGGTACAGAAACCAAACTTCTGGGAGCGGGTTATTAGATTTAATTTTGAGAAGAGTCATTCTCACTGTCCCGCAACCGATTCCTGCATCCTGTGATTCCTTGTGTCCACTGACTAGCAAAGAGCATTCCTAATGCCCAAATTGTGGTTCATAAATACCATTCATACCATTCATACTTCAAACAAACAAACAAACCCACCTCCTTGCAGAATGGCTGATTAAGAGTAAGGGATGAGAAATACATAAAGAACCTGGAAAGCCTTCTCATATCAGGAAGTAAGGCAGTCATAAAAAAACCACTGGAGTCCTATCAAAAAGACACAGAGCTTCGGGGATTTAAAAGCCCAACTTTAAAGGACTCTCACCAGCTTTAGTAGGCTGTATAATGGCCCCCAATGATATTGGGTCCTAATCCTTGGAATATGTTCCTTATACAGCAAAGATTTCTCAAATGTGATTAAGTAATTTGAGATGGGGAGAATATGGGATCATCGGGATATGTCCTAAATGCAATCCAATAGGCCTTTGTAAGAGGGGTACAGAAGAAGATTTGCCACACAGAAGAGAGAGCCACATGACCATGGAGGCTGAGAGATTGGGGTGATGTGGCTGCAAGCCAAGGACTGCCAGCAACTGCCAGAAGCTAGAAGAGGCAAGGAACAGGTTTTCCCCTACAGCCTTCAAAGGGCATGTAGCCTTGCTGATGCCTTGATTTTAGGCCAGTGGAACTGATTTGGGGTTTCTGGCCTCCAGGACTATGAAACAACACAATTTCTGTTGTTTTAAGCCACCCAATTTGTGGTAATTCGGTACAGTAGCCACAGGAAAATAACACAACGGTGCTTGGGTGGCTAAGTAGGTTAAGCCTCTGCGTTCAGCTCAGGTCATGATCTCAGGGTCCTGGGATCGAGCCCCGCATCGGGCTCTCTGCTTGGCAGGGAACCTGCTTCCCTTCTCTCTCTCTCTCTCTCTCTCTCTCTCTCTGCCTACTTGTGATTTCTCTCTCTTTCTCTCTGTCAAATAAATATTTTTTAAATAAATATTTTTTTAAAAGAAAATAATGCACTAGCCAAAGATGGAGCATTGTGAGCACCAAAATAATTATTTTTAAACCAAGCATTCAAAATGATACCAGTATGCACTGGGGTGCCTGGGTGGCTCAGTGGGCTAAATGTCTGACTCTTGATTTCATTCAGCTCAGGTCATGATCTCAGGGTCCATGCTCAGCAGGGAGTCTGCTTGGGATTCTCCCTCTCCCTCTGCCCCTTTCCCCCACTACACTTTCTCTCTCTAAAATAAGTAAATAAATCTTTCTAAAAAATGATGCCCTCTCTATGTACACAAATTTGTCAGTAGGTAAACTATTCAGTGTTCTAAGAGCTGACAATGGGAAATAACTGTACTTTAGCAGAAGGATACAGTTAGAGAAGTTTTGCTTTACAGAAAAATTTACAGAAAGAATTAAGATGTCTCCATTTTGCAATCCATTATGAAATAGAAGCAATGACCATCAATGGCTACCTTAGGTAAGAGAAGGTTATGGGGAATTCACAATCAGGCTGGCAACGTCCAAACCCCACAGTTCAATCAATCCCATCACTTAAAAAAAGAAAAAAGAGAAAAGACATATGTGCCTCCTGATGGGATACAACAAGAAATACAAAATACCATCTATGACATTTTCTTGACAAAATTTCAGAACTGAGCCTGCTACAGCCTAGATCTAAGTACCAGTTTGCAAGAAACATTTGGGACAGGAATATGTTCAGTGATCAAAACTGATGGCATCCTATCAGCAGAATCCCAAATGTAGGGAACTACAGAGGGAAAAGACCTAGAGCTTGTTCAACAAATTGCCAAAAATACAAAAAAAAAAAAAAAAGTGGAAGGAGAAATCTATAATTAAAGATCTAAGAGAGTTCGGGCGGCTGGGTGGCTCAGTGGGTTAAGCCGCTGCCTTCAGCTCGGGTGGTGATCTCAGGATGCTGGGATCGAGTCCCACATTGGGCTCTCTGCTCAGCAGGGAGCCTGCTTCCTCCTCTCTCTCTGCCTGCCTCTCTGCCTACTTGTGATCTCTCTCTGTCAAATAAATAAATAAAATCTTTAAAAAAAAAAAGATCTAAGAGAGTTCAAATGTCACCATTTCCTTAAACCAAGACTCCTTGAAATAGAACTGACCCCTCACTTCGAAGCTGTCCCAGCACATGAAGAACATGACTCGCCAGGCACTCCCCTTGGCATCATTCCAGTGTCATCCCATCCCCCGACCTTACCCCTGAAATTTCACGGCCCATCATTAGGATCACGCCCTTGCACATAACAACTCTTTCGCCCCTCTCCCATACATGCTGGGGTAAATCACAAACCTGGGTAAACCCTGCTCTGTATGCTTGTACTCTTGCGGATGAATGGCCAATTTCTTGTTAGACTCACTCTCCCTAATGCCATTGGATTCGTAACGCGGCCTGCCATCCTCTTTCACCCCTCGGTCTGGCTTCTCGTCTGGTTTCCAATTTGATCCAATCATACCTTCTCCTCTTCCCAAACACTTCCAGTATCTCCTCCATCCTCATCTGCTAAAATCATCTTGCTCTTTATTTCACTGAACAAAATAAAGGTAATCATCAAAAGAGAACTTCCAAGACATCCAAATGGCTAATAAACATCGGACAAGCTACTTAACATCACTAGTCATCAAATGCGAGGTAAAACCACAATCTGATACCACCACCACTCACCAGAGCAGCTGCGACAAAGCCAGAGGGTAATATAGGCATTCCTCAGAGACAGTGCGAGTTGGGCCCCAGACCATTGCTATATAGCAAATATTGCAATAAAGCGAGTCAAATTTTTGGTTTCCCAGTGCATCTAAAAGTAACAATTATACAACACTGTGGTCTGTTGGGTGAGCAACATTACATCAAGGAAGGAGGAAGGAAGGAAGGAAGGAAGGAAGGAAGGAAGGAAGGAAGGAAGGAAGGAAGGAAAAACATACCTTAATTTGAAAATACTTCGTTGCTAAAAAATAAAATGCTAACCAACCTCTGAGGTTTCAGCCAATTTTTGCTGGTAGAAAGTCTCTGCCTTGATAATGGCTGCTGACTGAGCAGAGTGGGGGCTGCTGAAGTTGGGGGTGTCTGTGGCAGCTTCTTAAAATAAGACAACGATGAAGTTTTCCCCCTCAGCTGACTCTTCCTTTCACAATTTCTCTGCTGCTTGCAATGCCGCTTGACGGCGTCTCACGCACGGTACTTCTTTCGACATCGGAGTCTGGCCTCTGGCTGCTGCTTTATCAACTGAATGTGTGGCATATTCTAAAGCTTTTGGTGTCATTTCACCAATCTTCACGGCATCTTCACCAGTAGCTTCCATCTCAAGAAGCCGCTGATCCCCATAACAAATGCGATAATAATAAAAAAGTTCGAAGGACTGCAAGAGTTACCAGCATGGGATGCAGACATAACGTGAGCAAATGCTGTTGGAAAAGTGGCATCGCAAGACTCCCTCGACGCAGAATCGCCACAGACCCTCAATTCGTGCAAAAAACAAAAACAAAAAACAAACAAATAAAAACAGCACAGTTCAGGGAAACACATGAAAGCAAGGGATGCCTGTGGTAACGAGGAAGCAAATGGAACTTTCACGCCTTGCTGGAGGGAGCTGAGTGGGTAGGTCGTGTTGTAAAACGACATGACACTTCACTAACGTCCAGCACGTGGATACGTAGGGCCCGGGAGCTTCTCCCCTAGCTACATACCCAACTGAGACATATGTGTGTTGTCTATAAAACGGGTTCCAGAAGGTTCGCAGAAGCCTGACTCAGACAAAAGCTGGAAACAGCCCAAATGTTCCTCAACACTAGAAGGGAAGAAGTATGGTACAGTCGTGGGATGCAGTGTTACACGGCAGGGAGAGCAAGTGAACTACCGCTATACCCAGCAATATAGGTAAGACTCACACGGAGGCGAAAGAGCCATAAGCAAAAGAGGATATAGTACTTACAAGATATGCAAAGGCAGACAAGGTCATCTGTGGTGTCAGGACTGCAGTTGCCTTGGCAGCAGCCTGGGGAGGACCTGGAAAGGGATACAGGGGCACTCTGGATTGCTGATAATGTTCTGTTTCCCGACCTGAGCCCCAGTTGCACAGGTAGGTTCGCTTCGTAAAAATTATTGAGCTATAGATTCGGGACTTTTGTACTTTCCTGTAGGTGTATTTACACCTCCGAGAAAATGTTAAAGGAGTGAAAGACACCCCACAAACTGACGCTACCACACGGACCCATCTGTGGGCAACCACGCCCAGCCTCCCTATGGTCACTCCTGTTCCTGTGGGTGAACTGTTGCTCACGCTTCCATCAAAGACAGGCCTTGCCTCCTGCGCCCCCACAGAACTACCCCCTCTCTTCACAAGGATGACAGTCTGGTCCCCCGTCTCATTCCTATACCTTTTCTCTGGACTGGATCTTTCCCATCAACCTACAAACATGCTATCACTTTCCTCATTTTTGAGACCACCTTCTCATCCCTCGGTTACTGTAGTTTTTTCCCCTTCTCTAGGCTAAAGCAAAACTCAAACAATGATCTATACTTGCTGATTCCAGATTTGTTCTAATACTCTCTTTGAACCACTCCAATGATATTCTCACCTGCACGCTCCACAAACGTGGATCTCATCCAAGTCACTTCTGCATTGCTAAGTCCAACAGTCACTTCTTCACCCTCATCTTCTGTGACTTTCAGCCGCTTTAGGCATGACCATCAATTCCCTCTTTCTCAAATCACTTTCTCCTCTATGCTTCCAGAACATTCTACCACACTAGCTGCTCCTTTCCAACTTTCTTTTATTAGTTCCGCCTTATCTCCCTGACCTCTCATTTTGGAGAGCCCCAGAACTCATCTGGGGGCCTCTTCTATATGTTTTCTCCTTCGGGACTTTCATCCAGTGTCACGTACACACTGTGCAGGCATCTCCAATTTTGTATGTGCAACATCAAACTCCTGTCTTCCCCAAGAACCCACTCAAAGATTTCCCATCTTGGTTAATGGAAACTCTATCCTTCCGAACGATGATCAGGACAAAACCCTTGGAGACATTTTTAACTCCGCCATCTCTCAGAAACAAAGTCAACCTGTCAGCAGATCCTCAAACAACCTTCAGAGCATTCCCAGAATCTGACCACTCCCACTATTTCCACTTCTTCAACCCTAGTCTAAGCCACTATCACTAGGTGCCAGGATTATTGCTATAACCTCCTAGCTGGCCTCCCTGCGACCCCTGCACTAAACTCCCCACCAGCCTGTTCTCGGTGCAGCATCAAAATGTCAACCAGATCCAGTCAGTCTTCTGCTTAAAACCTTCCGGTGACCTGTTTTGCCCAAAGACAAATTCCATGTAGTAGGTTACCAGGGCCCTCACGGTGAACCCGTCTCCCTGCACTTTTACCTCTTCTCCATGTACACTAGCCTCTTTGCCATTCCTCAATGGAGGCTGACGAGCTCCTGCTTCAGGGCCTTGCAAGTCTCCTTTTGGAGACTAGAATGCTCTTCCCTCATTTATTCTCAAGGATCATTCCTTCATCCTCTTCAGATCTTGACTCGAATGCCACTTTCTCATGGAGGGTCTCCCTGCCCCCAACATTCACTATGTTAAGCACGCTGCCTCTGCAACCCCACTCTCCTAAGGTCTCTATCACTTCCTTCAACTTCTCCCTGTGCCGTCTCCTTCCAATAAACGTATGTCCGTATATAGTACTTATCTGTTTGCAGTCAGTTTCCTGCTAGTATGTGAACAACAGGGGCATGAGAATTTGTTTTGCTGATTGCTGTATCCCCCAGCATCAAGAACAATGCCTAGTAAGTAGTAAGAGCTTAGTTAATATTTGTGGAATGAACACAGGAGTCATATCAATCCTTGTCGTACACTCAAGCTTCATAGAAATGGGAACTATATATACAAAGCAGCTTTGTCATAAATGACTGAATGGAAGAGCAAAGAACAGGCCTTCAGCCCAATTAAGGTACTTAAAGCACGCAGTGTACTTTAATTGCTCTTCCCATTTTTTTTTTAATTTTCTTTAAAGATTTTATTTATTTAACAGAGGGAGAGAGAGAGAGAGAGAGAGTGAGTGAGCTTGCGCACAAGCAGGGGAAGCAGCAGGCAGAGGGAGTAGTGGGCTCCCCGCCGAGCAGCGAGCCCGACCCTTGGATCATGACCTGAGCGAAGGCAGATGCTTGATCGACTGAACCATCCACGTGCCCCTGTTCTTTCCATTTCTTTTTTTTTTTTTTTAAGATTTTATTTATTTATTTGACAGACAGAGATCACAAGTAGGCAGAGAGGCAGGCAGAGAGAGAGAGAGAGGAGGAAGCAGGCTCCCCGCTGAGCAGAGAGCCCCATGTGGTGCTCAATCCCTGGACCCTGGGATCATGACCTGAGCCGAAGGCAGAGGCTTTAACCCACTAAGACACCCAGGCACCCCTGTTCTTTCCATTTCTAATGCAAATACTTGATCTCCCCAAATTAATCAGGCCATCTGTTCCCAAACAATGTTGGGACTGTTATCAACCACCTTTTCTTCCTTACTTAAATTCTCACTCAGTCAAGAGCAAAGATTAGAGTAGGCAGAGTGTGCAACAAAAATACAGTTATTAAAGCAATGCTTACCAATTCAAAGAGAGGAAATATTCAGACCTTGAGAGGTAATACAAACATCATTGCTCAACTCATTTATGATTTTTCTTGATCAGACAAAGGTTAAAGCAACAGATATGACTCAGAGGGAAGGAAAAATCAACAGATACGATGGTTTAATCGTATGATTTCTAAAATACACTAAACAAATGATGGAGAAATTTGACCCTTCTGATAGGAAGACCTCAAGTTATTAAATGAAAAGCACCTCCTATTCACCCAAATATATTTCTAGAGACAATCTCTATGCTTGAAAAATTCCAACAAATTATTCCCCCCATAATGAAAAGTTCACATTTTTATCTTTTTAGTTTGTATTTTTAAATTACGATTTACTTCCCATGAACACTTAGAGAAGAAGTTGATCATGAGACCAAAGACCTGCGTTCTCTTCTCAGAACACATGAACTCAGGGGAACATTTCTGTGCACTTCCCACAGCAGCAGGGCACCACCTTCCAAACCCCACCCCCTCAATCAGAGGAGGAACAAGGACAGTCGCAAAGGCTAGTAGGTGGAGAGGTCCATGATCCCCACGGCTGGGGACAGACCTCACAGGGCTCATCTGCTGAACACACATTTCTTCACTGGTCACTTCTGGTGGGGCTGGGAGGAGGTAAGGAGGACGCAATGCTGCAAGGTAGGTAAGTAAGGTGTGGCAATGCCTGTTACCAAAGGACTGCAACCTTATAGAAAGTAACAATTTATAAGTAGAAGACGCACTGTGTTAGACCCAGTGATCACGCGTCAGAGTACGTGGGTTGCAGGGAAAGTCGATTGAGGAAAAAGTTAATTAAGTGACTCACAATCGGAGATGAACATAGTGACATCATGACCTCATTGGATCATTCAACTTGCATTAACCTGTGTATATATCCCTTTTCCAGAGCACAGGGTGTGCAGAAGATCAGCTATACTAAGATACACCTGTCTCTTTATAGAACATCCCTCGCCCCTCACAGAAGAGTCTGACTTCCAATTGTCTGACACTTGTGTCTGGAGCTTCAGAAAGAAATCTTTCATTGAGTAACATTTACGGGGCGAAGGGAGCGGAGAAATACACACACAACTGTCTGCCCATGAGGAAATGTACAAATCCCAGAACTACACATAGTGACGCTTCCATTCATGTACACAAGTAAGAGTTTGGACCAACGAGGCCTAACTTGGGATGCCCAGACTTCCTGCTTTAGCTAGACAGTCCTAGTCCATTCTTGCTGTTTGAACGACATATGGCGACCGTATCTAAATCGCTATTATCTTTGTTACAGAACATTAAGCTTTGGCTGTGAAACGGGCAAAATTAGTGCTGTAACTGCCTCCGAAGTTTATACAGGTGGTCAGATTGGTTGAATTGCCCGGCTTTTTCCCTTACAGACAAGTCATGAATCTGTCCATGTAAGCGAAATGAGGGAGGCTTTTAATAATGAGAGAATCAGTTCTGTCCCTCTGTACTCGTCTGAATCTGTTGTCTAGACACCTCGCCATGTCATTCTGGAATAATGGAGATCCTCTTGCCAGCCACCAGGGTTTGTAAATGTCACAAGTAGGTACGAGAAAAAGTTTTCCACTCTTACCTTATTTCTGGCTTAGAAGACAAAAAGCAGAGGTAAGGGCTTTGAATCAAGAGCTGTTTATTTTTAAGTGAATAATACAAAAGGCCCTCTCTTTCCATTGAAGTCCCACCCCATCCCTACTACCGAGTCTCGAATCATTAGAACCAGCGTCTCCACAGAGTAGAAAAGCAGACACCAAGCATTCAATGGAAATCCAGGGCCCCCTGCCACACTGCCCTCCCTTCCTCTCCCAAACAGGTGGATCTTACTCTGACTCTGTGAGAACGTCAGTGGGGGAGCTATTAGGAATGGGGTGAGCGCACACCCAGCATTCACCTGGGACTGCAACCCCTTGACTTGGGGATGCCAAGGATTCCAGAGCCCTGGTCCCCCTCCCCGCTGTCCCAGCACCCCCTAGGAATGTTTGCATGTTTTCTTGTCCCACAGGTAGCACTGCTCTGACAGGGCATCTCAGAGATCAGTCCCATAGATGGCTTTATAACGTAAGTACTCTTCTAAGCACTGAAGAACGTTGTCATCCACCTTCGGGTCAAACTTGTTAGCCAAAAGGTGATGGTTTTGAAGAATCCAGTGCAGGTCCCCAGTCCCATAAACACAGACAGACCGCTGGTGGGTTCCCGAGCAAGGTGCATACGGTGCCCCCCTACTGACATCTCCCTCATGGCCCTGCCACTTGACCAGCCTGGCAATGGCTGTCATGTCGGAGATGTGAAACTTGGGGTGGTAGGGAATAGAACCCGGCATCCACGGTGCGCGCTGAAGGGTGGCCCACAGATGCTCATCGGGGCTATAGGTGTCTTTCACCCACTCGATCAGTCTTCGGGACTTGGGGTTCTCCAGGACATGCTGGACAAAGTCTCGAGAAGCCACAATATAGGCATTCCCCGTGAACATAGGTATATTATCTGGCGGGGGATCCTTCATCTTGCTGGTTATGGACAGTGTGTCTGTCACCTCATAGTGATAGGTCCAGCGAGACCTTTTGTACTCCGTAGGCTTTTCTGACTCCATACTGTTCTTCCCGTTCAACAACTTGAGGGCCAGGACCATCTCGGCATTGGTCTTTATAGGAAAGTCCGTCCCACACGTATTCAGCAAGTATTTCCACGGCACTGAGCTCTGGAGCAAGTCCTCCATACAGTTGAGGTCGGCCTGCACCCTGGACCAAGAGGCATAAACCACCCGAACCAACTTACTGGCTATGAAGACATTTGGGAAGCATGACACAATTGCCTTGACTGCCTCTTTGAAAGTTTCTGGGGATTTCTCATCCACGTGGACACAGTATACGTTCTGAGGAGCATACAAAGCTCGCAGCAGTCTTTCGAAGTTCTCTATCTTCTCATGGACCACCATAGAGTACGCGATAGGGAAGTCTAACTCTTCTTTGCTCAGAGGGAACCGCAGGAACTTCCGCTCAGTCTTAAAGTGCTCACAGTCCCTGGTCATGTTCAGGTAGTCAGTGTCTGTGAAAGGCTCCCGCTTCTTCTTGACCTCCAGGTTGTCCAGGAGAGCCTCCGTCACCGCTTGCTGGTCCCCTCGGATGATTCCAGAACAGTTGATGGTTCTCTTCGCTGGCAGCTTCAGGGACTTGTACAGGATGTCCCTACAGTGCTGGCTCTGAAAGACCCGGGACTCCAGATCCACGGAATCAAAGTCACATTTCAGTCGGAGAGAAAACCTCAGAGCAACCACAGCCAGCAGCATATAGCAGCCCAGGGCCCACAGGTGATGCTGGCGGCAGAGCCGCTTCTTCCACCAAACCATCTTCAAGGAATGAGAAACCAGTGGAGCTGGGGCACAGGGAAGGAGGAAGAGGATGGGATCCTTGGACAGAACAAAATGCCTTCGATTACAAATGAACCCTGAATGTATTCACAGGAACACCAAGCTCAACTCCAGAGGGATGGCAAAAAGGTATTTCTTCTCTATACAAATATCCTCAGTCAAGACCTGCCTAGGAACCTCTTACCCCTGGCTTGTTGACAGAGTTCTATAATCTGACCCTACAAACAAGCCGTTCATGCTGGGATCGAGGTCTGGATACACCTCCACCCCAAGAGACAAGGAAAGGGCACAGAACAGAGCACCTGCTGCCACTGGGGTGTAATGAGTAAGAGGAAATCCCTGCCTGCCTCTCTTTCCTCCACCTCCCCCCACCCCAACCCCCGCCAAAACCCTGTTTCTAGTATAGCTCTTATCTGGGGCTGAGAAT
The DNA here is from genome assembly GCF_009829155.1 of Mustela erminea. Taxonomy (NCBI): domain Eukaryota; kingdom Metazoa; phylum Chordata; class Mammalia; order Carnivora; family Mustelidae; genus Mustela; species Mustela erminea. Next base: position 41,193,293 of record NC_045618.1, on the reverse strand, counting down.
TTCTAATCAGTCTAGGGAGACACTCCATGAAATTCAGACTCTCAAGCATCTGTTCTAGAAATCCAAAGATCCAAAGCCTCTTAGAAGAAAATGTACTGGGGCACCTGGCTGACTCAGTTGAGAGAGCATGAAACTCTTGATCTCAGGGTCATAAGTTTGAGTCCCACGTGGAGATTATTTAAAAATAAATAAACTCTTAAAAAATAAATAAATAAGATAAAAGTACATTTCTTGCTCTTGTTTGGCAATTCGTGCATTGGGCTGTTTGCACCCCACAGAATTCACTGGGTAGATGTGGTATCTAGCCCACCCTTCTTTAACAACAACAAAAAAATTTTTCTTGAAAAAGTACAAAAAAACTGGATATGATCCAACAAATGCATTGTAATCATTCATATAGATAACCCAGTCTATCCAAATTCAAAATATATCTACAGTCAGAGACACACAGAGCTATGCATATATAGTAGTTAATGTTTGCTTTGTACGGGCCAAAAATATTTCTTGACATTGTCCAATTTAATCTTTGCAACGTACCTGAAGTGTAGTATTCCTAGGCCTCTTTCACAGATAGGAAAACAAATGCTAACTAACTTACCAAAGGTCATGTATATTTTAAGACGCAACTAGGGGACTTAGCCCCACACCCCTTCTCCCCAATTTTTTTTTGTCTGCAAGCCCAATACTTCTTCCTCCAAACCACAGTCACCTTTTAAATAATACAATACAGGGTTCTGGATCCCATCAAAGAAAACCAGATGCTATAGAGAAAAAAAAAATCCTTACTAGAAAGAAACAAAATGTGACAAATCCTCCTGACAAAGACTGTTTTCCCTTGTCATGTCCTCTTTCTAAGCATAAGGTTGTGTCCTTCTTGTTCCTAACTTTTTACAGGAAACTAAGAAGAAGGAAAAATGAAAGATTAAGAAAATTCTCACCTTTTTAAAATAGCTTTGCTCTTGCTTAGGAAAGATCACTTGCCAGGGTGTGTGTGTTTCCAAGGGAAGATTGATTGGAATCCGTGGAAGCAAATGTGAACACCATATCCCCTTCTTCTAACCCCTCCAAAATATGGTATCTGATATTCACAGGATGTCCACGACCCGTCTCAGGCTCCTTCTCAGTCTCTGCAAAGGAGAGAGCAGCAGGTGGCTCTATCACTCACCTTCTAGCTTCCTGCTCTCAGACTTGAGCACAAGCTGACGGAGAGTCAGGAGCACATTCTCAGGCACTAGTCATTCAGGGAGGCGAATAAGGCAGGAAGAAAATGCTGGCTGTATATATACAAGCAGGTTTTTTTTTTTCTTTAAGATTTCACTTATTATTTGACAGAGAGAGAGCGAGCACAAGCAGGGGGAGCAGCAGGAGGAGAAGGAGCAGCAGACTCCCTGCTGAGCAGGGAGCCCCGCACAGGGCTCAACCCCAGGACCCTGAGATCATGATCTGAGCTGAAACCAAGAGTCACCCAGGTGCCCCGCAAACAGGTATTTCAACCAGAACAGCCCAGTTTGTAACCTGCTCTCCTGCCACAAAACTATTCATAAACACCTGTCAGTGCTCACCCAAGAACTTGAAAGCTTTCCTGCCCCTTTTCCGCTTAGCAGGAACCATAGAAACACAGGTATGCCCTTGCCTTCTTTTGGCCTGGAAATTAAGTTACTCCTCTTTTTCCCCCTGTACATTACAAGAGTGAAGCAATAAAAAAACAAGACAAAAAAAAAAAAAAAAAAAACCCAAAACCCAAAAAAATGAAAAAGTTTTTTTTAAAACCTTAAAAAAATCCTTAAAAACCAGTTTTTTCTCCAATGCCAACTGCTTTTTTTAAAAAAAAAAAAAATCCATTTGCCTGCCCTTCATTACTGTTCAATGTGAGCTGTAGAAATACCCACAGGCTTCCAGTTCTCACTCACTAATGCCTGTGAGTCTAGGGTCTTGGCAGTGGAAGAAATGGACCTTCAGTGAGAGCCCCACGGGGTGGGAAACGCCTTCTTCAAAGCCGCTGTCACTGGGATTTGCCAGTTTCTCTCCTGAACCCAGCCCCCACTCTAACAAAGCAGCATTCCTCGCCAAATATTTGAGAGAGCAAATTTAATATAAAGAACTTAAGTAGCTATAAAGTTAAGTAGGGAACTGCAGGGCAGAGGGAGGGCGTGTTAGGACACCCTAAATTAGGGAAGTAGCAATTGCTGGAGGTAGTTACCACTCCCAGGCTGGAGGAATGAAGACAAGATTTGGGAATTTTTTAATTTAAAATTTGGTTAGATGGGTGCCAACAAGCTGAAACGCAAGACCTCTGAGATGAGTACGCCACCAACTACTCAATGGGGACTGGGGTCTCTGTCCTCAGAGGGCCGCTCCCAGGCTGAGATCCCAACCTCTCCTGAGGCGGCTGACGTCTTTGCCCACCGTTACTGTAACTGGATTCAGTGCAGTTACATAAAGAAACTGCCTCTGGGAGGTAAACAGGCGTTGACATGGTGATGCTCACAGAAGCAGGAAGTGGACAGGAAGCCAGCAGGAAATCGCGCCTTCAGTCCTACTGGCTCCCTCCAGCGCCCCCTGTTGGCCGAGCCTAATAGGGGGCAGAGCCGGCAATACAGAAATCCTAGCTGATTCCAAAATGTGGGCTTCGTATGAGGGCAACAGCATAAGAACGGAGATCAGTCACAGTTACCGTATTCCTACAGGAATTGTTTATGCGGCTTCCAGTACAGCCTAGGGAACTTAGGTCTTTTCTTTTTTTAGGCCTCTTCTTCCTGCTTCTGACTATAGATGGAGACAGACCAATGGCAGGGGAGCTATATAGGGTCATCTGTGCTCCCTCTTTTACTGGCCCCGCTCCTTGGGCTCTGTCTTCTCTCAGCTTCCATCATTCAGAGTCTGTGTGGCTCTCGGTTTTGAGCTGTAACATTTCTGAGGCAAACATGGTTAAAGGGCAAATGCTGGTTCAGGTATCAGAGAATCTACAAAAATCTCTCCAATTTCTTTCTATGTGACTTTTCTTCAATGGGCCCCCTCAAAGTCCCACCTTCTTTCCCATAAAAATCATATCACAGAATCTCTCAGTAAAAAGAAAACATTCTGAATATTTGATTAAGGTAACCAAAGTAAGTATCCACTCTTGTTAAATATATGCTAATATAATATTAACACATAGTAAAATAAGACAAAATCGGAGGGAGGCAAACCACGAGAGACTCTTAACTCTAGGAAACAAACTGAGGGCTTCCTGAAGGGAGCGGGGTTGGGGGAGGGGGTAACTGGGTGATGGACATTAAGGAGCTCATGTGATGTAATGAGCACTGGGTGTTCCAAGCAACAGGTGAATCGCTAAATTCTACCCCTGAAACTAATAATACATTGCATGTTAAATGAATTTAAATTAAAAAATTAAACTGTAGATAGAGCTTGTTGAGATATTCTACATATTAGTAATACCAAGTGGGTAGTAGTTACAGGCACACCTGGGTTTTGGCAAGAGAGCAAAGTCTGAATCCTGGCTCTGTCTCTTTCTAGCTGCAGGATCACAGGCAAATGATGTAATCCATCTATGCTTCACTGACTTCCTTTGTGTAACTGGGACAGATACCAATACCTATTTTATAGGACGGTTGTGAGGATTAAACATGATAACACATGGCTTAATATCTGGCACCAAGCAGGCCATTGAGGAAGGTCACAGAGGCTCCCAAGCCAGCCCTCAAAGGCCTCTTATATTCACAGAATAGCTCAAGAAGGGTACTATTAGCATTCTTGAACTGTGGACCAAGCAACAGTATTGATGCTGGTAATGTGGCCAGAAGGGTAGACCAGCAAAAAGACTTGAGCTCGTCCCCTTCTCCATGCCCTCCCTGTTACAACTGTGTTGTAAGTGGTGGGCAGGAGCACTGCAGAGAGGAGGGGTGAGCTGCAGCTGAGACCAGGAAGGGCAGGCAAAGGGGACAGGATGGCTGGAGGTACAGGAGAGTCATGAGCCAGGCTACCTGTAGAGATCCCTTGGACAGATATTCGGCATGGTCACAGCTTCCACACTTTAAGTCCATGCTGGCCTTGAGGAGAAGGTAGAGCATAGGCAAGAGGGAGGGCTCAGTTCCGGAATGCCTGGGAGCCAGGCTGTTTTCAAGGCAGGAACCCGGACCCGGGACCCGAAGCCCCGTCATTAGGACTTCTTTTACCCCTGCTGACATAAGAAAGCAGAGCGAGAGGATCCTGGAGGCAAAAGTGTCTGAGAGTTCAGGATGACAGGAAGATAGCTAGAAGTCCCAAGCACTGAAAATGATAACAGCACTCACCTTTCTAGACTATCAAAAATAAAAGCAACATGAATCCAGATCATAAGATTGTCCAACACAGGTCTGAATTCCCACGACGACCGTAGCTATCTTTGCTACTTCAGAAAACAGTAAGACTCAGGAGTTGAGACTCCCCACTGGGCAAAAAGCTTTGTTCGCATCCCCTGAGCTCTGAATCATAAATCCTTACATGTCTGCGGGAAGGGCCGGGACTTCTACCAAGAATGGAATGGAGAAATGGAATGGAGAAACTAAGTCGGGCTCATCAGGGTGAATCTGGAAGACTCCAGAGGAGTTTAGCATTAATGCAGATGGAGGGTCGGGGGCCCCTACTGTCTTAACAATAGGGTCAGAGGAGGGTCAGGGTAGCCAGAATCCAACCCCTGTATTTTTTTTTTTTTAAGATTTTATTTATTTGTCAGAGCGACACAGAGAGTACAGGCAGGCAGAGAGGCAGCCAGAGGCAGAGGGAGAAGCAGGCTCCCCTCGGAGCAAGGAGCCCGATGGGACCCAGCCCAGGACGCTGGGACCGTGACCTGAGCCGAAGGCAGCTGCTTCACCCACAGAGCCACCCAGGGGTCCCAGAATCCAACCACTTTACACTGGATTCACAAATTGGCAGATTTCCCCTTCCACTTATTCTACGGGATGGTGTTTACCTCTGGGAGGTATCGGCTTCGTCTTCTCATTAGGCTGCAGCTCCCGGAAATCACGTCCTTTCTCGCTCCGCGCCCAGCACGGTCGACATGAGAACTCTAAGGCTTCCCAGGAGAGAACCACCACCCGGGGCCCGCGGACAGCAAGGGCCACGTCCCTGACTGATGGAGAGGAGAATGTGACTCAGGGAGGCAGACGGAAGAGCAGATAAGCAGGCAGTAAGCCAAGTTAATGTGTTACCGATCGGCCGGAGCAGGGGTTTGAAGGGAGCCAAAGGTTCTGAGGAAGACGAGGTTGCGGTGCTTTGAGCTTCTATCACAGGTTCTAGGTCTGGGGGTTCCTGGGGGAAATGGGGCTGTGCTATCCGGCCAAACAGAAGTGGTTAAAAGACCCAACAGGACCAACTCTGTCTCCATCAGGGCTGGCAGCCTGCTCGCCAGGCCCTCCCCCTGCACACGCCCCACAGCCCAGAGCAGAAGGGAACAGCAATTCAAGAAAGAAAAAAGACACCCCCTCACCCCACAGAATTCAGTCTGTACCTATTTATTAAACGCAGAGACTTTCCAGAGTAGGAAAGAAAGCCATGTCCTCAGGGGGACACAATCCCACAGGCTCCTTCCTGCTCACAGTCCCAAGGCAGACCGTCTGCTGAACTGTGAAGGATGTATGTGCTCCCTCTGTCCCCAGGCCCCCAACTTTGGGTGGGGCTGCCCACCCCTCAGCACACAGACCCAGCGGGGAGCCACAGCCACGTGTTCTATGGGCTCAGTCCTAAACCTGTCAAAAGGCACTTGACCTCTGCGGCATCCTGAGCTCCTGACTCAGCTCTGCCTTCCCACCCAGCCTAGGGGGGCGCCCCGCAGATGGTAGATTCCCCCAAATGTTTCCTGAATGGACAGCGGCCTCTGTGTCCCTGAGAGGGTGCTCTAAGTACTAGAGCCTTGGAACTACGGCTTACGGCTCCGAGGCTGTCCCTTGACCAGGACAGTTTGGAGGTCCTGCGGTCCACGGACCTGCGGATTTCTTACAGTTCAGTAAAACAGGATGCCTGTTCTCTCTTCCTTACGAGGTTCCACATAACATTTTCTCTTCTCTAGCTTACTCCAGAGTAAGCATACAGCATACAATACTCACAACATACAGAATACATGTTCAGCTACAGCTGATGTTATCTGTAAGGCTCTGGTCCACACTAGGCTCTTAGTTAAGTTTTGGGGGTGTCGGAAGTTAGACGTGGAGTTTTGACTGTGTGGTGGGAGGAGGGGCAGCAACTCTAAGCCCCAGTGCTGGTGAGGGTCACCTGTAGTTACTGGAACTACTGGGTCGAGACTCTTGGATGTAAGCTGTGCACGAAAATGGGATCCAGCAAGCTGAAGAGAACCAAAATCCAAATAGGAGTCAATGGATTAATTTTGCTTAGGAAACGTCCTCCAAAATAGCCTGCCAAGGGTGCCTGGGTGGCTCAGTGGGTTAAGCCTCTGCCTTCAGCTCAGGTCATGATCTCAGGGTGCTGGGATCGAGCCCCACATCGGGCTCTCTGCTCAGCAGGGAGCCTGCTTCCCCCTCTCTCTCTGCCTGCCTCTCTGCCTACTTGTGATCTCTGTCAATTAAATAAATAAAATCTTTAAAAAAAAATAACCTGCCAAAAGAGATTCGGGAGCATGTTAATGATGGGATCAAGGTGCCTCCCACTGTGTCCTTAAGAAGGAACCTAAATGGAACCAACAATAAATGGTACATGACATGGCAGTGCTTCCCGCATTCACCCCACTTAACAGCTGTTGACTGAGGAGGTTGCTAAGATTAAATGCCAGAGATACAGAGTTGATTAAGACAGTCTCTACTTTTGGGGCACATTGGATGGCTCAGTGGACTAAGCATCTGCCTTAGGGCTAAGGTATGATCCCGAGGTCCTGGGATCGAGCCCCAAGTCAGGATCCCTGCTCAGCAGGGACCTTGCTTCTCCTTCTCCCGCCGCCCTCCCTGCTTTTACTCTCTCTCTCTCAAATAAATAAATAAAATCTTAAAAAAAAAAGACTCTATTTTCAAGCTGCTCATAGTCTTATGTGAAAGAAATATGTGAAAATAGATAATAATGCCATGTGTGAGTGCAAATGGAGGTATGCAATGGGTATACCAGATTCCCAGAAGTTAAAAGGTCCAGAAAGATGCCCCTTTCCCCCCAGCTCTTGTGCTCTGCCTTTGGCTCAGGTCATGACCCCAAGGTCCTGGGATTAAGCCCCGCGTTGGGCTCCCTGATCAGCAAGAAGTCTGCTTCTCCCTCTGCCTCTCCCTACCTCTGCCCTGGCTTGTGCTCTCTCTGATAAATAAGTAAAATCTTTTTAAAAAAAATTAAAAATTCAAAAAAGAAAAAAAAAACAGTTCCAAAATTTCCAGATAGTATATAGAATTTAAGGTTTTAAAAAATTTATTTTTTAAAAGTTAACATGTGCATAAAAGGAAATTGAAAAACATAAGAAACAAAGAACAAAGTCATCCGTAATCACAAGCAGTTTACAGTTTGACTTCTAGGTCCCATGTGTGTATCTACAAAAGTAAGCATTTTAATGTAATTAAGATTGTAGTTATGTATCATGCTTTTTTACACACCATGAATATTTATCACTTCAAAGTCCTCAAACTATGAGTATTCGATAACCAAGAATACACTACACCCAACTCCATCTGAAAGAAAAAAGTGTAATCCTGCCTTTCTTGATGACAAAGATTTCAGAAAAGACAAAAATGGCAATAGGCCTCTAGATAAAGATACTGGCAGGGTTACCATTAAAATACTGCATTCCCTTAATGTTCAATTAAAACAGACATAAGTAAGAGTACACAATGTATAATGCTTCTAAAAGAATTCATTATCCAATCTATACTATTCAAATATTAGCAACGGGGTATGTTTCCATTGAATCACTTAATGTATTCCTATAGTACAGCCAAAGAGACACACACACATTAACAGTTATTACAATGTAAGTATGAACGCATCCGCATACAGCTCTCCCTCTATACTTCCTCCTGCCCCTCTGCTGCCAACCTTGTAAGTCCTCACATTTCTGAGACAGCGTAACAGTTCCATGTCCAAGATGCTTCTTTCCTATCAATGATAACAAAAAGAAACTTATAAATTGGTTGACTCACTAGCTGTACATTATATCATACATTGTCACCTCAGGACATCCAAAAAGCTTAGATGTTACAAAATGATGACACTTGTCCACAACAAACACAGGGACTTCATCAAAATGCACATCCAGACCTATGGTTATAACCTAAAATGGTCTTCCATCTGTGGAGAGAACTAGCAAAAAGCCCTTCCTTTCACCTCTCCTCTGCTCCCTCCACCATTTTAATGACCAAGCATAGGACTACATCTAGCTCTAAGAGGTGATTGACAGACAGTCCCAGAACAGTCCTTCCTAAAAACTAACAAAAAGGCATTCATAAAGGGAGTATTTTACTACCTCTACTTTTAATATACTTTGAATATTAGGACTTGTTTATCCTTTGACACACAGCAACATTAACTAAAACGCACATACAGATCTTTAAGACTCATGGGCACAGAACCCTTTTCTCCTCACTTCCTTCCCTGCCCCCATCCCCAGCCCCTAGTGACCCCAGTGAACAGTCAGCATACGCTCCAAGACATCAAGTTTAACAACTCCATTCCCAAAATACAAACATTCCTGTAAATTAACAAGAAAGGGTGTTGCTACTCTACTCCTAACATGTGGTTCACTTTCAAACATCCAGAAGACTAGATGTTTCAAGTAAGGATTTATTTAAAATTTGCCCACTACATACATAGTAACACTGAAAGAATATTCTGGCTTAGAATCCTTCCTCTTCTCATTTCTATCAACATAGTGGAAAGTATAAGCACCTGTAATGCTTAGAAGGGATTTTAACATTTTTATGATACCTAAGTGAGGAAGTTCTTTTTAGTTGAGGAAGTTCTTTTTAGTATTATACCAAGACCATAAGATTAAAAACAAAACCAAGACAGATCTGACTATATGGAAACCATAAACAAAAATATCACTGGAAGTGAGAAATGGGACTCCTGGGGAAGTTCTTCAAAAAGGAGAGGCTAGGGGCACCTGGGTGGCTCAGTGGGTTAAGCCTCTGCCTTTGGCTCAGGTCATGATCCCAGGGTCCTGGGATGGAGCTTCACATCGGGCTCTCTGCTCAGCGGGGAGCCTGCTTCTCTTCCTCTCTCTCTGCCAGCCTCTGCCTCCTTGTGATCCCTGTCAAATAAATAAATAAATATTTTTTTTTTTAAAGGAGAGGCTAATATCAGAAAGGATAAATACCCACCATTTGCAACCACTAGGATGGAACTGGAGGGGGATTATGCTAAGTAAAATAAGTCAATCAGAGAAAGACAATTATCATACGGTTTCTCTCATATGTGGAACATAATAAATAGCACAGAGGATCATAGGGGAAGGGAAAGAAAACTAAATGGGAAGAAATCACAGAGACAAACAATGACAGACCCTTGACTCAGAAACAAACTGAGGGTTGTAGAAAGGGAGATGGACAAGGGAATGGAATAACCAGGTGACAGGTATTAAGGAGGGCACATGATGTGATGAGCACTGGGAGTTCTATGCAACTGATGAATCACTGAACACTACATCAAAAACTAACGATGTACTATATGTTGGCTAATTGAATTTAAATAAATTTAAAAAGAAAAAGGAGAGACTGAGCCCTTCTTCTTTTCCTTCTTTGGGAAGTCATGAATGCAGACGTCAATGGCTGGAGCTTCAGCAGCCATCGAAGACTTAAAGGCAACACTGAAAATGGAAGCCATGAGTTGAAAGTAATGCATGGCACCATTTCACCAGTTTTGAACCACCTACTTCTAGGTTTCATTTATAGAAGAGAGAGAGATAACTCATGTAGCCACTACTTTTTCATGTCTCTGATATGAGCCGTCATTCACAAATTCCTAACTCATACAGAAGCTGTTTCTTAACCCACTGAGCCACCCAGGCACCCACAGAAGCTGTTTCTTAATTCAGGGACATTTAGAACCATAGGTATGAAAAAGGGACATATTTCAGGGGAGTAAGGAGAAGGTGGTCTGAAGCCTGCAGAGTACAGAACAGGAGCTCTAATTCCCATTCTCTCTACCGCCACCTCCTTCATCTCCACACCACCATCATCATCTCTTGTTCCTTAGGAACAACACAGTTCAGGGGGCACCTGGCTGGCTCAGTCAGGTAAGTGTCCGACTCTTTATTTCGGCTCAGGTCATGATCTCATGGGTCATGGGATCAAGCCCTGTGTTGGGCTCCCTGCTCAGTTGGAGTCTGCTTCTCCCTCTGCCTCTGCCCTGACTCGAATGCCCACACACATACTCTCTCTCAAATAAATAACATCTTTTTTTTTCAAATTTTTATTTTTTATAAACATATATTTTTATCCCCAGGGGTACAGGTCTGTGAATTGCCAGGTTTACACACTTCACAGCACTCACCATAGCACATACCCTCCCCAATGTCCATAACCCCACCCCCTTCTCCCAACCCCCCTTCTCCCAGCAACCCTCAGTTTGTTTTGTGAGATTAAGAGTCTCTTATAGTTTGTCTCCCTCCCAATCCCATCTTGTTTCATTTATTCTCCTCCTACCCCCTTAACCCCCCATGTTGCATCTCCACTTCCTCATATCAGGGAGATCATATGATAGTTGTCTTTCTCCGCTTATTTCGCTAAGCATGATACCCTCTAATTCCATCCACGTCATCGCAAATGGCAAGATTTCATTTCTTTTGATGGCTTCAGTAGCCCATTGTGTATATATACCACATCTTCTTTATCCATTCATTTGTTGATGGACATCTAGGTTTTTCCCATAGTTTGGCTATTGTGGACATTGCTGCTATAAACGCTCAGGTGCACGTGCCCCTTCAGATCACTACGTTTGTATCTTTAAGGTAAATACCCAGTAGGGCAATTGCTGGGTCATAAGGTAGTTCTCCAGAGTGGTTGCACCAGCTTGCATTCCCACCAACAGTGTAGGAGGATTCCCCTTTCTCTGCATCCTCGCCAGCATCTGTCATTTCCTGACTTGTTAATTTTAGCAATTCTGACTGGTGTGAGGTGATATCTCATTGTGGTTTTGATTTGTATTTCCCTGATGCCGAGTGGTATGGAGCACTTTTTCATGTGTCTGTTGGCCATCTGGATGTCTTCTTTGCAGAAATGTCTGTTCGTGTCTTCTGTCCATTTCTTGATCAGATTATTTCTTCTTTGGGTGTTGAGTTTGCTAAGTTCTTTATAGATTTTGGACACTAGCCCTTTATCTGATAAGTCGTTTGCAAATATCTTCTCCCATTCTGTCAGTTGTCTTTTGGTTTTGTTAACTGTTTCCTTTGCTGTGCAAAAGCTTTTGATCTTGATAAAATCCCAATAGCTCATTTTTGCTCTTGCTTCCCTTGCCTTTGGCGATGTTACTAGGAAGATGTTGCTGAGGCTGAGATCGAAGAGGTTGCTGCCTGTGTTCTCCTCAAGGATTTTGATGTATTCCTTACTCACATTGAGGTCCTTCAACCATTTTGAGTCTATTTTCATGTGTGGTGTAAGGAAATGGTCCAATTTCATTTTTCTGCATGTGGCTGTCCAATTATCCCAACACCATTTATTGACGAGGCTGTCTTTTTTCCATTGGATATTCTTTCCTGCTTTGTCAAAGATTAGTTGACCATAGAGTTGAGGGTCTATTTCTGGGCTCTCTATTCTGGTCCATTGATCTATGTGTCTGTTTTTGTGCCAGTACCATGCTGTCTTGATGATGACAGCTTTGGAATAGAGCTTGAAGTCCGGAATTGTGATGCCACCAACTTTGGCTTTCTTCTTCAATATTCTTTTGGCTATTCGAGGCCTTTTCTGGTTCTATATAAATTTTAGGATTATTTGTTCCATTTCTTTGAAAAAAATGGATGGTATTTTGATAGGAATTGCATTAAATGTGTAGATTGCTTTAGGTAGCATAGACATTTTCACAATATTTATTCTTCCAATCCAGGAGCATGGACATTTTTCCATTTCTTTGTGTCTTCCTCAATTTCTTTCATGAGTACTTTATAGTTTTCTGAGTATAGATTCTTTGCCTCTTTGGTTAGGTTTATTCCTAGGTATCTTATAGTTTTGGGTGCAATTGTAAATGGGATGGACTCCTTAATTTCTCTTTCTTCTGCCTTGTTGGTGTAGAGAAATGCAACTGATTTCTGTGCATTGATTTTATATCCTGACACTTTACTGAATTCCTGTACAAGTTCTAGCAGATTTAGAGTGAAGTCTTTTGGGTTTTCCACATTTACTATCATATCATCTGCAAAGAGTGATAGTTTGACTTCTTCTTTGCTGATTTGGATGCCTTTAATTTCCTTTTGTTGTCTGATTGCTGAGGCTAGGACTTCTAGTACTATGTTGAATAGCAGTGGTGATAATGGACATCCCTGCCGTGTTCCTGACCTTAGCGGAAAAGCTTCCAGTTTTTCCCCATTGAGAATGATATTTGCGGTGGGTGTTTCATAGATGGCTTTGATAATATTGAAGTATGTGCCCTCTATCCCTACACTTCGAAGAGTTTTAATCAGGAAGGGATGCTGTACTTTGTCAAATGCTTTTTCAGCATCTATTGAGAGTATCCTATGGTTCTTGTTCTTTCTTTTATTAATGTGTTGTATCACACTGACTGATTTGCAGATGTTGAACCATCCTTGCAGCCCTGGAATAAATCCCACTTGGTCGTGGTGAATCATCCTTCTAATGCACTGTTGAATCCTACTGGCTAGTATTTTGGTGAGAATTCTCGCATCTGTGTTCATCAAGGATACTGGTCTGTAGTTCTCTTTTTTGATGGGATCCTTGTCTGGTTTTGGGATCAAGGTGATGCTGGCCTCATAAAGTGAGTTTGGAAGTTTTCCTTCCATTTCTATTTTTTGGAACAGTTCCAGGAGAACAGGAATTAATTCTTCTTTAAATGTTTGGTAGAATTCCCCCGGGAAGCCATCTTGCCCTGGGCTTTTGTTTGTTTGAAGATTTTTGATGACTGTTTCAGTCTCCTTACTGGATATGGGTCTGTTCAGGTTTTCTATTTCTTCCTGGTTCAGTTGTGGTAGTTTATAGGTCTCTAGGAATGCATCCATTTCTTCCAGATTGTCAAATTTGTTGGTGTAGAGTTGCTCATAGTATGTTCTTATAATTGTCTGTATTTCTTTGGTGTTAGTTGTGATCTCTCCTCTTTCATTCATGATTTTATTTATTTGGGTCCTTTGTCTTTTCTTTTTGATAAGTCTGGCCAGGGGTTTATCAATCTTATTAATTCTTTCAAAGAACCAGCTCCTAGTTTCGTTAATTTGTTCTGTTGTTTTTCTGGTTTCTATTTCATTGATTTCTGCTCTGATCTTTATTTATTAATCTCTCTTCTCCTGCTGGGTTTAGGCTTTCTTTCTTGTTCTTTCTCCAGCTCCTTTAGGTGTAGGGTTAGGTTGTGTACCTGAGACCTTTCTTGTTTCTTGAGAAAGACTTGTACCTATATATATTTTCCTCTCAGGACCGCCTTTGTTGTGTCCCACAGATTTTGAACCTTTGTGTTTTCATTATCATTTGTTTCCATTAATTTTTTCAATTCTTCTTTAATTTCCTGGTTTACCCATTCATTTTTTAGAAGGATGATGTTTAGTCTCCATGTATTTGGATTCTTTCCAAATTTCCTCTTGTGATTGAGTTCTAGTTTCAGAGCATTGTGGTCTGAAAATATGCAGGGAATGATCCCAATCTTTTGATACCGGTTGAGACCTCATTTAGGACCGAGGATGTGATCTATTCTGGAGAATGTTCCATGTGCACTGGAGAAGAATGTGTATTCTGTTGCTTTGGGATGAAATGTTCTGAATATATTTGTGATGTCCATCTGGTCCAGTGTGTCATTTAAGGCCTTTATTTCCTTGTTGATCTTTTGCTTGGATGATCTGTCCATATCTGTGAGGGGAGTGTTAAAGTCCCTACTATTATTGTATTATTGTTGATGTGTTTTTTTGATTTCGTTATTAATTGGTTTATATAGTTGGCTGCTCCCATGTTAGGGGCATAGACATTTAAAATTCTTAGATCTTCTTGTTGGACAGATCCTTTGAGTATGATATAGTGTCCTTCCTCATCTCTTATTATAGTCTTTGGCTTAAAATCTAATTGATCTGATATAAGGATTGCCACCCCAGCTTTCTTCTGATGTCCATTAGCATGGTAAATTGTTTTCCACCCCCTCACTTTAAATCTGGAGGTGTCTTCGGGTCTAAAATGAGTTTCTTGTAGGCAACATATAGATGGGTTTTGTTTTTTTATCCATTCTGATACCCTGTGTCTTTTGATTGGGGCATTTAGCCCATTAACATTCAGAGTAACTATTGAGAGATATGAATTTAGTGCCATTGTATTGCCTGTAAGGTGACTGTTACTGTATATTGTCTCTGTTCCTTTATGATCTACCACTTTTAGGCTCTCTCTTTGCTTGGAGGACCCCTTTCAATATTTCCTGTAGAGCTGGTTTGGTATTTGCAAATTCTTTCAGTGTTTGCTTGTCCTGGAAGCTTTTTATCTCTCCTTCTATTTTCAATGGTAGCCTAGCTGGATATAGTATTCTTGGCTGCATGTTTTTCTCGTTTAGTGCTCTGAATATATCATGCCAGCTCTTTCTGGCCTGCCAGGTCTCTGTGGATAAGTCTACTGCCAATCTAATATTTTTACCATTGTATGTTACAGACTTTTCTTCCCGGACTGCTTTCAGGATTTTCTCTTGTCACTAAGACTTGTAAATTTTACTATTAGGTGATGGGGTGTGAACCTATTCTTGTTGATTTTGAGGGGGGTTCTCTGCACCTCCTGGATTTTGATGCGTATTCCCTTTGCCATATTAGGGAAATTCTTTACAATAATTCTCTTCAATATACCTTCTACTCCCCTCTCTCTTTATTCTTTGTCTGGAATCCCAATTATTCTAATGTTGTTTCATCTTATGGCGTCACTTATTTCTTGAATTCTCCCCTCATGGTCCAGTAGCTATTTGTCCCTCTTTTGCTCAGCTTCTTTATTCTCTGTCATTTGGTCTTCTATATCACCAATTCTTCCTTCTGCCTCATTTATCCTAGCAGTGAGAGCCTCCATTAATAGCTTTTTTGATTTCAACTTGGTTAGATTTTAGTTCTTTTATTTCTCCAGAAAGGGCTTTTATATCTCCCAAGATGGTTCTCTAATATCTTCCATGCCTTTTTTGAGCCCAGCTAGAACCTTAAGAATAGTCATTCTGAACTCTAGATCTGACATATTACCAATGTCTGTATTGATTAGGTCCCTAGCCTATGGTACTGCCTCTTGTTCTTTTTTTTTGTGATGAATTTTTCCGCCTTGTCATTTTGTCCAGATAAGAGTATATGAAGGAGCAAGTAAAATACTAAAAGGGTGGCAAAGACCCAGGAAAATACGCTTTAACCAAATCAGAAGAGATCCCAAATTGTGGGGGGGAGAAAGGGGATAAAAAGAGGTTCAGGAAAAAGAAAGAAAGAAAGAAAGAAAACGAATAAAGAAAAAATATAAAAAATAAAAATATATATATATATATTAGATAAACTAGTTTAAAAATGTTAAAATAGGGACGCCTGGGTGGCTCAGTTGGTTAAGCGGCTGCCTTCGGCTCAGGTCATGATCCCAGCGTCCTGGGATCGAGTCCCACATCGGGCTCCTTGCTTGGTGGGGAGCCTGCTTCTCCCTCTGCCTCTGCCTGCCACTCTGTCTGCCTGTGCTTGCTCTCGCTTCTCTCTCTATGACAAATAAATAAAATAAAATCTTTTAAAAAAATGTTAAAATAGAAAAGGGTAAAAGTTAAAAAAAATTAGCAGAAGAAGAGAAAAAAAAATTGAAAAAGAAAAAAAATTAAATTAACTGCAAGACTAAAGAATCATTGGGAGAAAGCCATGAGTTCCATGCTTTGCTTTCTCCTCCTCTGGAATTCTGCTGCTCTCCTTGGTATTGAAACCGCACTTCTTGGTAGGTGAACTTGGTCTTGGCTGGATTTCTTGTTGATCTTCTGGGGGAGGGGCCTGGTGTAGTGATTCTCAAGTGTCTTTGCCCCACGCGGAATTGTACTGCCCTTACCAGGGGCCAGGCTGAGTAATCAGCGTGGGTTTGCTTTCAGGAGCTTTTGTTCCCTGAGCGCTTTCTGAGGAGTTCCGGAGGACGGGAATGAAAATGGCGGCCTCCTAGTCTCCGGCCCAGAGCTGAGAGCCCAGGGCCCCACTCCTCAGTGAGCCCTCAGAGAATAGCGCCCAATTACTCCCGTCTCCCTGGCCTCCGGCCGCATTCTGAGCTCACCGAGCCTGCCACCAGTTCAAGGTAGCCCCGAGCTGTGAGCTTACTGTTGGCTCTGTCTCTGTAGCCGGCTTCCCCATTCTAATACCTGCGAGCTCTGCAACACTCAGACACCCCCGATCCTTCTGTGACCCCGTGGGACCTGAGGCCACGCTGACCCCACGTGGGCTTCACCCAGGTTTAGCCTCTGGAGCGATGTCCCTCAGCAGAACAGACTTTTAAAAGTCCCAATTTTGTGCTCCGTTGCTCTGCCCCTTGCCGGGGCCTGGTCCCTCCCCTCCATGGTCTATCTTCCCGTCGCTTTGGATTCACCTCTCCACCAGTCCTACCTTTCAGAAAGTGGTTGATTTTCTGTTTCCAGAATTGCTGTTCTTCTTCTCTTCGATCTCCCATTGGATTAGTAGATGTTTGCAATCTTTAGATAAGCTATCTAGCTGATCTCCTGCTACCTGAAGTAGTCTCAGCCTGCTACTTCTCCTCCATCTTGACCCCTCCTCTCAAATAAATAACATCTTAAAAAAATTAAGAGATGGGTATCCCCTGTTTTCCTCATACTATATTCCTACTTTACTTTATGACATACCTATGTGTGTGTTAAATCCAAAGAAGATTTTTACTTTTACAAAAAAGACTGCTACTATACTATTGTAGATCTCTCAAAAAAGCAAAATGGCTTAACAGAAACTTTCAGAAAGCAGGGGATACTCTTCCCTTTACACCATGTGGCTTATGAGAGTTTTTCCTGGGGACACTCTACTTTCACACAGTCGGAGGAAACATGTACTCTCGTGGGTTCTAGTCAACTTCCCATTCATGCGGCCATACTTATTGTCATTAGTGCAATCTTGAAAAGATAAAGGGCATCCAACACCAAGCTGATTTAATTATACTTATGGGAAAATTTTTTTAAATTAAGGCACTTATTCACTTGTTGGTTCTGTGAAAGAGCCAAAACCAGGAGAGGTTAGAAGGTGGTACTTGCAAAGGGAGATAGAAGTGCCACTGGGAGGACTGAGGGCAGGTAGAAAGCAGAAACACACAGTGACAAGCAAATAGCATTAATTGTAGGACAATCAGGAAAAACCTGCTACACAATCAAATGAGTGGCAGAATAAGAAAGCCTGGCCTTTGTGGGGTTAAAGCAGGTGGGATCCTAATGCCAAAGGAAAGACATACATACAAACATAACACTCCTCTGGAAGGTGTTGAGTGAGGCCCGAAAAGCTCAGATTAATTGGCATCCCATTCTCCACACCCATGCACAAAAACATTTTCTTCTGTTCTCTGCAATGGAAGCAAATGGGGAACAGGATGATATCCGGGATTTATGCACAAAGTCAATTTCCAGGGACTGTCCAGGGCACATTCAAACTGATCACCGACTCCTACAAAAATATTCCTCTCCCTCACCATGTGATTTTAATTAGCTACCTGGCTTCTCCAGGCCTCAGTTTCCTCCCTGTGTTGAAACTCTGACCCTAAGCCTTAGCCCTAAACCCACAAACCCTGAATCTGAAAGACCAGCTCTTTCAATTCAGAAATTCTCTGATCCTGATGCCTGGCTTCTCTGTCCTGGGAGCAGCATGTCTCAGCCATGGTTTAAGAATCCTTAACTGGCAGCAGAGCTCACCAAGGAAGGAAGGAAAGAGGAAACAACTACAAGTGAGGGGCCAGCTGGGAAGATTCTGGAAATGGAAGCCCATGTGGAAATGAGGAGGCCCCAGCCAGGTCAGTGACAATGGGGATAAGAAGAGTGAATAGAGGAAGAATTAAAAAGCACTGCAGGGATAGATCTGAGGAGACTTAAAAACCAAACCTGGAAGCTTGGAGACTTCTGACCCAAAGTTCACTGTGGTGACCCCAGGTCACACCAGCCCAGAAGGGAAAAGTCAGTCATGCTGAAGTATAATTTTCACAAAATGTCAAAACTGACTCTTCACACATATACACCGAACATGCACCAAAATCTTATTCGACTCACTCACTAACGAGAGAGGGGAAGGAAAAAGGTCCATGTGGCTCAAAGAACAACCCGAGAAGCTGACTATGTGTAGACATTTATAAGGAAATGTTAGAACAAAATTTCTAGTTTAGATACAGAACCGGTCAATGCCCCTGAGAGGATAGAAGATCCTAATAGTGGGGATCTGCCTTCTACTGAGCAAAAATGAATGGCCTCTCTACACAACAAGACCTGGAAATTACCAGGTAAGTTCACAGAGTCTGAGGCCTTAACTAATAGGAAATAGGAAAACCAAATACATACTCATTCTTCTAAATTAGTGGTTTTCAACCAGGATAGAGTTTGTCTTCCAGGGGACACTTGGTATTATATGGAGGCATGTTTGGTCATAACTCAGCACGCTGGTAGCCAGGGGTGGGGAGGCCCCAGGCGGGGTGGGGGCGAGGGTGATTGGCACCTCATGAGTGAAGGTCAGGGGTGCTGGTAAACACCCTACAGTGCACAGGACAGGCCCCACAACAACAAATTATCCTGCCCCAAGGATCAACAGTGTCAAGCGTGAGAGGCCTTGCCCTAGATGTTTACCCCTGAAGGGCTAGTTAAAGAATGCATCAGGGGCGCCTGGGTGGCTCAGTGGGTTAAGCAACCGCCTTCGGCTCAGGTCACGGTCCTGGAGTCCCAGGATCGAGTCCCGCATCAGGCTCCCAGCTCCATGGGGAGTCTGCTTCTCCCTCTGACCTTCCCGCCTCTCATGCTCTCTCTCACTGTCTCTCTTTCAAATAAATAAATAAAAATCTTTAAAAAAAAAAAAAAAAAAAAAAGAATGCATCATCATTGTGAGAATATGCTGCCCAACTTTTCTTCTTATTTATAAGATTTATTTTATATTTTTAAAGATTTTATTTATTTATTTATCTGACAGACAGATCACGAGTAGGCAGAAAGGCAGACAGAGAGAGTGGGGGAAGCAGGCTCCCTGCCGAGCTTAGAGCTGGATGCGGGGCTCGATCCCAGGACCCTGAGATCATGACCTGAGCCAAAGGCAGAGGCTTAACCCCCTGTGCCATACAGGTGCCCTGATAAGTTTTAAATACTTTTTATTAACAGTAACAATCAGCCATCTGCCTTCAAAGGAAAGTAGGGTTTTGGGGTTTGGTTTTGTTTTAGATATTATTCTTTTTTACAGAAAGAGAGATAGCATGAGCGAGCAAGCAGGGGCGAGGAGGGGCAAAGGGAGAGAATCCCCAAGCAGACTCCCCACTGAGCACAGGGGCCCTGGTGGGGCTCCATCCCCAACCCCGAGATCATGACCCCTGTCAAAACCAACTGAGCCACCCAGGCATCCTGAAAGTAGACTTCTTTTTACAAATGTTTCACCCAAGTTTTTTTAAAGGTTTTCCCTTAACCAGAAGGACAAAAGAAAAAGTCACTTAAACAGAATGCCCCTCCCTATTCACTGGGTATTTGGTCTTATTAAGCTTGTATAGCAGGTGCTGTTCAAAGACGGGATTTTTTTAGGGAGCATGAAAGTACCTGTAGATTTCTTTAAAACAAGAATATTTAACTGAAAAGAAAGCAAGAAACCGAAAACATGCTCTGATGTAAGTGGATGAAGCTGTGACAAAGATATAGGTCACAGGATGGACAGAACAGGAAGAAGACAGTTGTGCCAATGGCACGCCAGCAGACCCAATACAAACACATCACCTTTCCTCCCATTCCTGCTCCAGCATGAGAGTTCCAAACCTCTGCCAACACCACTGTCCCCTCAAGCACCAAGACCAGACCTTTCAATTACATCTCGGGGTCTTCCTCTTTCCTTCCCATCTGCAGGAATTCACTCACTCAATAAAGCATGTATGGAGCAATTATTGGTAGGCACTGAGCACAGAAAGAGGAGTAGGCAAATTCCTCTATCAGCAGGTTGCCAAGACCCTTGGATTCCTCCTTGATTAGCTCTCCATCCTTACCTCTCACTCCTCTTCTTGTTTTCTCCTTGCTTCAGGCTCTGAAGCCACAGGCTTCTATTCTTCTGCCCCCAGTAGTTTCTCCTGCCTTCAGATCATCACCCTGAAGCATAGTTCTGCCCACGCAGATGCCTGCTAAAACCAAATCTGCAGGAACTTCCCTCTGCGTGCGCTCTGAGTATAAAATGCAATCACCTACACTCCGCAATCAGGCTTCTTCACACTTAACTCCCAGGCTTCCTCGCTCTGATATACTGCCTCGTAAAGCACCATTCATGGCTCCCAGGACAGATGGCAGCTTATTTTTGACAACTCCTTCATCTGTAGGTATCATAAGGCACCAACCAATATCTCTGTCATGCTAGATAAATGTTTACTGGCTCCAAAATAAACATTCCTAGTGTGAAAACAAATTATGATCATCTACAGCATGTCTTCATGAGACAGTTTTAGTAGGTTTTTCATTTTAAAAATAAACTTTGCTACTTCTAAACATTTAAAGGTATAGTTTTAAAAAACGTAAATTTAAAGTAATAAGTTCTTGGGGGGGGGGGATTACACAATCTATTGTCTATGGCTGTGACTTGTATTTTAACCTGACAATGTGCCTGGAACAGAATGGATAAAATGGAACAAAATGGAAAACAATATATACTTTAAATTACTACATATTTTCATGCAGTTGTGAGGCAAATCATTTGGTTACATTGGTAAGCAAATTCAATTAGTATCTGGTAACTCCTATGAATAATTATATATAATTTAGGCAACCTAGAAGGAATGAATAAATTCCAAGAAACATAAAACCTACTAAGACTGAATTATGAAGAAATAGAAAATCTGAACAGACCAATTACTAGTAAGGAAATTGAATCAGTACTCAAAAGCTTCCCAACAAACAAAGGTCCAGGACCAAATGGCTTCCCTGATAAGTTCTACCAAACATTTAAAGAAGAATACTTACTCTCCTCACACTATTCCAAAGTTAGAAGAGGAGGGAACACTTCCAAACTCATTTATGAGCCCAGCATTACCCTGACATCAAAACCAGGCAAGGACACTACAAGAAAAGAAAATTACAGGCCAATATCCCTGATGAACATAAATGCAAAAACCCTCAACAAAATATCAGCAAACCAAATTCAATACTTTAAGAGGGTCATATATCATGATCAAGCGGGATTTACTTCACAGATTCAAAAATGGTTCAACATCCACAAATCAATCACTGTGACACACCAAATTTAAAAACTGGAAGATAAATATATGATCATCTTGATACAGAAAAAAATTCCTGATAATATTCAACAATGTTTTCTGATAAAAACTCTCAACAAAGTAGATTTAAAGGGAACATACTTGAACATAATAAAGGCCATATATGACAAACCCATAGTTAACATTTTACTCCACAGTGAAAAGCTGAAACTTTTCCTCTCTGAGATCAGGAATAAGACAAGGATTCACACTCTTGCCACTTTTATTCAACATAGTATAGAAGGCCTTGGCCACAGAAATTAGGCAAGAAAACAAAAAAGGCATCCAAATTGGTAGGGAGCCAAACTCTGTAGAAGACATGATACTATATACAGAAAATCCTAAAGTTTCCACCAAAAAAGCATTAAAACTAATAAATGAATTCAGTAAATTTCAAGACTTATATATAGAAATATGTTGCATTTCCACATATTAATAACAAAGTAGCAGAAAGATAAATTTTTTTTAAAAATCCCATTTATACTTCCATCAAAAAGGAATAAATTTAATGAAGGTTAAAGAATTGTACTCTAAAAATTACAAGACTCTGATGACAGAAACTGAAAACAACACAAATAAATGGAAAGTTATATTATATAAGCTCACAGATTGAAATAATTGAGAGTGGGGAGCCTCTGGGTGGCTCAGAGGATTAAGCCTCTGCCTTCAGCTCAGGTCATGGTCTCAGGGTCCTGGGATCGAGCCCCATGTCGGGTTCTCTGCATGGCAGGGAGCCTGTTTCTTCCTCTTTCTCTGTCTGCCTTTCTGCCTACTTGTGATCTCTCTCTTTGTGTCAAATAAATAAATAAGATCTTAAAAAAAAATTGAGATTGTTAAAATGTACATACTATCCAAAGCAACCTACATATTTAATGTAATCCCTATCAAAATACCAGTAACATTTTTAACAGAAAAAATAATCCTGAAATCTGTATGTAACCATGATAGTTTGATGGAACCCATATAGCCAAAGTAATCTTGAGAAAGAACAAAGCTGGAAGGATTATAATCCCAGATTACAAGCAATGCTACAAAGCTTAACTAATCAAAACAGTATAATATCAGTACAAAAATAGACACAGAGTTCAATGGAACAGAAGAGAGAGCCCAGAAATAAACTCACACGTATACGGTCAATTAATCTATGACAAAGGAGGCAAGAATATACAGCCTCTTAAAAAAAAAAAAAATGACACTGGGAAAACTGGAGAGCTATATGCAAAAGAATGAACTGGACCAATTTCTCATGCTATACACAAAAATAAACAGAAGATGGATTAAAGACTTAAATGTGAGACCTGAAATCATGTAACTCTTAGAAAGAAACCATAGGCAGTAATCCCTTGGACATCAGCCTCACAACATTTTTCTAGCTATGTCTTTCTTGTCAGGCAAGGAAAACAAAAGCAAAAGAAAGGAATTGGGACTACACCAAACTAAAAAGCTTTTGCACAGTGAAAGAAACCAGCAACAAAATGAAAAGGCAACCTACTGAATAGGAGAAGATTTTTGCCAATGATATATCTGATAAGGGGTTCATATCCAAAATATATAAGGAAGTCATACAAGTCCACACCAAAAAACAGCCTGATTTTAAAAATGTACAGGGGCACCTGGGTGGTTCAGTGCGTTGGGTGTCCAATTCTTGATTTTGACTCAGGTGATGATCTCAGGGTTGTGGGATCAAGCCCCTCAATGGACTCCAGACTCAGCACAGAGTCTGCTTGAGATTCTCTCTCTCCCTCCCCCTACTTGCATAAAAATAAATAAAATCTTTTATAAAAAATGGACAGAGGACCTGAATAGACATTTTCCTTTTTTTTTTTTTTTTTTTTAAGATTTCTCTTAGAGCATGAGAGAGAGAGAAAGTGGGCAGAGGAAGAGAGTCTTCAAGCAGACTCCCTTTAAGCACAGAGTCCAACACAGGGCTCGATCTCATGATCTGTGAGATCGTGATCTGAGAGCCAAAACCAAGAGTCAGATACTTAACAGACTAAGCCATCCAGGTGCCTCCTGAATAGACATTTTTTTTTTTCCTATAGAAGACTTATAGATGGCCAACAGACACAAGAAAAGATGCTCAACATCACTAATCATCACGGAAATGTTAATCAAAACCACAATGAGGTGTCACTTCACACATACCTGGTTAGAATGACTAGTATCAAAGAGTTAAGAAATAACGAGTGCCAACAAGGATGTGGTGAAGAGGAAATTTTCATGCACTCTTGATGGGACTGGTAGAGCCAATCTGGAAAACAGTATGGAGATTTGTCAAAAAAAAACAAAATAGAAATGTCACATGATCCAATAATTCCACTGCTGGATATTTACCCAAGAAAACACAAACATTAATTCAAAAAGATATATGTAACCCTATTTTATTGTAGCATTAATTACAATAGCCAAGATACGGAAGCCACCTAAATGTCCATCAGTAGATAAATGAGGAAGATGTGGTATCAATACACACAATGGAATGTTTCTCAGACATAAAAAGAATGAGCTCTTGTCATTTGGGGCAACGTGGATGGACTAGAGGATATTATACTGAGTGAAATTAGTCAGACAGAAGAAGGCAAATACCATATAATTTCACTTATATGTGGAGCCTAAAAAACAAACGCATAGACACAGACACAGACACACAGACACACACACACACACACAAAACAGTCACAGAGAACAAAGTGGTGGTTTCCAGAAAGGAGGAAGATATGGGGATGGACAAAATAAGTAAACGGGATTAAGAGGTACAAAGTTCTAGTTATAAAATGTCAGTCACGGGGATGTAAAGTACAGCATGGGGAATACAATTAATACTGTAATAACTTTGTATATGGACAGGTAGTAATTACACTTCTCATGGTGAACACCATGTAATGTGCAGAATCACCAAATCACTGTCATACACCTGAAATTAATTAACATTGGGTGTCACGTACACTTCAATTTTAAAAAGAAGAAAAAACATGTTATATATCTATAAGACCATTCGGCCATAAAAAAGAAGGAAATATTGCCAATTGTAAAAACATGAATGGAACCTGAGGCCATTATGTCAAGTGAAATAAACCAGAGAAAGACAAATACCGTATGATCTCCCTTATTAGTGGAATTCAAACAAAACAAAACAACCGACCTCAGGGATTCCAAGAATAGACTGGAGGTTGCCAGTGGCAAGATGTATGGGGTGGGAGAAACAGGTGAAGGTGGTCAACAGGTACAAACTTCCAGCTGCAAGTCCTGGGGATATAATGGAGAGCATGGGAAACTGTCGTTCATAACACTGTATTGTGTATTTGAAAGCTGCCAACAGAGGAGTTCTTAAAAGTTCTTACCACAGAGTGGAAAAGATTTGTAATTCTGTGAGGGGACAGAAGTGTACTAGGCTTATCATTGTGATAATTTCACAATATATACAAATCCCAATCATCATGTTATACACCTGAAATTAATAATGTTATGTGTCAGTTTGTATCACAATAAAACCACTATCACCACCCAGCCCCAACTTTACAGCCATGAGATCATGAGAAAGTTGCTTATTCCTCCAAGGCCCAGTTTCCTGTCTCCAGAGTGGTGTTTGTTGGGGAGGAGATGGTGGGCAGGGGTAAAACAGAAGCACTTCAGAGTTTTGAATTTAATAAGACCCAATGCCCTCCCAGTCATAGAGTCTCCATCCGTAAAGTGCAATGTTGACTATTTTCAAAATTTATAATCTGATCAGTTCAATTAAACATTAACCTTTTCCTTCACTGAATCGATCTTACCAAGACAACCTTCCTATAGGCGATTTGCTACTTAACACTCTGTACAGCACAGCTGCCGCAGAAAATGGAGGGGAGTTAAGTGAAGCTACACACCTACCTTTTTTCTCAAGCTGTGTGTATAAAACCCAGCAATGAGCAGGGAAGCAGTAAACGTTTATTGGGCTGGGAGAAAGACTGAGCTAACACAGTAGTTGAAAGACATGAAAGGGTGGGTGTTTAATCTTGCTCTTCTCACTTCAAGGGAAAACCCACAAAACTTCAAGGGAAAGCCATTTCTCAGACAATGCTGAAATGCAGTGGTGCCAAGTAAACATAGAAGTCCCCACCACAAGCACCCTGGGTCATTTCTGGTGAATCACTGCCTAGATAAGGCAGTCAAGTAAGTCCCATGAAAGGGAAGCGATTAAAACAAAGGGAAATTTAAGTAAAGTCTGAAGTGATCATTTAAATGGATCTGCTTAGAATAGTAGTAATATGTAAATAGGACTGTCTAGGTGTGGTTGACCAGATGGACCTTCCGGCCAGCTGTGATCCCTTCATCCTGTGCTGGCTCTGGCCATGGTCTCCTGAGACCCAGAGCGAAGGAGACAAATGCATCTCAAGAAGGAGATGACAACCAGAAATGTCTCACTTAGAAGCTTGAGACTACTTTTCATGTCTTTTCCTAATACTACATTTCTTCAAAGATGCTGTTGATCATTGGATAATATCATTATTTGACAAGCCACCAAGAAAGAACAAAGCCTGCCACTAAAGCCAAACACAGAGCCTTCTGCTCATTTAGAATGTTTACTTTATGCTTAAAGAGCTCCTCCAGACTTATTTAGGCCCAAATAGCCTACAACCTGTGCTCAGAATCTTTCTCTCTGGGACGGTTACCACTGACAGTAAGTTTGAGGCTGTTGAAGAACAAGTGGGTTTAGTGGGTTTTTCATAGTGGGCTACATTTGTAGTTTTATTTCAGGCTCAACTGAATCACTTTTGTCTGGAAATTGAGCAACTTCTGTTCGAACTCAATAGAAAGTTTCTAACAGATGATTGACCAACTCCTTAATGATAGTTCAAGTCACCTAAGTCAGCGCTTTGAAATCTGAAGAATCTGGCCATTCTTCCTGCTTCCAGGTGCAGTGCTTGGCCTGGGAAAGTACGAGTAAAGTTTTTATGGTCTCATAGCTAACCCTCTTTCTAATCTCTCATAAAATACTTTGTTGGTGTCTTGCAAGAAAATATAAGCCTTTGGTCATTCCTCCAACAATGAACATTTGCTTCTCTGATATGTAATCTATGCCCTTGTACCTTTTTGTGATGCCATATAGTGGTGATGGATTTATGGATGTGTGTGTGTGTGTGTGTGTGTGTGTAGAAGAGTAGAAAATGTATACTTGGAATATGTTTCCTTTACTGTATGTCTATTAGATCTCAGTCAAGCTGTTTTTTTTAAAGACATTGTAAATCACTGACAGATGAATGGGTAAACAAAACATGGTATATACACACAATACTTAAAATTTTGATCAGTTTCCCAATTCAGTACCACAGATAGTTCTTGACAGCTTCTGGACATGCAAAGAAGGCAACATGTTTCCTTACACCACACACAAAAATAGACTCAAAACAAATGAAAGACCTAATGTGAAACAGGTATCCATCAAAAATCCTTGAGAACACAGGCAGCAACCTCTTCCACCTCAGTCACAGCAACTTTTTCCTAGAAACTATCACCAAAGGCAAGGGAAGCAAGAGCAAAAATGAACTATTGGGACTTCATCAAGATCAAAAGCTTCTGCAGCAAAGGAAACAGTCGACAAAATCAAAAGACAACCCAGAGAATGGGACAAGATATTTACAAATGACATATCAGATAAAGGGCTAGTATCCAAAATCTATAAAGAACTTATCAAACTCTACACCCAAGGAACAAATAATCCAATCAAGAAATGGGCAGAAGACATGAACAGACATTTCTGCAAGGAAGACATCCAAATGGCCAACAGACACATGAAAAAGTGTCCAACATCACTCAGCATCTGGGAAATACAAATCAAAACCACAGTGAGATACCATCTCACTCTAGTCAGAATGGTTAAAATTAACCAGTCAGGAAATGACAGGTGCTGGCGAGGATGCAGAGAAAGGGGAACCCTCCTACACTGTTGGTGGGAATGCAAGCTGGTACAGCCACTCTGGAAAATAGTCTGGAGGTTCCTCAAAAAGTTGAAAATAGAGCTACCGTATGACCCTAAAGATACAAATGTAGTGATCCGAAGGGGCACATGCACCTGAATGTTTATAGCAGCAATGTCCACAATAGCCAAACTATGAAAATAACCTAGATGTCCATCAACAGATGAATGGATAAAGAAGATGTGGGGTGTGTGTATACACACACACACACACAGAGAGAGAGAGAGAGAGAGAGAGAGAGAGGAATACTATGCAGCCATCAAAAATGAAATCTTGCCATTTGCAATGACATGGATAGAACTAGAGGGTATTATGTGAAGTGAAATAAGTCAATCAGAGAAAAACAATTATCATATGATCTCACTGATATGAGGAATTTGAGAAACAAGACAGAGGATTATAGGGAAAGGGAGGGGAAAATGAAACAAGAAGAAATCAGAGAGGGAGACAAACCTTAAGAGACTCTTGGTCTCAGGAAACAAACTGACAGTTGCTAGAGTGGAGGTGGGTGGGAGGGGTGGCATGGTGAGGTGTTAGACACTAGGGAGGGTATGTGCTCCAGTGAGCACTGTGAATTGTGTAACCTGTACCCTGAAACAAATACATTATATATTAATTTTTTTTAAGATTTTATTTATTTATTGGACAGAGAGAAATTACAAGTGCACTGAGAGGCAGGCAGAGAGAGAGAGAGAAGGAAGCAGGTTCCCTGCTGAGCAGAGAGCCCGATGCGGGACTCGATCCCAGGACCCTGAGATCATGACCCGAGCCGAAGGCAGCGGCTTAACCCACTGAGCCACCCAGGCGCCCCTATTAATTTTTTTTTAAAAGGCAACATGTTTCTACCTTTAACCTGCTGCTTAATAATAGATAATGTACATTCTATTATTTTTCATAAATATCCTCAAATTAATAGAAACAATTTGTCATCGTGTCCCTGCCACTCATGCTTGTCTATGTAGAAACTATAGAAAATGGTTGGTCCCTGAGAGGAAGAAATCAGCCCTTCTAAAATAACACATAAGTCTGAGCAGATAAGAGTTGAGTGGTTCAAGAAAGTGAGATAAACTTCTAGAAACATAATGGACCCTTTGTGACTTACTAACAGTGGAATCTTTTTCAATAGCATGTTAACTGCTTTTTCAAAGAGCCCCTTCAAGTTTGCTAACTTAGAATTATAGGGGCCACCTTTTCCTTATGGCATAGCACAAAGTCTGTTTGCCTTACCTTAACACTATTTCTCCTCTACAGATACAAGCCGACACTCCGAAGGAATCTGAGGTCATAATCATCGAGGAAGTAAGTTCTATCATTCTGATGTGGTAATAGACTGGTCTGTGGGGGCTGTTCAACTACCCAGTTACTCCTCTCCAAACTTCCTCGAGGCCGTTCTCATAAGTCATCTCAGAGTATTGTAACATTTTGAGTCTGTGGTCTTTTTGTCCCACAGCAAACACAGCACAGGTAGAATTACCTTTCGTCATATAATAATTGTGTAGAGGATTCTAGTCAGTATCTCCATTCTTCTCACACAGGCTCGTGTGGGTGTTTCGCACCCTGTGGGGACCATTACTGAAGGCCTCCAGACTGGGTTCTCTTGTTTCCTGGTAATTATCAGGAAGTCAGAGCTTCTATCTTGTCTCTCTCATGACTGGGCCCCTTCTCCCACACACACCCCCACCTCCCGGTGAATAGTTCCTCAGCCCTGCTCACAACTGTGCTGGGGTGGGGTTCTGGGGGGCAGTCCCTCCTGATCTACTAGCCAGCGCTTGCAGCTCCACTTCTGTGAGAAGATGGCATGCCTCCTCCTCAGGTACCAAGGGAAGTTTGACTTTGTTGTCCACCAAGAAACCACCCCACAACATTGTCCAGGTAGGTCAGACTCCATCGAAATATTTGGAAGAAACTCAGGGAAATTTCATGTAGAAGGGGTATAATTAAAACTATGTCCAGAAAATTAAATTCTTCACAAGCCCCCCGCCCCGCAACTCCTAATTTAGATTTCCTGCTTACCTCATATCCCCTCTGCCTTCCATCCAAAATACCAAGGCCTTGTACTTGTAGGGATTGATTTTACTCCAGTATCCCCCTGCCTTCTGCTTGCTGTAGATTTTCCACAGATGATTCCTGCATCTGGACTCATACCTTGGAGTGTATGAGGTCGAAATGCTGGGGTTTGTGGCTCAGCAGGATATTTGATGATACCTGTCTTTCACCCTCAACCCTTCAGAATAGACCCTGAAGGTGTAATTTTCAGACACTCCACTTTCTTCTCTGAATAGTCCAACACACAGCAGAGAAATGCCAGTTCTGGGACAATACAGTATAAATCTCAAAGGAGGGAGAAAACATGTCTCCCAGTTGTCTCAAGCTTTCCAAGGCACCTCCCTCTCACAATATAGCCAATAGCTATAGTGCACAAAGCAACTATAGTTCTTTCTCTTTGTTCCCTGCTTTCCAAAAGGGGCATAAGCTGATTAGGATAATGCCCTAAGTCTTGCAAATTTGGAAGTGAAAGTTTTCAAATTTGTGACACAAAAATGTGACATTTTTTAGTCCAACATCGTCTTTATACTTTCTGAGGGTGTGTTTGGGAGGAGTGTTGAAATAATTTTATCATTCTAGGTACAGATTGGATAGTTAGACCATATTATTGCCCTTTTAAAAGTTTCTGATACTCTTCTGTCAGGATATGAAGAGAAAAGAAAAGGGATGTTTGTAAAATTTCTATAAAGATGTCATTCTATATTGTATATGGGGTATCTTCTATATAATTATATAAATTATACATACATGAATTATGTGCATAACAATTACATACATATTTGCATGTATATATAAGTATGTGGCTGTGTCCAAGTATACATGTGTATGGCACTGTATAGCTGTTCAAGAATATAAGCCCTTTGAATTCCAAGTATATTAGCCTGAGGCAGATCCTTAAGTGAGCTAACATAGGAACCCTAATTTCTAGGAAATAGCAGGTTCTTCAAGCTTTCCTGCAAATTCTATAAGAGAGTGGGAGCCTTCCACAGAGTAACTTAGACCTCTGAGCAAAGACTTCCATGAATGGTGCACATGGCTTCTTTATTTGGGGGTCTCAGTGTGAGCTTGTACTGTGTTTGGTCTGGGAGGCTGACCCATCTGGGCTTGTCTGGAAGACCTGTGTTAAGGATAGGTCAGGCGTCTGTATGAATCATTGAAGAGCCTGGGGAAGGAGGATAATTATCCTCCTGGAAGTTGGAGAGAAGGACATTATTCTTAGGAAAGAAAGTCAGAGCAAAAAAGGACACAGCCTCCAGGCCCTTGAGAAGGGACAATTTTAAATACAGAAGAGAATCAGGTGCTCAATTTCAGCAACTTCCAAGTGCCAGTTCAGGGCCTCTGAGCTGCAGACACTAAATAGGAGTGAGCACCCAAGCCATGGCTGGGGAAAGTGCCTGTGAAAGATGGAGGCCATGTGACTGGAAGTAACCAGGTGCTTTCAGATGACAAATTAGGTCCATTATTTGTCAATGGGAAGGTATACATAGGAAGAGCACTGGTCTACCGTGCAGTTCCCAAGACCTTCAGGCTAGGATGGTAGCAAGTCCCCAAGTCTAAGTTGCCTATTGGAAGAGTCCTGCCCTAGGCAGGAATGGGCAGGCCTCGTTCTCTGCTCGTGCTGGCTGGGAGCAGCCACGGACTAGGGTAGCCTCACCATTCACAAGGTTGTCAGTCAAAGATGCTTCCTGCAGCTCCTCTTAACAGGTGACATGAGTGGGGCGCTCCACAGCCAGTATGTAACCATTTCTCAAACTTGTTCAGGGAGCAGCCTCGCAAGTTTCCCAGGGGCCTCTCTTCCTGAAGGAAAACGGAAGAGGAAGGGTGGTGGGATGAATTACTGTTTGGTTGCACTATAGACCTGGTACTCACCTTGTCCCATCTACAATCCACTCTACACTGCCTTCACCCTCATCTCTCGCCTCGCGGCAGAGGGCTGTGGGAAACCAAGTCCCTGCTCTTTTTTTTTTTTTTTTTTTAAAGATTTTATTTATTTATTTTTCAGAGAGAGAGCAAGCGAGAGCGAGCACAGGCAGAGAGAGTGGAAGGCAGAGTCAGAGGAAGAAGCAGGCTCCCTGCAGAGCACGGAGCCTGATGTGGGACTCGATCCCAGGACACTGGGATCATGACCTGAGCCGAAGGCAGCTGCTTAACCAACTGAGCCACCCAGGCGTCCCCAAGTCCCTGCTCTTGAAGAGCCAGCACCTGTATCACATGGCAGGAGACCCAGCACAGAAGTAGCATCTTGAAAAACACCAAGGATATATGTGAAGGAGATTTATTGATAATTTCAGTGTGTATACCAGAAGGGCAAGGATCTGGAGACTTCTACAGGAATAGAAGTACTGACAGGTGAGGTTTTTCTTGGCCTCCTTCAGCCTAGATTGCCAGAAGGTTGTAGAAGCTACTTCTGACACTCTCCATCCATCTACCCTTCTAGCACTGCTTTCCGTATCCCAGCATTCCCTACAAACCCACCCTAAATGATCTCCCCACCTCAGTAGGTTCCCATCCTGCCACATCCAGTGGGTAACCTCATTTGGGACCAGCATCTCTGCAAAGTGATTACTGCCCCGCAAGACCCCGTGGGCAGCCCTGGCCAGGACAGGTATCCCCCCACCAAAAGCAACTCCTACCCTAGGGAGGTGGGAAGCTACCCTCCCACACCGGTATTCCCACAGTAGCTACAGCCAGGCCTCTCACCTAGCCAGGCCTGAGACAGGCCCTTCCCACCAGTACATCTGCAATAGTTGTGACCAATCATTGCACACGGCCATGCTGAGGGCTAACCCCATCCGCCAGCACAGCTGCAGTGGCTGCAGTATGGCTTCCCAGCCAGCCACACAGGAGATGAGTCCTGTCCACAGGAGTGTCAGCAGCAGTTGTGGCTCACACATAAGAGGAAGGCACAACAAAAATCCAGCCCACAGAGGGGACATGCCTAGAATGCTTGGTTCTAGTGACCAGGGAAGATTTCACTACAGACACCACAGGGTGCCTTCTACACAAGGCTACCACTTTCAAGACCCAGAGATGTAGATGACCTAATACACAGAGATAAATTAGACAAAATGGGGAGACAGAGAGGTATTTTCTAGGTGAAATAAAATAAAACTAGAGAAAAATAGCTAACCCAAATGGAGATAAGAAATCAATCTGATAAAGAGTCCAAAGTAATGGAAATAAAGATACTCAGTGGACTTGAGAGAACACCTGAATAAACTCAGAATTTCAACGAAGATAGAAAATGTAAAAAGTTACCAGTCTGAACTGAAGAATATAATGACAGAAAAAATACACTAGAAGAATCCATAGAGGATGCAGAAGAATGAATCAATGAGCTGGAAGACACGGTAATGGAAAACAACCAAGCTGAACAGCAAAAAGGAAAAAGAGTTTTAAAAAATGAGGATAGGGTATGGGGTGCCTGGGTGGCTCAGTCAGTTGGGCATCTGTATTTGGCTCAGGTCATGATCCCATCATCCTGGATTGAGCCCCATGTTAGGCTCTCTGCTCATGCTTTCACTCTCATTCTCTTGCTCTCTCTCAAATAAATAAATCTTTTTTAAAAAATTAAATTAAAAAATGAGGATAGGTAAGTGACCTTTGAGACATCAAACATGCTAACATTTGCATAATATGAGCCCAGAAGAAGAAGAAGAGAGAGAAAGGGGCAAAAACTTATTTGAAGAAATAATAGCTTAAAACTTTCCTAGTTGG
This sequence comes from Mustela erminea, assembly GCF_009829155.1. NCBI lineage: Eukaryota > Metazoa > Chordata > Mammalia > Carnivora > Mustelidae > Mustela > Mustela erminea. Next base: position 41,160,043 of record NC_045618.1, on the reverse strand, counting down.
GGAAAGGAAAGAGACCTCAAAGTCCAGGAAGTATAGATAGTGCCAAACAAGATGAATTCCAAAAAAGTCCACAATAAGATATAATGGCAAAAAAAAAAGTAAAATAAAATAAAATAAAGATTAAATCTTAAAAATCATCAAGAGAAAAGCAAACAGTTATATACAAGGAAAATCTCATAAGGCTATAGCATGATTTTTCAGCAGAAACCTCACAGGCCAGAATAAGGTGGCACATTCAAAGTGTTGAAAGAAAAAAACCAAAGCAAGAATACTCTATTCATCAAGATTATCATTCAGAATTGGATAAGAGATCAAGGGTTTCCCAGACAAACCAAAATTAGAGGAGTTTACCACCACTAAAACAGCCTTATAAGAAATGTTAAAGGAACTTCAAGTGGAAAGAAAAGGCCATAACTAGAAGAAAATCATGAAATGAAAAAATACATCAGTAAAAGCAGACACTCAGTAAAAGTAGTAGATTACTCAGAGAGCTAGTATGAAGGATAAACATAAAAGTAGTTTAATCAATTACATCTAGTAATCCTTAGTCAAAGGATGTAAAAAATAAAAAGATACAAAATAAGACATATACATCAAATGTGGAGTGGAGAGTTTAAAAAGTAGTTCTTTTAGAATGTGTCTGAACTGAAGTGATCATCAACTTAGTATCGACTGCCACATATAGAAGATGTAATATATGAACCTCATGGCAACCATAAACCAAAGACTTATAATAGATGCACAAAAAGTAGAGAAAGAAAGCCAAGCAAAACACTAAAGGAAGTCCACCACAAGGGAAGAGATCAAGAAGAAACAGAGGAGAACTACAAGAACAGCCAGGAAACAATTAATGAAATGGCAATAAGTACATACCTATCAATAATTACTTTAAATATAAATAGCCTAATTGCTCAAATAAAAAAATGCAGAGGGACAGAATGAATTTTTTGAAAACCTATCTAAATGCTGCATATAAGAGATTCATATCAGACCTAAAGACACATACAGATAGAAACTGAAGGGACAAGAAAAGATACTCCACACAAATGGAAGGAAAAAAAAAGCTGAGGAAAAAATACTTCTATCAGATATAATGGACTTTAAAACAAAGACTGTATAAGTGACAAAGAAGGGCATTACATAATGATAAAGGGATCAATTCAACAAGAGTACATAACAATTGTAAATATTTATGTATCCCCCATAAGAAAACCTAAATATATAAATATGAAGACATAAATGGAGAAGTTGACAGTAACATAGTATTAGTAGGGTACTTTAACATACCATTTACCTCAATGGATAGACCATCCAGGCAGACAAATCCATGAACAGAGACTTTGAGAGGCATATTAGACCAAATGGACTTAGCAGGTATATACAGAATGTTCCATCCCAAAACAGCAGAAAACAAAATCTTTTCAAGTACACATGGAAAATTTTCCAAGATAGATCACATTAGGCCACAAAACAAGTTTAAATAAGTTTAAGAAAATGGACATCATATCAAGCATCATTTCTGAGAATGGTCTGAAATTAGAAATGGATTAGAAGACAAGAACTGGAAGAAAAATGAACACATGAAGGCTAAACAACATGCTACTAAACAGTGGATGGGTCAATGAAGAAATAAAAGATGAAATAAAAAAATACCTGGAGACAAACGAAAATGGAAACACTACATTTCAAAATCTTTGGGATGCAGCAAAAGCAGTTCTAAGGGGAAATTTTATAGAACCAGGCCTACCTCAAGAAATAGTAAAACTCTTACTTGAAGAAACTAGAAAAAAAACAAATAAAGCCCAAAATTCATAGAAGGAAGGAAATAATAAAGATTACATGCAATAGAGACTTAAGAAAAGCTTAATGAAGAGCTTAATGAAGCCAAGAGCTGGTTCTTTGAGTGTTACACAAAACTGATAAACCTTTAGTCAGACTAATGAAGAAAAAAAGAGAGGATTCAAATAAATAAAATCAGGAATGAAGGAGAAGAGGCTATAACCAACATCAAAGAAACACAAAGGACTATAAGAGACCATAATGAAAAACTATATGCCAACAAAATTGGATAAGCTAGAAGAACCAGGCAAATTCTAGAAACACAATCTTCTACACTGAATCAGGAAGACAGAAAATCTGAACCAACTAATTCATTACTAGTAACAAATTTCAATTGGTAATCAAAAAACTCCCAAGAACAGCAACAACAATGTCTAGGAACAGGTGGCTTCACAGGTACCAAACATTTAGAGAAGAGTCAATACCTATTCTCCTCAAATTATTACAGAGTCTACCAAACATTTAGAGAAGAGTCAATACCTATTCTCCTCAAATTATTACAGAAAGAAAGAGGTTTCTAAATTAATTTGAGCACAGGATTACCCTGATACCAAAACCAGACAAAGATACTACCAAAAAAAACAAAAAACAAAAACAAACAAACAACAACAAAAAAACCATAGACCAATATCCCAGATGAACATACATGCAAAACTCCTTAACAAAATATTAGCAAACTAAATTCAACAATACATTAAAAAGGATCATTCACCATGATCAAATGGGGTTTATTTCAGGGATGCAAGTTTGTTTCAGTGCATTCAAATCAATTGACATGATACACTGCATTAGTAAAATGAAGGATATAAATCATCTGATTATCTCAATAGATGCAGAAAAAGCATGATGATACTCAACATTCATTCATGATTAAATGTGGGTATAGAATAGAGGCCATATATAACAACACACAGCTAATATCAGACTCAATGGTGAAAACTTGAATGTTTTTTCCTCTAAGATCAGGAAAAGGACAAGAATATCACCCTCACCAATATTATGCAACATAGTACTAGAAGTTCTAGCCACAGCAATCAGACAAGAAAAATAAACAAAGGCATCTGAAATGGTAAGAAGTAAAACTGTCACTGTTTGCAAATGACATGATACTATCTAGGGAAAACCCTAAAGACTCTACCAAAAAAACTATCAGAATAAGTGAATACGCACACCTGGGTGGCTCAGTTGGTTAAGCAACTGCCTTCGGCTCAGGTCATGATCCCGGAGTCCTGGGATCAAGTCCCACATTGGGCTCCCAGCTCCACGGGGCGGGGGGGTCTTCTTCACCCTCTGACCTTCTCCCCACTCATGTTCTCTCTCTCTCTCAAATAAATAAATAAAATCTTTAAAAAAAGAATAAGTGAATTCATTAAAGTCACAGAATACAAAATTTATTGGAATCTGTTGCACTTTTGTACAGTAATAACAAAATAGCAGAAAGAGAAACGTAGAAAGTGATTCTATTTACAATTGCATGAAAAAGAACAAAATACAGATAAATTCAATTAAGGAGGTGAAAACCCATACTCTCAAAACTGTAAGACATTGATGAAAGAAACTGAAGACAACACAAATGAAAAGATATTCTGTGCTCATGGATTGGAAGAATATTGTTAAAGTATCCATACTACCCAAAGCAATCTACAGATTTAATATAATCCCTATTAAAATACCTTTTTTCACAGATCTAGAACAAATAATCCTGAAATTTACAAGTAACCATAAAAGACCCTGAATAGCCAAAGCAATCATGAAAGCTAGATGTATCCACAATCCCAGATTTCTAACTATATTACAGAGTTTTATCAATCAAAACATTATGGAATGAGCACTAAAATAGGCACATAGATTAATGGAACAGAAGTGAGAGCCTAGAAATTAACCCACACTTACATGGCCAATTAATCTATAACAAAGGAGGCAAGGATATATAATAAGGAAAAAGACTTGTCTCTTCAATATACGGTCCTGGGAAACTGGACAGCTATATGAAAAAGAATGAAACTGGACCATTTTCTTACACTATAAACTCAAAATGGATTAAAGACCAAGTATAAGACTTCAAACCACAAAACTCCTTAAAAAAAAAAAAAAACTTGGTAGTGAACTCATTGACATTGGCCTTAGCAACATTTTTCTGGATAGGTCTCCTCAAGCAAGAGAAACAATTAGGACTACACCAAACTAAAAAGCTTTTGCACAGCAAAGGAAAACATACAAAACATACAAAAGGAAAAGGTAACCTATTGAATGGGAGAAGAGATTTGAAAATGATTAATCTGATAAGGGGTTAATAGCATATATATATGTATATGTATACATATACATATATATATGTATGTATGTATATGAACTTATACAACTCAATGCCAAGCAAACAAGCCAAGTAAAATATGGGCAGAGGAATTAAATAGACACTTTGCCAAAACAACATACAGATGGCCAACAGACACATGAAAACATGTTCAACATCACTAATCCCCAGGGAAATGCAAATCAAAAACACAATGAGGTATGATCTTACACATTTCAGAATGGTTAAAATCAAAAGGATAAGAAATAATAAGTGTTTGGGACACCTGGGTGGCTCAGTTGGTTAAGCAGCTGCCTTCGGCTCAGGTCATGATCCCAGCATCCAGGGATCGAGTCCCGCATCGGCTCCTTGCCGGGCAGGGAGCCTGCTTCTCCCTCTGCCTCTGTCTGCCTGTGCTCGTGCTCTCTCTCTGATAAATAAATAAAATCTTTAAAAAAAAAAAAAAAGAAATAATAAGTGTTTGAGAATGTGGAGAAAAATGAACCCTTGGGCTTTATTGGTGGGAATGTAAATTGGTGCAGCCACTCTGAAAAACAGTAGTTTCCTCAAAAAAACTAAAAACAGAAGTACCACAGGATTTAGTAATTCCACTTTGAGTAATTTACAAAGAAAATGAAAATACTAATTCATGTGCTCGCTTTGGAAGCACATATACTTAAAATTGGAAAACACTAATTCAAAAAGATATATGCACCCCTATGTTTACTGCAGCATTATTTACAGGGCCGAGAAGTAGATGAATGGAATATTAGCCATAGAAAACAATGAAATCCTGCCATTTATAACAACATGGATGGACCTAGAGGGTATTATGCTAAGGGAAGTAAGTCACACAAAGAGAAACAAATACCGTATCATTTCATTTGTATGTGGAATCTAAACAAACAAAAATAAAATAAAATAGAAACAGACTCATAATTACGGAGAATAAAGTTGGTAGCTGTCAGAGGATAAGCATCAGGAGATGGATGAAATAAGTAAAAGGGATTACAAGGTGCAAACTTCCAGTTACAATATAAATAAGTCATGGGAATGACAATTACAGTGCAGGGAATATAATCAGTAATATTGTGGTAACTGTGTACTGTGACAAGCAGTAACTATACTTAGGGTGAACATTTTATAATGTTCATAATGGTTTAATCACAGTATTTTACACTTAAAACTAATATAGATCAGGTAGAGTTCAGTTAAAAAAAGCTAAGGAAGATAAGAAAATATACATGTATCTACCTTTTCTTTTTTGCCTAGAAATGCGGAAAAGACAAACCAAAAAATAAAGTAGTTAAGTTAGAAAGGAATGGAAGAAGGAAAAAGATGGTAATGATACGGAAGGGACATATCTCTGAGTATATCTTTTTGGACAGTTTTGATTATTAGAAATATGATGATGTTCCATATGCCAAAAAATAAAATTATATAGTGGGGGAATAAAACTAAACACAAATAAAAACAAATAAACCACCACATATTTCTTTTTTTTTTTTTTAAGATTTTATTTATTTATTTGACAGAGAGATCACAAGCAGGCAGAGAGGCAGGCAGAGAGAGAGGAAGGGAAGCAGGCTCCCTGCTGAGCAGAGAGCCCGATGCGGGACTCGATCCCAGGACCCTGAGATCATGACCTGAGCCGAAGGCAGAGGCTTAACCCACTGAGCCACCTAGGTGCACCCACCACATATTTCAACAGACTAACAATGCCACACGAAAGTGGTGGTGGGAAGAACTAACCCAAGTGACTGAATGTAGCACTTGGACTAGGTATCTGTAGGCTGAAGACAAAAGAGCTGCAAACAAATTTTTAATTGTTTTTAGTAATTTTGTTTTTCACAGTGGTTAAGTATGGAAATGTAAAATTATTTTATGCAAATTATAGGTCTGAGGAAATGAGCAATGTGAAAAATATGTTGATATTCTTGGGAACCAGGTTTCTCACTGTGGTTTTGGGAACTATAGACATAGAATAAGAAAAGACAAAGAACTCTGTGGGGTAGGGGTGCCTGGGTGGCTCAGTTACACATCTAACTCTTGATTTCAGCTCAGACTGTGATCTCAGGATTGTGAGATGGAGCCCCACTTTGGGCTCAGTGGGGAGTCTGCTTCTTTATCTCTCTCTCTCCCCCTTGCCCCTCCCCTGTTCACTCTCTCTCTCAAAAATAAATAAATCTTTTTAAAAAAAGGAATCTTGGGGTAAAATTGGAATTGAAGTCATTAAAATAAACTCATGGCTTCTAAAAAAATTATACACATATATAAAATATATAAAAATTATATATATAAAATTATACATAAAAATTATATATATACAAATTTTTTATAAGCCATGAGTTTACTTTAATGACTTCAATTATCATTCATATATATATATATGAATGATAAGGGGCACCTGGGTGGCTCAGTTAAGTGTCTGCTTTCAGCTCAGGTCATCATCCTGGGGTCCTGGGATTGAGCTCAACATCAGACTCCCTGCTCAGCAGGGAGTTTGCTTCTCTCTCTCCTGCCTCTCCTCCCCCTTTGTGCTTTCACTCCTTTCTCTCTTTCAAATAAATAAATAAAATCTTTTTTAAAGTAATATATATAAGTATTTATACATAAATTTTAGAAACCATAAATCAAACATTGTATATACACACACACATTTCCCCTAGTTCAATCCACAACAGAGTGTAGAAACAAACAAGAACTATGAGCACACCTAGTCCCTACATTTTGGCTTCTAAATATCATTCTTCCCTAAAAGGAATCAGGGCTCCTTGGAGAAACGGGTGATTCCAGGGATGGGTTAAGGAAGGTACAAGATGAGACTGAAGTATCTTGCTGTGCCAGGAATAAGAAAGTGTTCCAGAAAATGAGAGAAGAGTGTTAAAAGGACACAGGAGCCAGTTCGAAGGGACTGATTTGAAACAATGGAGTATTAAAATATATTAGAACAGTAATCGATTATAATAAATTGATTAAAATAGGAATTCATGGGTTCATATTGATAAATAGATATGATAGATTGATAGATGATGGAGAGATGGATGGATGGATAGATGGATGGATTGACAAGCAAATGAAAGCAGAGTGACCTTTCTTACAGTTGAATACTGATTGATAAATGCAAAGAGGGTGGTAGAGTTGGAAAATTATTGTTTTGCAACCACCACAGTAAAGATTGGTTCATGCAGGGATCATCAACAGATCTAAATACAGAGTGTAAAGTTTAAAAAACAAGATATCTGCATGGCCTTACAGTGCTCCCAGAGATTATTTATTAATAGCAATGGGTAAAATATTAACAATACAGGGGAGACACCAGACCAGAGTACACCTTGACTTGGTGATTAGTTATCATGAACAAGGGGCAGATACTGTGGGCCTTCAGATGCCACATTCTGAGGAGGACACACACCTTCTTTTATAACGTCCCAGCCAGACTTTAACCTAATGATGAGGAAACAACAGGCAACCCCAGATTGAGAAAACATTCTATAGAATAACAGCCTGTGTTCCTTAAAAATCTCTTCAAAGCTGGGGTGTCTGGCTGGCTCAGTCAGTAAAATATGTGACCTTTTGTTTGTTTCTTTTTCTAGTGTGGGACTCTTAATCACAGGGTCATGGGTTCAAGCCACAAATTGGGTGTGGAGCCCACTTTTAATTAGTTAATTAAAAATTTAAAAAATTAGGGGCACCTGGGTGGCTCAGTGGGTTAAGCCGCTGCCTTCGGCTCAGGTCATGATCTCAGGGTCCTGGGATCGAGTCCCTCATTGGGCTCTCTGCTCAGCAGGGAGGCTGCTTCCCTCTCTCTCTGCCTGCCTCTCCATTTACTTGTGATTTCTCTCTGTCAAATAAATACATAAAAAATCTTTAAAAAAATTTTGTTTTAATTAAAAATTAAAAATCTCTTCAAAGCCAAAGGCTAAACTAATGTTCCAGATTAAAGCAGGCTAAGGAGATTTGACAACTAAATGCAACAATGATCCCACACCAGGACAGGAAAGATACTAGGTAGAAAATATGCTAAAAATAAAAAATATGCTATAAAGAAACATTAAATAGCATATATAAAATGGGACAATTGATAAAATTAAAATATGGACTAGATGTTAGATACAAGTATAGTATCAAGGTAAAATTTCCTGAATTTGGTACAAAATAAACACTGAAGTCTTAAGGGATAGGGAGAAAGAGGTATGTCACCTGCTCTCAAACGATACAGAGAAAATATCTGTTTGTGTCCAATGGGGTGGGAAGAGGGAAGGAGAGAGACAAAATGATAAAGCAAAAGTTGCTAAATGTTAACATTTAGGGAATCTGAATGAAACATATATGGGATTTTTTGTACTAATTTCACAGGTTTTCTGTTAGTCCAAACGTACATTTTTGTTAAAAAATAAAAGCAGTCTGGGGCGCATGGGTGGCTCAGTGGGTTAAGCTTCTGCCTTCGGCTCAGGTCATGATCCCAGAGTCCTGGGATCAAGCCCCGCATCGGGCTCTCTGTTCAGCAGTGAGCCTGCTTCCTCCTCCTCTCTCTGCCTGCCTCTCTGCCTACTTGTGATCTCTATCAAATAAATAAATAAAATCTTAAAAAAATAAAAACAGTCCGAATGTATGTTTTGTCAGAAATAAAAAGGCTGTAAAAATCTATTAAGTAATGGCGTGCTAGATAGTGTGGTTGGTAAGTGTCCAACTCTTGGCTTCATCTCAAGTTGTGATCTCAGGGTCATGCGATCAAGTCCTGCATCAGACTCCACACTCAGTGCAGAATCTGCATAAGACTCTTTCACCCTCTCCCTTTGCCCTCCTCCCCCCAACACACTCTCTCTTTTTCAAATAAATAACATCTTTTTAAATAATCTAGAAAAGTATTATACAAAGTGGAGAGAGAAGCAGGAGGGAAGTGACACAGAGGATGCAGAGAGCCCGTCCACCTCTCCCATCCACCCTCCCACGCCCTCTCACTGAGGCACAGGGGGATATAGTGTCAGTAGTAGCCAGGAAATCAATGAAGCCACACCTTAGTGTGATTTGATGACACCACGGTGACATTAAATAGAAAGAGAAACCAAACTATGGAGTTTGAATGAACTACGCATGAATTTTTATAAAACCCTTCACTACTTGAACAAATACAATAGTCAGTCAGAGGGCTTCCTTTGCCTGGGCTTCAGAAACTCAGGGTTGTCCAACCTTGCTCTCCTAATACAAAGAACGTGACCCAGGTCAGTACACAGAGCTGAGGACTAGAACCAAAGATTTTAGAACAGGGATTTGCCATTTCTAGAATTTATGCCAAAGGCAATTTTGTAGCTAGAGCTGCACCACCAGGTCCTGGCCAGCCTCAGGCTAAGCTATAGAGCTTGGCTTCTAGGGATCAAGGGTCAGAGCCCCCAACTATTTGCCTCACTGCCTCAATTCTAGATTCTTCCATGGGTTTCACAAGTGCTCTCTCTCTCTCTCTCTCTCACTCTCCCTCCTCTTCCTCCCACTTCTGGGAATGGCAAAATTTCTCCCATGCTAATTTATCAACCCCATGTCTACGGCAGTTTAGGCAAGCAGAAAAAGTCCCTCCATGTGTTTCATGTTTTCCCTGCTCCCCGAGTTCCATAGTTCCATGGGACAAGCAACAACTCATAGGCTATGCCAAGGCCACCAAGGTGCAGAGTGTCTAAAGGCCACACTACCAATGGGCTGGGCGTCCCACTCAGAGCACTTTTTTTTTTTAAGATTTTATTTATTTATGAGACACAGAGAGAGAGATCACAAGCAGGCAGAGAGGCGGGCAGAGAGAGAGGGGGAAGCAGGCCTCCCAACGAGGAGAGAGCCCGATGCAGGGCTCGATCCCAGGACCCTGAGATCATGACCTGAGCTGAAGGCAGAGGCCCAACCCCCTGAGCCACCCAGGCGCCCCAGAGTACTTTTGGTTCCAGTTTTCAGTGGCTTCAACCTCTGTTCCTACTTTTTGTTTCCTTGGGGCAGTGTCGGGGCTCACATGTGCTTTTACCACATTCCCCATCGATACCCCTTTCCTCCCTTTGGCTCCCTGACACCTTCCTGGAACTTCTCACTTTCGTCCATCACTCCTCCATGAGTGTATTGTAGTTCTGCAATAGCAAAACACTGGAAATGACCTAAATATCTGCATTAAAGGAAGAGTTAATAAAGTAGCCTGCATCGTTACAAAATACTAAACAACACAAAATGATCACTGTGAGACTCATGGGGAAGTGGATATGAGAGTAATAAAAAATAAAGACTGATTACAGGTAGAAAAAAATACAGGTTACAAAACTGTTTGCTCACTATAATTATGAGATTGTAAGTTGTATGCATTTGCGTAAAGCCTGAAAAGAACCTGAAAAGCAGAGACTCATTTTCTTTTGTTATTTTTAAATATTTACTTGGTGCTCGCCATGTGCCAAGCTCTGTTCTAAGGGCTTTAGAAACATAGCTGACTAGTTACTAAAAGGTTGTTAGCATTTTCCCTGTTTTCTGGATGAGGACAGAGAGGCTGAGGGTTATACAGCTAATTAGTGCTAGAATCAGGACATGACCCCATGCATATGGGACGCCACCATAAAACTTTTGCAAAGTGAAAGAAACCACCAATAAAAAGAAAAGACAACTACTGAATGGGACAAGATATTTGCAAATGACATATCTGATAAGGGGCTAATATCCAAAATGTGTATTTTTTGAAAACTTACACAGCTGAACACACACACACACACACACAGAAACTCCCTCAAAATAATCTGATTGGGGTTCCTGGGTGGCTCAGCCAGTTAAGCGTTCAACTCTTGATTTCTGCTCAGGTCACGATCTCGGGGCCGTGAGATCAAGCCCCACTTCAGTTTCATGCTTACTTAGCACAGACTCTCCTAAGGATTCTCTCTCTCTCTGTCCCTCCCCCCTCCACATTCATGCAAGCCCACATACACTCTCAATAGATAGGTAGATAGATATATAAAATCTTTTTTTTTTTTTTAATTCTGACAATGGGCAGAGGACCTGAACACACTTTTTGCCAAAGAAGACCTACAGATGGTCAACGAATGCATGAAAAGAGGCTCCACATCACTCATTATCAGTCATTATCAAATCACTCATTATCAAATCAAAACTACAATGAGACATTACCTTATACTTGTCAGAATGATAAAATAAAAAAGAAATAACAAGTGTTAGCAAGAATGTGGAGAAAAGGGAACCCTTGTGTGTTATTGATGGGAATGTAAATTGGTGCAGCCACTCTGGAAGACAATGCAGAGGTTCCTCAAAAAATCAAAATAGCGGGGCGCCTGGGTGGCTCAGTGGGTTAAAGCCTCTGCCTTTGGCTCAGGTCATGATCCCAGGGTCCTGGGATCGAGCCCCGCATCGGGCTCTCTGCTTAGCAGGGAGCCTGCTTCCTCTTCCCTCTCTCTCTGCCTGCCTCTCTGCCTACTTGTGATCTCTGTCTGCAAATAAAATAAATAAAATCTTTAAAAAAAAATCAAAATAGAAATACCATATGATCCAATAATGCCATTACTGGGTATTTACCTGAAAACATTAATTTCAAAAGATATATACACCTCTATGTTAACTGCAGCATTATTTACAGTAGTCAAGATATGGATACCTAGGTATCCATCAATAGATGAAAGGATAAGGAAAACATGGCATATAGATATCATGGAATGTTATTTAGCCATAAAAAAAAAAGAGAGATCTTCCGTTTGTGACAAAACAGACAGACCTAGAGAGTATTATACTAAGTGAAGTAAGTCAGAGGAAGACAAATCCCATATGATTTCACTTACATGTAGAACCTAAAACAAAACAAAACAAAAAGCATAAATAGACCCACAAATACAGAGAACAAACTTACGACTGTCAGAAGGAAAGGAAAAGGGGGGTGCGGTGAGAAAAATGAGTGAAGAGGTGAGGGAGTTATAGGCTTCCAGTAATGGAATGAATAAGTCATGAGAATACAAGGTATATAGCACAAGGAATATAGTCAATGATATTATAATAGGGTTGTATGGTGACAGACTGTAGCTACATGGGTAGAGAACACGGCCTAATGTGTAGAGTTGTCAAATCACTATGTTGTACACCTGAATCTAATGTAACAGTGTATCAAGCTACTGGGGCATCTGGGTGGCTTAGTTGGTTAACCATTTCACTCTTGATCTCAGCTCAGGTCTTGATCTCAGGGTTGTGAGTTCAAGCTCTGGACTGGCCTCTACCCTGGGAGAGGAGTCTACTTAAATAAAAAAATTAAATTTAATTTAATAAATAAATAAATGTTTACAAAAAGAACCTAATGTTTGCTTACATTTTCTTAAGAATGTATGTGTAGATAAGATGATAAAATGTCTGGGAATACTTCAAATTAATAGGGAGTGGAGGCAGGGATAGAGCAGGACTGGCCAACAGATTGATAATTATTGGTGTATAATGGGTTCATGGAGATTAATTTTACTCTTCTACTTTTATATATAATCTTTGTATATTCAAAAGCCTTCATTATGAAGGCTTTTAAAAGTACATTTACTATGAAAAAAATATATTCAAGGTTACTGATGTAATACTAATATGATTACAAGCCTGAGGGACTACTTCTTGGCAATATTTAATCATATATGCCATAGAACATAATAATGAACAAATCTGATTTTTATGGTACTTGCTTTTTTTTTTTTTTTTAATATTTTTTATTTATATATTCGACAGAGAGAGATCACAGTAGATGGAGAGGCAGGCAGAGAGAGAGAGAGAGAGAGAGGGAAGCAGGCTCCCTGCTGAGCAGGGAGCCCGATGCGGGACTCGATCCCAGGACCCTGGGATCATGACCTGAGCCGAAGGCAGCAGCTTAACCCACTGAGCCACCCAGGCACCCGGTACTTGCTTTTTTAATCCCAAAGAGAAACTATTTCAAGTGGAATTTTAGTGATACAGGTTTGAACTATCAAACTATACATTTCAGGAGTTGAAAACAGTTCTCATAAATTTATAACAAGCATGGGTTAAAGATGTATTTTACATCACTAAGGGAATCAGCAGAATTTGGAAATACATAATCAATAGAAAAAAAAATACAGAAATAAACTGCCTGGCTTGTGTTTTATAAGTTAAATAAATTGTGAAGCTTTCAGCTTATCTTTTCTAATAGACTGGAATCATTTGCACCTCTTCAGAACAAAAGTCCACAAAGAAAATTCATTTTATGGAGCCTGGGCCCTAATCAATGGTAAATAAGGGGCTAAGGTCACATGTTTCTGACTCAGATGACTTAGCAGGTAGTAGGCAATGCTGTAAGTGTCTGATATGATATAAAAGGACATCCTGTTCTCTCGTTGCCTCATTTCTAGGTTGTGGATAGTTTTCCTTAATAGGATCTCACTTCCCAACAACCATAAGCATTACAGTTTGCTGTATTGAGTAGTCTCAACCATGCAGATTCTGCATGTTCCTTGACTTTGGGTTTGGTGAAATTGGCAAGGATTTTAAATGCATTATTTGTGTGATACCAGGGTGACTCTGTGAGTTAAGCCTCTGACTTCCGCTCAGGTCATGATCCTGGCATCAAACCCCAGGTCCGGCTCCAAGCTCAGCGTGAATTCTGCTTCAGATTCTCTCCTCCACCCCTCCCAATCATTCTCTCTCTCGCTCTCAAATAAATTTAAAAAAATAGGTTTTTTTTAAAGGAATAAAGAAAGCACTTCCATAACTGGTCTTAGAGGCCAAAACACAAACCACAAGCATTCCACCTGCAGTGTTCCCAGAATGCAGGTAAGCTAACATCTTCGGTCTGTTTTTTCATCTATGAAGTGGGGATAATTCCTACCTGACCTATCTCATACATTTGTTCTCCTGCTCATTTAAGTCAAAATACATGAAGCACTTTGAAGCAAGAAAGGCAGGTTACCATAAATTGGTGCCACCAATGTCATTACTCATTCTAGACTTGTGTTTATCCCCACAATAGATACAGGAACTAGGCTTTAGGGTTCATTTTTTTCTAGAGTTTTACCTGAGTTGGAATCAGAATTTGGTGAACGGATCTGTTTTGCACCCATGATGGTCATGTACAACCCACACTGCCTCAGTTTGCACCAATCAAGTTAAAAGTGAGAATTTTAGAAGTCTACCTCCAATCCTTACAAACGTTGTAGACCAGGACCACCATTCTCTGTCTGAATAGGAGCCTTCAGGGGACCCTTCCTGTCATCCCCAGGGTTTTGATTATTAGGGAAAGAACTCATCTCCTTGTTTGAGGCAGGGATGGCAAATACAAAAGCTGTTAAGTGAAAGCTAAAGCATCCTTCCAGGGACTGTCTCTGTCTGGAGCAAGAAGCATGGATGAGGCTAGCACAGACTCCAGAGAGATAGGGAGATGGGTTCATAGAATCTGAAATCCGGATAGTCTCTGAAACACTTGCAGTGGAAAACCCAGTGAAAGACTTTATCTCCCCCCACATAGAGGGGAGAACTGTGTTTTCTGGGGGTAAAAATGGAAGGTGACCACTGCCAGCTGACAATTTTGGGGACCTCCAGACTACATGCTTCTTATCCAGCTCAGACATGCCCCTTTCAAGCTGCTGCCTGTATCCTCTCCTAAGATTTCTGGCCCTCATGCCCTTGATTTTCCTATCACATCTGTCCAACAAAACTAGGATCTCTAGAGTGGTGGCAAGTGAGTGAAAGTTTCAGATGACTCCTGCCCTGATATCCTGCCCTGATATCAATTTTCACGTTCATTTCTTTTTTTTTTTTTTTAAGATTTTATTTATTTATTTATTTTACAGAGAGAGAGATCACAAGTAGGTAGAGAGGCAGGCAGAGAGAGAGGGGGAAGCAGGATCCCTGCCAAGCAGAGAGACCGATGCAGGACTCGATCCCAGGACCCTGAGATCACGACCTGAGCCAAAGGTAGAGGCCTAACCCACTGAACCACCCAGGTGCCCAATGTTCATTTCTAAGATAAAAATTCTACCTAAACACTTGAAAGTAATGAAAAATATTACTGTGAAAGCAGATATTACAACTCACACCACAGCAATACAAAGGGTCAGGGACTACTATGAAAAATTACACACCAGCAAACAACAACCTGGAAGAAACGGATAAATGCCTAGGAACACACAACCTAGTAAGACTGAATCTTGAAGAAACAGAAAATCTGAACAGATCAATTATTAGTAAGGAGATTAAATCAGTAATCAAAAATTTTCTAGCAAAATTCAGGATCTGATGGTTTCAGTGGTGAATTCTACTAAAAATCAAAGAAGAATCAATAGCAATCCTCCTCAAATTCTTCCAAATTATTTTTCAAGGTCTCCTACCCTGATACTAAGACCAGACAAATTCACTACAAGAAAAGAAAAATTACAGGCTAATATTCCTGATGAACATAGATGCAAAAATCCTCAACAAAATATTAGCAAACCAAATTCAACAATACTACAGAAAGGTCATACACCATGATCAAGTGGGATTTATTCCACAGAGGCAAAGATAATTCAACATTCTCAACCATGTGATACATCATAAGAACAAAATAAAAGATAAAAATCATATGATCATCTCAGATGTAGAAAAAGTATCTGTCAAAATTCAACAGCCACTTCCAATAACAACTTCCAGCAAAGTGAGCACAGAAGAAACATACATCAACATAATAATAATCAAATATGACACATCCACAGCTAACATCATACTCAATGGTGAAGAGCTGAAAGCTTTTCTTCTAGAATGAGTAACAAGACTGGGATATCCACTCTCACCACTTTCATTCAATATAGTACTGGAAGCCCCATCCAGAGCAATTAGACAACAAAAAGAAACAAATATCATCCAAATTGAGAAAAAGGAATAAAACTATTTGCAGAGACATAAAACTACATATACAGAAAGCCCTAAAGACTCCACCAAAAACCTGTTCAAATTAACAAATTCAATAAAGGTTCAGGATACTTTAAGAAGACAATCCCAACCCTCCTACACTGTTGGTGGGAATGCAAGCTGGTACAACCACTCTAGAAAACAGCATGGAGGTTCCTCAAAAAGTTGAAAATAGAGCTACCTTACAACCCAGCAATCCCACTACTGGTTATCTACCCTAATCATACAAACGTAGTGATCTGAAGGGGCACTTGCACCCGAATGTTTATAGCAGCAAAGTCCACAATAGGCAAACTATAGAAAGAACCTAGATGTCCATCAACAGATGAATGGATAAAGAAGATGTGGTGTACACACACACACACACACACACACACACACACAGGAACACTATGCAGACATCAAAAGAAATGAAATCTTGCCATTTGCAGTGATGTGGATGGAACTAGAGGGTATTACACTTAGCAAAATAAGTCAATCAGAGAAAGACAACTATCATATGATCTCCCTGATATGAGGAAATGGAGATGCAACACGTGGGGTTTGAGGGGTAGGAAAATAATAAATGGAACAAGATGGGATTGGGAGGGAGACGAACCATAAGAGACTCTTCATGTCACAAAACAAACTGGGGGGGGTAGGGGGTAGGGAGAGGGTGGTGGGGTTATGGAAGTTGGGGAGGGTATGTGCTATGGTGAGTTCTGTGAAGTGTGTAAACCTGGCGATTCACAGACCTGTACCCCTGGGGCTAATAATACATTATATGTTTATAAAAAAATTAAAAATGATTTTTTTAAAGACAACCCCATTTATACCTGCATACAAAAGAATAAAATACCTAGGAAAATTTACCCAGGATGTGTAAGACCTATACACTGAAAAATATTAAAACATTGATGAAAAAATTGAGGAAGGCACAAGTAAGTAGAAAGATATTCCATGCTCAAGGACTGGGAAAATTAGAATTGTCCAAATTACCCAAGCAATCACAGATTTAAGCTATTCCATATCAAAATTCTAATGGCATCTTTCACAGGAATTCTAAAGTTTATGTAGAACCACAGATGATATCCCACATAACCCAAGAAATTTGGGGGGAAAAGAACAGTTAGAGTCATCATGAGCCCTGATTTCTAACTATATTATAAAACTACAGTAAGTAAAACAGTATGGTGTTGGCATAAAAAACAGGCACATAGATCACAATGGAACAGAATTCCATTCAGAACCCCAAAATAAACCCATATATAGAGAGTCAATTAATCTATGACAAGGAGCCAACAATATAGTATATGAAAAGGATGGTCTCTTCAACAAGTTGATGTTGCTAAAACTGGACAGTCACATGCAAAATAATGAACCTGGAACACTACTTTATACCTTACAAAAATTAACTCAAAATGGACTAAAGACCTGAATGTAAAACCTGAGACCATAAAACTCCTGGAGGAAAACATAGCCAGTAAGCTCCTTGCCATAAGTCTTTGCAACGAATTTTTTGAACTTGACACCAAAAGCAAAAATAACAAAAGCAAAAGCACCTAAGTGGGACTACATCAAAATAAAAATCTTCTGCACAGCAAAGGAAACCCCTAGCTGAATGAAAAGGCAACATACTGAATGGAAGGAAATGTTTTCAAATTAACTATCTGAGATATACAGCCCCTAATAAGGGGTTAAGATCCAAAACATATTAAGAATTCCTACACAGCTCAGGGGGCCTGAGTAGCTCAGGCAGTTAAGCATCTGCTTTTGGCTGAGGTCATGATCCTGGGGTCCTGGGATTGAGCCTCAAGTTAGTCTCCCTGCTCAGTGGGGACCCTGTCTCTCCCTCTCTCCCTAACCCCCAACTCCTGTGATCTGTCTGTCAAATAAATAAATAAAAACTACTTTTTTTAAAGGAATTCATACAACTAAGTGGCAAGGAACAATCTGATTTAAAATGGGCAGAAAGGCTCTCTGCTCTTCCCTGTTCGACAGACAGCCACATCTTCAGGTGCAGTGCCAACCGCGTGCCCAAGACACGATGGTGAAGGTCAGAGTGAACAGATTTGGCCGTATTGGGTGCTGGTCACCAGGGCTGCTTTTAACTCTGGTAAAGTGGATACTGTCGCCATCAATGACCCTTTCATTGATCGCAACTACATGGTCTACATGTTCCTGTATGATTCTACCCATGCACGGTAAATTCCACGGCACAGTCAAGGCTGAGAACGGGAAGCTTGTCATCAATGGGAAGTCCATCTCCATCTTTCAGGAGCGAGATCCAGCCAACATCAAATGGGGCGATGCTGGTGCTGAGTATGTTGTAGAGTCCACTGGGGTCTTCAACACCATGGAGAAGGCTGGGGCTCACTTGAAGGGCGGGGCCAAGAGGGTCATCATCTCCGCTCCTTCTGCTGATGCCCCCATGTTCATGATGGGTGTGAATCATGAGAAATATGACAACCCCCTCAAGACTGTCAGCAATGCCTCCTGTACCACCAACCGCTTGGCTCCTCTGGCCAAGATCATCCATGACAACTTTGGCATTGTGGAGGGACTCATGACCACCGTCCATGCCATCACTGCCACCTAGAAGACTGTGGACAGCCCCTCTGGGAAGCTGTGGCGTGACGGATGAAGGGCTGCCCAGAACATCATCCCTGCTTCCACTGGTGCGGCCAAGGCTGTAGGCTGTAGGCAAGGTCATCCCTACCCCTCTGGGAAGCTCACTGGCATGGCCTTCCATGTCCCCACCCCCAACATGTCTGTCATGGATCTGACCTGCCACCTGGAGAAAGCTGCCAAATATGATGACATCAAGAAGGTAGTGAAGCAGGCATCAGAGGGCCCCCTTAAGGGCATCCTGGGGTACACTGAGAACCAGGTTGTCTCCTGCGACTTCAACAGTGACACCCACTCCTCTACCTTCGATGCTGGAGCTGGCATTGCTCTCAATGACCACTTTGTCAAGCTCATTTCCTGCTATGACCATGAATTTGGCTACAGCAACCGGGTGGTGGACCTTATGGTCCACATGGCCTCCAAGGAATAAGAGCCTCCTGAACCACAAGCCCCAGCCAGAGTAAGAGGAAGAAAGAGGCCCTCAGCTGCTGGGGAATCCCTGCCCCAGCTTATCCCCCAAAACACTGAGAATCTCCCAACCTCCACTATTTCCATCCCAGACCCCCTGAAGAAGGGGAGGGGCTTGGGGAGCCCTACCTTGTCACGTACCATCAATAAAGTATACTGTACCCAGCCAAAAATATAAATAAATAAATAAATAAATAAATAATAAAATAAAATGGGCAGAAAATCCAAGTAAATTTTTTTTTCCCAAAAAGACATACAGGTGACCAAAAAGTACATGAAAAGATGCTTGACATCACTCATCATCGGGGAAATTAATCTCAAAACCACAATGAGATTTCACCTCACACCTGTCAGAATAAATAAAATCAAAAAGATAAGAAATAAGTATTGACAAGGATGGGGAGAAAAGGGAAAGCTTGTGTACTGTTGGTGGGAATAGAACTTGGTTCTACCACTGTGGAAAACAGTATGGAGATTCCTCCAAAATTAAAAATTATAACCACTGTATGATCCAGGAATTTCACTTCTGGGTATTTCCAAAGAAAACAAAAACAGCAATTCAGAAGGGTTTATGCATATCTATGTTCACTGCTAACAATAGCCCACATGTGGAAACAACTTAAGAGTCCATCAATGGATGAATGTATAAAGTGTGAGCTATATATATATACACATAATGGAATACTATTCAGCCTTAAAGGATAATAGGGGCGTCTGAGTGGCTCAGATGGTTAGGCGTCTGCCTTCGGTGCAGGTCATGGTCTCAGGTCCTGGGATTGAGCCCCGCATCAGGCTCTCTGCTCAGCAGGGAGTCTGCTTCCCCCCCCCTCTGCCTGCCTCTCTGCCTACTTGTGATCTCTCTCTCTGTGTCAAATAAATAAATAAAATCTTAAAGGATAATAGAATCTCACTATTTGTGACAACATAAATTGACCTTAAATGCATTATGCTAAGTGAAAGGAGTCAGATAAAGATAAATACTATAATGTCTCTGTAACATGTGAAATCAAAACCAAATTCATAGATACAGAGAATAGATTGGTGGTTGCCAGAGGCAAGGAGTGGGGGGTGGGCAAAATGGGTAAAGGTGGTCAGCATGTACAAACATCCAGTTCTAAAATAAATCCTGGGATTTAATGTACAGCATGGGGACAACAGTTAATAATACTGTCTTGTATTCTTCTTTTTTTTTTAAGATTTTATTTATTTGACAGACAGAGATCACAAGCAGAGAGGCAGGAAGAGAGAGAGGGGGAAGCAGGCTCCCTGCTGAGCAGAGAGCCTGATACAGGGCTTGATCCCAGGACTCTGAGATCATGACCTGAGCCAAAGGCAGAGGCTTAACCCACTGAGCCACCCAGGTGCCCTGTCTTGTATTCTTGAAAGTTGCTAAGAGAGTCTTAAAAGTTATCAATCACAAGAAAAAAATTTTGTAACTGCGTGGTGATTGATGTCAATTAGACTTATTGCAGTGATAATTTTTCAACGTTATATATACTAAATCAATGTTGTATATATGCAACTAATTAATGTTATCTCAATTTTTTTAAAGATTTTATTTATTTATTTGAAAGATAGAGATCACAAGTAGGCAGAGAAGCAGGCAGAGGGAGAGGAGGAAGCAGGCTCCCTGCTGAGCAGAGAGCCCGATGCGGGGCTCCATGCGGGGCTCGATCCCAGGACCCTGGGATCACGACCCGAGCCGAAGGCAGAGGCTTTAACCCACTGAGCCACCCAGGCGCCCCATGTTATCTCAATTTTTAGAAGATTTCTGTGTGTTGCCAGATCTTGTAGGAATGTCTATAAATATTCAGCTCAATAGTGCAAAATTAAGAAGGTGTACCTATAGCTGACCTAAGTTTGGAGGGAGGAAAATATTAAAACTGCTTGCCCTCCCTCTTCTTCCTCTTCAAAAAAAGCATATCCAGAAATATTAATAACCAAATAGTTGTTTCCTGATAAATCAAGTATGTTATAGCCAAACTTTGAAAGTTAAAATTTAATACACTATATGAAAAGATAATAAAAATAGACACTATTCTGCAAAGCAATTTTTACCTAATTAAGCTGATTTTTTAAAAAACTTAAAGGTTTATTTATTTTAGAGAAAGAACGTGTACATGAATGGGAGAGGAAGGAGGAGAGAGAATGTCAAGCAAACTCTGTGCTGGGCTTGGAACCCCGTACAGGGCTTGATATCATGACCCTGAGATCACGATCTAGCTGAAACCAAGAGTTGGATGCTTAACTAACTGCACCACCCAGGAGCCCCCTAATTAAGCCATGTCACTGAGGATGTGCATGGCAGTGAGGTGGACAGACAGCAAGGCTAGGCCCTTGTTTTAGTTTCCTTTCCTACCTAGAAAACATCTGAGACCTGCTTGCAGGTGTTAGTCCAAACTTCAGTAGGTGCTGGTCAATCCCTGGGAGAAACAGGCCAGGAGACATAATTGTCCACTCAGTTTCTGCACCAACAGTCTCAAGGCCTGGTCCTGTTTTCTGCAATGATGATGACAGAAGTGCCCAGGCTGACCTGAGAGGGCTGCCTTCAGGAACCAGCAAGGACATATCTTTGCCCTCCCTGGTGTCTAAGCCAAGGATGGAGCACAGATCC
Organism: Mustela erminea; assembly: GCF_009829155.1. Taxonomy (NCBI): domain Eukaryota; kingdom Metazoa; phylum Chordata; class Mammalia; order Carnivora; family Mustelidae; genus Mustela; species Mustela erminea. Next base: position 41,138,330 of record NC_045618.1, on the reverse strand, counting down.
AGCCATGTGAATGTGGGGTACCCAGGGAGTGGCAAGGGCACCATTATAGCTCTTGGACTTGATATGCACATCTGTCTACCCTAACTTACTTTCCTCCCTCTGTCTGGCCTCCATCAACTGCCCTAATGCACACAAACTCCAACTTAAGGGATGGGAAAGGGAATCTACTTCAGGTGACCACATCTGCTCCTATACTTGGAAGAACTGGAAGAGGACAGCTTTGAGACCAAGCTGAGTTTGAGCTCAAGCAAGTGACAGAAGAAAGAAACATCCCCAGGCTGTCTGAGCTCCAGCTCTAGACTTGACCACCAAGGAGCTACTGTATGAACTTTGGGCAACAGCATGAGACCAAGAAATGTGCTTAGCTGCTGTGTGTCTGTTTGGGAGGGAACCCCAAACAGCCTCCCATACATAAAAAAGAGAGGGTCTTCAAGGACTGTCCAGTTAATTACAAAGAAATTTCAGTGAGAGGTTCTATAAGAAAAGAACAGAAAAAAATATTTTTAAATTAAATTACTTAAAATATTATATTAAATTAATTAAAATAATTAATTAAAAATTCCTTCTAACAGAAGAAAGAAAGAACAGAAAGGTTAAAATCTCCCCTAAAATAACTCTCCAGGTCATACCTGTTCTATTCTCACCCTTTCGATTACAACATGTGTGGGATGGGAAGAAAGCCTTCCCCTCAGACAAGGAGCCTTTGTTCCCTACACAAGCTTTATAGGCACGCTGACTTTTGCTTGGAAGAATGGGGAGGTCTGGCAAGGCTTCTCATGGAGAAAAGATTGAAGTCGAGACCTGAAGCACTGATTAGATGAAGGAAGAAACAGAGTTTTCTAGATAGAGGAACAGAACATAAAAAGCTTTGAAGGTGGCTCAGTGGGTTAAGCATCTGCCTTCGGCTCAGGTCATGATCCCAGGGTCCTGGGATCGAGCCCCACATCTGGCTCCTTGCTCAGCAGGGAGCCTGCCTCTCTCTCTCCTGCTCTGCCTGTTTGTGCTCTCGTGTTCTATCTCTCTGACAAATAAATAAATAAATAAAAATTTAAAAAAAAAAAAAAAAAAGCCCTGAAGGTAAGAAGAAAGAGGGGAGATTTCAGCAGGGCGCATTCCAGGAGGCTGCAGTTCTCAAGTTGGAACAACAGCAACAAAGGAGCCTGAAAAGGCGGCTAGTTTGTGAAAACCCTTCCTAAGCCAAGACAAGGAATTCAAACATTTCTTCCTGCTGCTGAGGGCAGTTATGAGCAGAGCGAGGCAATATAAGCTTCAGAACTTCCTGCCTTTGGGCTGGGTGGGGTATGGATGGAAGTAAGACTTTTAGAAGCAGGTGGAGTCAGGTTAGGAGTATGTTAGAGTAACTCACAGTGCAATAAAACCACCTGGAGAGCTACACTACCAGCACTAGCCTAACAGCTGGCCGTGGTTCCAAACACATCATACTGACCATTTACCCCATACAGGCAACAGGGCAGGCTGCCCCCAAATGTGGCACTTTGTCATGCTGATTTTCAATAAAAGTTACTTAAGAAACAGCCGGTGCCAAAAGAACACACTGACCCTTTTTACCTTTGTCTCCAGAAAGCAGGAAACAAATCTCCCACGTGGAAGGTAACCTCCTTGTACCAGAAGATTAAGCAGAAACTCTTATTACCAGGGACAGAGAATTCCGAGCCAAGAAGGCTGTATGAACAAACCTTGTTACTTTTTACTGATGACTACCCCAGCCCGAATTCCTCACTGACTGAAGCTCACGATCATAAGTGTTCTTTATCCTGTCAATTCCTCCAAAATTTATTGATTTTTTTTTTTTTTTTGGTCCAAAAGTATACAAACTGCTTGTCTTGGTCATTTCTTTGGGTCTCACTTGCATTATTAGGCCTTCATGAATATGTAATAAGACTTTATGTGTGTGTTTGTGGGGCGCCTGCGTGGCTCAGTTGGGTAAGTGTCTGCCTTCAGCTCAGGTCATGATTTCAGGGTCCCAGGACCCTCCCTCAGGAGGGAGTCTTTTTCTCCCTCCCTCTCGATTCCCTGCTGCTCATTCTCTCTCTCTCAAATAAATAAATAAAATCTTCTTAAAAAAAAAAAGTTGTTGGTTTTCTTATCCTGTTAATCTTTCTTGTGTCCATTTAATTCTTAGACTACCTGGAAGTATCTTGAAGGAGAGAAGAAAAGTTTTCCTCCCCAACAGCTGGCACAGTCAGCAGGATAAACTTCCACTGCATATTTGCTCTGAACATTCTGCAGCTTTGAGATCTTAGGAATCTGACATATAGCAGGTAGAGTTAAGATTTCCTACCACACCTGTCTCCTCGTATCTCTGTCTATGGAGTCCAATGGAGCAAAAACGGTGAGAAGCTTTTTCTGTTTAGATTAGCAGGGGGAGGGGTGCCTGGGTGGCTCAGTGGGTTAAGACTCTGCCTTTGGCTCAGGTCATCATCTCGGGGTCCTGGGATCGAGCCCCACATTGGGCTTTCTGCTCACTAGGGAGCCTGCTTCCCTTCCTCTCTCTCTCCCTGCCTCTCTGCCTACTTGTGATCTCTGTCAAATAAATAAATCTTTAAAATTAAAAAAAAAAGATTAGCAGGGGGAAATATTGTGGAAATAATCCCTCGGGCTTAGTGACTCTTGGTAAATTTGGTAGAACACTCTTGATTTTATTGATTTATTTCCTCCAAGAGATCGTCTTTGTCTTTTGTTCGTTTGTCATACAAAGGAATTAACACAGAGCAGAACACAGGCATAGGCCCTATGAGGTTGTTGTTGGAGCCAGCTCACAGACTGAAGAGTTAATTTTTCTTATCAGACTGGCTTTCCTTTTAGACAAACTTTGCCATGGATCTCCTGTGAAACAATCAAATAAGGTTTTTTTCTTTGGTCTTGTTCTAAGTCCTTAGAGTTTGGTTTCATGACCAGTCAGAATATTTCTCTGGTCTCTGCTGCCCAGAGGGTATACTTACCAGAGTGCACCTCGATGGCTAATTAAATAGACTAGGCCGCTACATGCAGTTACAAGCAGCACTCACTTTGTTCAGCTATGCCAGCTCTCAGGGGAGTCTGTCCCTGGAAGTCTCAGCCCAAGAGGGACCTTTGTGGTCTCAGCCCTCATTACCTGTTGGTGATGAAAAAAAATCCCATTCCAGAAGTACCTGCCCAGTGTTCTAGATCGTTATTGGTATGGATGACTACAGGCATCTCACATTTGTGGATAACAGAGACACTGTATGTACCACATTATTCTTCCGGCCTGTGCAATAAAGGTCTTCGCTTTTGTAGGCTATTTTGGGAAGTGAATTCTGGGTCACAGAGGCTGCCTCATTTATGCCCTCTCCAGAGAAGTCTCCTGCTTTCATGGTCTAAGCCTGGAAAGTCATCTTCAGGTCCTTCCACAAAAAAGGCTTACTGGCTTAAGTCACTATTTTTTAAAAATATTATCTATCTATTTATTTGAGAGAGTGAGTGAGAGACCACAAGCAAGAGGAGGGGCAGAGAGGGAGAAGCAGGCTTTCCACTGAGCCGAGAGCCCAACATGGGGCTCGATCCCAGGACACTAGCTCATGACCTGAGCTGAAGGAAGTCACTTAACCCACTGAGCCACCCAGGCAACCCTGGTTTCAGTCACTATTAAAATTAGTAAGCTCGTACTCCTCAATAGCCAGATCTGTGGCAAATCTAAGGTTGAATTGTGTATTCGGGGGGCGGGGGGGAGGATTTTGTTAAAATGCCTTATACAGACTTTACAACGGCATAAATCTTTTTATTCCCACCTTAGGAAGCACGTTTAGTTAAAAAGGTAGATCAGTCCCTTGATATTCAAGGTATAATCTAGTTCTTTGGGAGAAAATTAAAAATAATGGTTTTCATTTTACAAATCTCTGCAAAACCAGAAATGCAACTCCACAAGTCAAAGCACACCTATCTTTACCAATCCCCAAATCTTGCCTATTCTTCTCAAGATGTTGTAGATACTATAAAAGATCAGGATATTGAAACAAAAGTGTTTGAACTTATGAAAAAAATTCTAATAACAATTACCCCAAAACTCTTAGGGAAAAACTTACATTCTTTCTCTGTCCCTTACAGTTCTGAATCTTACATCTTTGAAATGCAAACACAGCCCACAATTGCCTGAGACTGAAGGAAAAATGGAAGGGGAAGCTTTTAAAAGTAGAAAATACTCAAAGTGCTCTTGTACCCATACACTAGCACCTCTGCTAATAGGCCCCCCAAAAAATCCACCTTACAAAAACTTGGGGGCACCCGACTTAGTTGGTAGAGCATGCAATTCTTGATCTCAGGATTCTGAGTTAAAATGTTCTACACTGAGTCTAGAATTTAATTCAAAATAATACTACTAACAATAAAATTAAAAATAAATGTTAATTTTTGTTATTTTTATTAATATACTTATTTTATAATATTTATATATTTACATATCTTATATTTCTATTTATAGAATATATCTCATATTTTAAAAAATATTTATTTTATAAATAAATATAAATATACTTATTTATTTTATTTATTATTATTATTTTTTTAATTTATCTGCACTCAGGGCAGAGTCTGCTTAAAATTCTCACTGCCTCTCCCTCTACCCCACCCCACTACCATGCACTCCCTTTCTAAAATAATAAATTGGGAAGGAAGGAAGGAGGGGGGGAGGGAAGAAACAAATTCAAACTTTAGGGAGAAGGAAACAAAAATTGGGCCAAGAGTGTGGGGGAGCTGGGGGTGGCAGGAGAGGAGGTAATTGGGAATCAGGCCTATAATGCCTTCTCCACAAATAGAAGATCTTTGTTTCCAGTTGTCTGTATGGTATGTGTGTATGTTGTGTGTGTGTGTGGGTGGGTGTGTATAGATATATATATTAAATGTGAGATACCTTTCTACCTCTGGATGGTATTGCTCACATGTGTAAAAGAACTCTATTTAGTTGGTTTGAGGGCAAGTACTTGTAAAGAATGTGCATTTTAAAACTTTTAAGACAGGGGCGCCTGGGTGGCTCAGTCGTTAAGTGTCTGCCTTCGGCTCAGGTCATGATTCCAGGGTCCTGGGATCAAGCCCTGCATTGGGTTCCCTGCTCATCGGGAGGCCTGCTTCTCCTTCTGCCTGCTGCTCCCCCTACTTGTGTGTGTGCTCTCTCTCTTTCTCACTATCAAACAAATAAATAAAATATTAAAAAAAAAAAACTTTTAAGACAGAAATTAGCCCAAATGTATTTCAGGTTCATGTGATCCCGGAAAATGTTTGGTATTAAAGCTAATTTAAAATACACATGTCTTTAAAGTCATTAGTGTTAAAATTAAAACTTTTATTCTGCCTGAGTTTCCTTAAATCCAAGTTGATGTTATCTCTATTACAAAATGTTAAACAACAACAACAACAACAACCTACCCTCCACACACACACCCCTTTGGAGAATGAATGACTTTGAGGTCTCGTGAAGTTTTATGGGTAATCTAAGCATAATTGTTAAGAAAAAGTAAATTGTATAGATGTAAGTAAGAGAGGGGTTTGTAGATAAACTTTTAATTTTCCCAAAGCTTTTTGGCAACCTAAAATTTTTAAGTTTTAGGAAGTTAGGTTAAATGAAAAGTTAAATTCATTGAATAGCTAGATAATCACAAAATAAGGTAAAATACTAAGTATTAATTACTAAACATAAGTTATTTACTTTTGGTTTCCTTATTACAGAAAAACCAAACATAAATTGGGATCTGTTAGTAAACATTATCTGTGCTTTACTGAAAGATTGTACTACAAAGAGGCATGCATTTCTAGAAACTTTGAAATATATCCATAAATTTACCAGTCTCAAGAATGCGGGTGGGGGGCACCTGGGTGGCTCAGTGGGTTAAAGCCTCTGCCTTCAGCTCAGGTCAGGATACCAGGGTCCTGAGATTGAGCCCCACATAGGGCTCTCTGCTCAAAGGGAGCCTGCTTCCCCCCCCTTTCTCTTCTCTTCCTGCCTCTCAGCCTACTTGTGATCTTTGTCAAATAAATAAAATCTTAAAAAAAAAAAAATTCTGGTGGAACAAACAGTTCATAATGGCTACTTTTGGTTATCACTAAAAATTAAAGTTTCTAAAGGCTAAAAATTCCAATTTAATATACATGTGGTTAAACCTACGTGAAATAAGCGAAACTTCTACATATGCAAAAAAAAAAAAAAAAGGAAAGAAAGAAAAGATAGAACATTTATTTTCAGTAAAAGGAAGTATGAGGAGGGGCGCCTGGGTGGCTCAGTGGGTTAAGCTGCTGCCTTCGGCTCAGGTCATGATCTCAGGGTCCTGGGTTCGAGTCCCGCGTCGGGCTCTCTGCTCAGCAGGGAGCCTGCTTCCTCCTCTCTCTCTCTGCCTGCCTCTCTGCCTACTTGTAATCTCTCTCTGTCAAATAAATAAATAAAATCTTTAAAAAAAAAAAAAAAAGGAAGTATGAGGAATAAAAATACACTTTTGTTGGGGGGTGGGGGGGAGTACTTTTTTCCTGAAGCAAGGCTGATTACTTAAAGAGGGAAAACACAGGGCAAAATCTGAATGCAAAAAGAGCAGTTGTTGGTTTATGAACAAAGAATCGAGAAAAGAAATTTTATGTGTGATCAAGCCAAGTAAGATTCAATAAATTTATTATAAGGGTTTTTTAAATAAACTTTTTTCATAACTGTGCTCCAGGTAGCCTAAAGGTTACATATCTCACTGGCCTGTGTCCTCTAGTTTATAGCTTGACTAATTATAATTTCTTTGGGATTTAAACAGAACAGGGACCCTGGGGAAGTAAGGAACTAGATGTTCCTAGAAGATCGAGCTTCACCATGCCTGAGACTAGCCTTCCCGATGCCAGCAAGTCCGCTTGAGACCTTACTGAGACTGCTTCCCCTGCTCGTGACCTTTACCACTTCCCTGTGCTCCCCCTTAACAACTCTCTGCTTAGTCCAGGATCAGGGAGATGGTCTTTGAACATTACTCCACCGTATTCCCAGCTTGTGGCTTCCTGAATAAAGCAACCTTTCTTTCAAATCCAACACTTGTCTCTCAAGTTCTGACCTAGAAGTTCATTTCCCTTCATCTTTATATTAAAAAGACAAACTTTTTTTTTTAAGATAAAAATTAAAAAGACAAACTTTTTAAGACTACTGGTCTATCTTGATAAAAGATTGTAGAAGAGGTTTTTTTACCCTTTTAAAATTTTCTGCCTAGAAAGCAAGGATGTTATGGTTCCTGGAATATTTCAAAGGATATTTTCTTATCGTAAAAGAAAGATGTTAAGCCAATTAGACTTGTGAGGTATGTTAAATTACATGGGAAGTATTGCCAAGTAAATGATGCTAAACCTTCTTAGATTGTATTTGGGATGATAGGTTATTAATATAAGTATTCTGTGAATTGTATAAAACTCCTAAAAATCTGATATATTTTGGTATGTTATCTTGAAGTGCTATGGGTCATAGAAAATGAGCAAATTTCCTTGTCAGCTGCATTATAAAGAATTCTCATCAGATCTTTGACCATGGCCATTTTTAAGTCTTTTGTCATTTACACTCCTTGTCGTACTCAGATGCTTTTGCAAATGTACTTCATCTTCAGAGAGATTCATGGAAAGGACTCTTTACAAATATAGGTTTCTGACTACCTTAAGACTATAACAATTAACATTGATAAAAAGTTTCCAGAACTGGGCGGCTGCGTGGCTCAGTGGCTTAAGCCTCTGCCTTTGGCTCAGGTCATCATCTCAGGGTCCTGGGATTGAGTCCCACAGCCAGCTCTCTGCCCAGCAGGGAGCCTACTTCTATCTCTCTCTCTCTCTCTCTCGGCCTACCTCTCTGCCTACTTGTGATGTCTCTCTGTCAAATAAATAAATAAAATCTTTAAAAAAAAAAGTTTCCAGAACTAATTGAAAAACCGTTTCAAGCAGAACAAGAATTAATAACATGGGACTGAATAAACTGGGGAGTATAATTATCACTTTTAGGACTTTTTTTTCCTTTGAAATGTTGATTTCTCTTTAAAGATTTTACTTATTTGAGAGAGACAGAGAGCACAAGTTGGGGAGAGGGGAGAGAGAAAAGCAGGCTCCCTGCTGAGCAGGGAGACCCATGTGGTAGATCTCATGACCCTGGGATCACGACCTGAGCTAAAGGCAGAGGCTTTAACCCACTGAGCCACCCAGGTGCTCCGTGAACTGTTTGTCTTAAGCTAAGACTTAGAGCAATGTGATAAATTATACCTTTGTAAGCAAACTTGAAACATTTAATCATTTTTTCCCTACCTGATCCCTCCAAAACTTGGGAACTCTCAATGAGTATTCTTATATTTTCACAGGAATACATTTACTTGCCTACACTCAATAAGAATCTGTTTTTCTTATAAGAGGACACGGTTGGAAACACTGGTTCTATCATCCAGTCAAGGCTTTGACTGGAATGTCATATTTGAGAATGTACCTAGACTCCTGTATGACCAGGCAGCATTAAGAAACAGGTTGACTTTATAAATCCAATAAGTCACCTAGGAAACCCAGCCAGATGCCTTGCTTACAGACTTCCTAGCAGCCTTACTGGGTGAGTAAAGAATGTCACTTCCTGGAAGTGCAGGAACATTGGGGGATTTTGAGAAAAGAGGAATTAACCCAAATCTGTAGATAATGCAGACAAAGTCTGATGACAAGTACTTGGCTTCGATTTTTAGCCTTGTGGAGCTATTACAATTTCAATCTGGAAGTTCCTTATGAAAAGTTCTAGCAAAGTAGATTTAAAAGAGTCTATATAATCAATCAATATTCTTATGGTATTTATGTAAATAATCAGGCCAAACTTAATGAAATTGGTCTTAATTTGGCTCCCTTTGGAGGAAATGCAAGTGATTTTAGAGAAAGTATGTTTGCAACAGAGCTTTGTGGATATTAGATTCTAGTTCTGACTCACTGAGGATTTGTTGTCTGCCTATAAACTGGACTGGATATTGAATTCTTCTGGTTGCCTCAAATAGTTGGCTATGGCTTTACAAACTAACATTTCCAATTTTCTCCCATCCTTTTGATTTGGAATCATGGAGAACTAGGCTGCCCTCTTCCTGAAGCCCTAGAAACTGAATATGAATGACTTCATATACACTTAAGAGAAATCACCACAACATATAGGCAATCTTCATGCCCACTGCTCTGTGGGCTACATTCACAGAGATCACCAGAGACATTTAAACTACAAACCAGGAACATCAGACTGCCAATGCCTGCGCTCACTCTATCTGAAGATGCCTTCACCATGACATCTAGAAGTCTCTATTGCCTGCCCTCAGAACTCAAGAGACTGGTTTATAATTTGCTCCAATCATTAGCCATTGCTTTTCTTTTGTTTCCATAGAAATGCCTCTTAATACCTGAATATTAAGCAGGTCAGCTAACTTTGAACATACCTGCACCACCACCTCCTAAAAGGAGTTTGATTGAACTGACATATTGTCATGACTAAGACTGGTTCAGCAAGACAAAATAATTTACCAGCTCCACTTATAAAGTGTAAAACTTCCAGGGAAGTTTCAGAGGAGGGGCCAAGGGCAGCTGCTCCAAAATGTGGCTTTTGCATATCATTTTAAGTAAATGTTACTTAAGAAACCAATCAAAAAGAGCATGCTGACCTCCACCCCATTTTGTTCTAAAAGCAAAATTAAATCTCCCTTGTGAAAGGTGCCTCTTTTGTACCAGGAGATAAAGAGAGATCTTTATCACCAGGAGTAGGAAATTTAGAGCCAAGAAGCTTAAACAATCTTGCTACATTTTACTAATTTACTAACCCAGCCCAAATTCTGCTTTGAATTCCTTACTAACTAAAGCTTAAGAGTTCCTTACTAACTAAAGCTCACTAAATATAAATGTTCTTTATCCTGTCAGTGCCTCAGAGATTGCCTCTTTGTCTAAAAAGTATAAAAATTGCTTGCCTTGGTCATTATTGGGCCTCTGTGGGCATGTAATTAAACTTTTCTTTTCTCTTATTAGTCTGTCTTATATCAATTTAATTCTTGGGCCACCAAGAAGAACCTTGATGGATAGGGGAAACTATTTCCTCTCCAACACCCAGAGCAAGTGCCCAAGCAAGGCATTATTACTATTTTTGTTTAATTTTAAGGCAGAGGGAAGCTGAACAATTTGCCCAGAGCTGTATAGCTGTGACAACAGAGCCAGGTTTCATCCATTTTCTCTCCACCGTTCACATTTCCTCTCCTAAAGGTGGTGGGAAATGGACAAGAGATTCTAGAGATACTTAAGAGGCAGAATTGATGACAGGACCTTGTCATCAATGGGTATGAGAAAGGCAAGAGTCAAAGATTACTCCCACATTTCTAGCTGGGGTTACTGGATGAATGGCAATGCCTTTCACTGAGACAAGTTGCATAGAAGATAGTCAATTTCTGTAGGAGAGATGGTGAGCACAGTTTTAGACACACTGAGTCTGAGATGACTATGGAAAATCCAAGTGGAGATGTTCAGTAAGTGGTTGAACATATAGTTTGGGAGTCCAGGAGACAGACCTGGAAAGGAATTCTAGAAACAAGAGTCACTGGGTAAGAATACTCAGGGAGAGTACAAGTGAGAGGAAATAGCGTTAGACAGAACCTTGAGGAACTAACTTGAAGAAGGGCCGGGAAAAATAACACTAAGGAGATCTTTGAAAGAAACATATGAGAAAATAAATCAAGAGATGGTGGGAATGCAAGCTAGTGCAGCTACTCTTGAAAACAGGATGGAGGTTCCTCAAAAAGTTGAAAATAGAGCTACCTTATGACCCAGAAATCACACTACTGGGTATCTACCCTAAAGATACAAGTGTAGTGATCCAAAGGGGCACATACACCTGAATGTTTATAGCAGCAATGTCCACAATAGCCAAACTATGGAATGAGCCCAGATGTCCATCAACAGATGAATGGATAAAGAAGATATGGTGTATATACACAATGAAATATTATGCAGTCATCAAAATATCCAAAATCTTGCCATTTGCAATGACATGGATGGAACTAGACGGTATTATGCTAAGTGAAATAAGTCAATCAGAAAAAGACAATTATAAAATGATCTCACTGATATGAGGAATTTGAGAAACAAGAGGCAGGCTCATAGGGGAAGGGAGGGAAAAATGAAACAAGATGAAACCAGAAAGGGAAACAAACCATAAGACTCTTTTTTTTTTTATTTTATATATTTATTTATTTGACAGATAGAGATCACAAGTAGGCAGAGAGGCAGGCAGAGAGAGAGAGAGAGAGAGAGAGAGAGAGAGGAAGCAGGCTCCCTGCTGAGCAGAGAGCCCAATATGGGGCTCGATCCCAGGACCCTGGGATCATGATCTGAGCCAAAGAAAGAGGCTTTAACCCACTGAGCCACCCAGACACCCCAAACCGTAAGAGACTCTTAATGTCAGGAAACAGAGGGTTGCTGGGGGGGAGGGAGGCGGAAAGGATGGAGTGGCTGGGTGATGGACACTGGGGAGGGTATATGCTATGGTGAGCGCTGTGAATTGTGTAAGACTGACGAATCACAGACTTGTACCCCTCAAACAAATAATACATTATATAATAAAATAATAATAATAATCAGTCAACAGAACGTGATGTAATGGAAACCCAGAGAAGCCATTTCGAGGAGTACGGGATGGTCAACAGTGGCAAATGCTGCTGGAAAGTCACAGAAGAAAAAGCCTGAAAGGTTTACAGGTGACCTTAAGAAGCGCAGATGCGGTGGATTAGTTGAGAGTAGGTTAAGGGGTCAAAGCAGGTAGAGAAGTAGAGGATGTGTGCAGGCAACTCCGAAGACAGTTGGACTGTGAAGTGGAGGAAGGGGAGAAACTTCCTATCAGGAAGTGCTTTGGTTTTGCTTTTATATTAATATGGCAGAGACCTGAGCAGCTCCTATGTCATCCAGGAAGGAATACGTAGGGTGAAGACCTATGAGTAACTCAGGCGGAGTCAGTAGAGAGTTCAGGCATTTGCCATCTGGTGGTTCCATAAAGTTGGGGGCAGGGCGTGGGGGACACAGATTTGTTAGGTGGCCCCGCCAAGCTTACACAAGCTTTCACTGGCTGAGTTAGGACTAGCATCCAGATCGCTCAACTGCTTCTCCTGTATTCTTTCTGTTGCACAACTTCTTAAAAAGTTTCTTTTGCTTTTTCTCAAGCAAATGGTTCTGGAATGTTACTTTTCTTAGAAGTGGAATTATATTTAGCATTTAAGTAATTTTATTTAACAACTTGCTTTCTCTTTCAAAAGAGAACTTCCCTTGATCTGGGTTTGTGGAGAAAGGAAGATGGACTACACAGTATTTGAAATTAATTTCATATTCTTGGGGACTGTAAGCTCATCTATTGAGAGGGAAAAGAAATCACTTGTGAATTTCAAAGTGCAATGCAGCCTTTAGAAATTCACTTATAAGCTGTATGCCGCAAAAAGCCAGAAAAATGGTGGTTTTCTCCATTCTGGTTTGTAATAAAAAGAGAAAAAACTCTAAAGGGTCAAATTTAACATTATGCATGCTGAATTGGTATGGATGCTGTTTTTAATCTTTTATGGTAGGGCTGGGTGGGAACTCAATGTCCAAGAACTATAGTCTGGGTGGCAATATATCTAAATATGGATAGGTAAGAGGGAGAGGGAGGAAAGGAGAGGCTTGTAAAAACTTAAAGAAAGGACAATTAATCTTCTCATAAAGCAAAATCTCAGTCGATTTCCAGTCCCCCCACCTTTTTAAAAAAATGAATAAAAAGTCACAGTATGCATACAGTTATAGAGTCTGCTCTTTTCACTTTGTAAACATTATTTGGATGGCAGCATGAGATCCCACCCTAAAGATGTCTTGTAGCCCAACTTCCTCATTCATAGACTTGCTCTTGGGTGGCAAGAGGACTTCTTTCTCACCTGCTTGTTCACATAGTCCGGTGAAGCTGAGGGGCTTGGAGATAACAGGAATGGAGGCCTTGTCCTCTGGGTAACATACTTTCTTTGACTGGTTGGTCTTGAATTTTACTGTGTTAGAGCAGTAAAAAATCTACCAGTGGGAAAATGTTAAGTTTGATCACTCAGGGATTATAATTTCTCCATTTTTTTTTTTAAGATTTTTTATTTATTTATTTGACAGACAGAAATCACAAGTAGGCAGAGAGGCAGGCAGAGAGAGAGGGGGAAGCAGGCTCCCCGCTGAGCAGAGAGCCCGATGTGGGGCTCGATCCCAGGACCCTGAGATCATGACCTGAGCCGAAGGCAGAGGCCTAAACCACTGAGCCACCCAGGCACTCTATAATTTCTCCATTTATTCCATTTGGACAATAAGAGATGTTGCACTTCATAGCCTTGCACAAATGAGTTAATATGTTTAACATGTTTTTGTTGTCTAAGAGCAAAGAGTTAGATGGACAGATTACCTCCAGGTCAATAACAAATCATAACATCTACTCATTGCTAGTTATCCTACAATGCTTCAGGAATTCTTCCCCATCCGTACCCCCAAGGAATAAACTATGCCATCCTAAATTATTCCAGCTAATGATCCCGGCACTGGCCCTTGAGCATAGTGGACTTCCTCTCCACAGCATAGCCTTCCTGTAAGTCCAGTCCAAGCCCCGCCAGCACAATTTCTCCAGGCCAAAATGTCATCTAATTTAACCAATTGCTGGGGAATAACTTGTCCAAACTCCAGCTTCTTAATCTATAAAATGGGGAAAATATTACTTATATGGTTATAGGAACTTCTGAAATGATCTTGTTTCTGCCATAGGAGAAGTAAAGGTCATGAGAAAGAAGTAAATGTTCCAACACAGAAGTGACCTTGATAGTCTCAGGTGAAGAAGTGGGTATTACCCTCTTACATTAGTTTCAGTAAATTCTGTCTCACAAAGCCATTCCACGTTATCTAAAGGGCTACCCTTCTACTATATTTCTGGTGTAAAGACAGTTTGTACATTTGGGGTTTCTCTTTTTTTTTTTTTTTTTTTTGAGTGAGGATTGGATAGCTATGCATTTGCCCCCTTAGGACTAATTTTGCCATATCCGATAGGTTTGGGATCAATGTGTCTTTGTACTCATTGGTTTCCATGAATTGTTTTAGTTCTTTGATTTCCTGGTTGACCCAAACACTCTTGAGCAGGATGGTTTTTAGCTTCCAAGCCTGGTGGTGGGTATTAAGGAGGACACGGATTGCATGAAGCACTGGGTATCATATGCAAACAGTGAACACTGCATTGAAAACTAACAATGGACTGTGTGGTGACTAACATAATAAAATAAATAAATAAATAAATAAAATGAAGGGCTGGCCTTAGGTGTGGCTAAAGTTAGAGAGGAAGAAGCCACCCCTTCTGATGGGGCAACTGCAGGATTTCAGAGCCTCAGCCTCAAAGGGGCCACTGCAGGGCATGTCCTGCTTGCTTAGCACAATGCCGTGCCACAGGCACCAGTGAATGAGCAGGACACCCATGTTTGAATCCCAACTTTGCTATATAGGTACCTGTGAAGGAGAAGGACACCTGGGTTTAAATCCCAATGTTGCAACTTCTTAGCAGTAGGACTTCATGGCATGAGCAAATTAACCTCTCTATGCCTTACTCTCTCATCAAGAATGAGCTCATGCTTCATAGAGTTGAGATAAAAGATATATGTGAAGCCCTTAGTACAGTACAAGTACCTGGACAAAAGTAAGTGCAGGATACAAAATTAATACACAGAAATCGGTTGCATTTCTATATACACCTAACAAAGTAGCAGAAAGAGAAATCAAGAAAACAATTCCATTTACAATTGTACCATAAAGAATAAAATACCTAGGGATAAACATAAAGAAGGAGGTGAAAGACCTGTACTCTGAAACCTGTAAGACACTGATGAAAAAAAAAAAATTAAGAGGACACAAATAGAAAGATATCCCATGTTCATGGATTGGAAGAATTAATATGGTTAAAACATCTATCCTACCCAAATCAATCAACAGATTCAATGCAATCTTTGTCAATAAACTGATAGCATTTTCCACAAAACTAGAACAAATAATCCTAAAATCTGTATGGAATCCTAAAGACCCCAAATAGCCAAGGGAATCTTGCAGAGAACAACAGAGCTTGAGGTATCACAATACTAGATTTCAAGCTATGCTTTGAAGCTATAATCAAAACATGGTCCTGGCATGAAAATACACACATAGATCAAAAGAACATATAGAGACCCTACAAATAAACTAATATTTATGATAATATGGTCAATTGATCTATGACAAAGGAGGCAAGAATATACAAGAGGGAAAAGACAACCTCTTCAATGTATGGTTCTGGGAAAACTAGACCAGTACATGCCAAAAAATGAAACTACACCATTATCTTATTCCATACACAAAAATAAACTCAAAATGATTAAACACCTAAATGTGAGATATAAAACCATAAAACTCCAAGAGGAAAACATAGGCAGTAAGTTCTTTGACACAGGTCTTGGCAATGACTTTTTTTTTTTTTAATTTGACACCAAAAGTAAAAGCAACAAAAGAAAAAATAAAGAAGTGGGACTACATCAAACTAAAAAGCTTCTGCACAGCAAAGGAAACCATCAACAAAATAAAACGGCAATCTACTGAATGGGACAAAATATTTACAAGTCATGTATCTGATAAGAGGTTAATATCCAAAATACATAAAGTATTCATGCAATATCAAAAACAACCAAGCAACCCAACTAAAAAAATAGAAGACCCAAACAGACATTTCTCCAAATGAGGCATATAGAGGGCCAATAGACACATGAAAAGATGTTCAGCATCACTCATCATCAGAGAAATGTCAATCAAAACCACAATGAGATATGAACGCCACACCTGTCAGAATAGCTAAAATCCAAAAATAAGAAATAACAAGTGTGGGCAAGGATGTGGAGAAAAAGGAACTCTGATGCACTGTTGGTGGGAATGTAAATTGGTGCAGACGCCATGGAAAACACTGTGGAGTTTCCACAAAAAAACCTAAAAATGGAAGCACCGTAGGATCCAGTAATTTCACTTGTGAGTACTTACAAAGAAAATAAAACCACTAATTCGAGAAGATATATGCACCCTTATGTTTATTGCAGTATTATTTAAAGTAGCCAAGATATGCAAGCAACTTCAGTGTCCATCAACAGATGAATACAGAAATTGTGATATATGCAATGCAATAGTACTCAGCCATAGAAAAGAACGAAATCCTGCAATTTATAACACAGATGGACCTAGAGGGGAGTAAGCTAAGTGAAATAAGTCAGAGAAAGACAAATGCCACGTGACTTCACTTGTATGTGGAATGTAAAAATAAGAAACAAAACAAACGAACAAGGCAGAACCAACGAAGCAGACACATAAATACAGAGAACTTGTGGTTGCCAAAGGGGAGGGTATGGGCAAGGGGGGACACAATGAGTGAAGGGAAGCTGCAGGCACAGGCTTCTGATTATGGAATGAGTAAGTCACAGGGATGAAAGGTACAACACAGGAAATATAGTCAGTGGTATTGTAATTGCATTGTATGGTGACAGATGGTAGCTACACTTGGGGTAAGCACAGTATAATGTATACAGAGTTGTGAAATCACTATAAAATACATACATATATGGGGGGGGTGCCTGGGTAGTTCAGTTGGTTAAGTGTCTGCCATTGGGTCATGATCCCAGGGGTCCTGGGATCAAGCCCCAAGTTGGGCTCTCTGCTCACTGGGATGCCTGCTTCTTCCTCTGCCTGCCGCTCTATTTGTGCTTGCTCTCTGTCAAAGAAATTTTTAAAATCTCACAAATATATATAGAAACATTTTGTAAAGTTCTTAGAACAGCACAGCCAGTACCTATCCTAAATTAAATGTTCTATAGATGTTAATTATTATAAATTATAATTATTAGGGGCACCTGAGTGGCTCAGTGGGTTAAAGCCTCTGCCTTTGGCTTAGGTCATAATCTCAGGGTCCTGGGATCAAGCGCCACATCAGACTCTCTGCTCAGTGGGGAGCCTGCTTCCCCCTCTCTCTGCCTGCCTCTCTGCCTACTTGTGATCTCTGTCTGTCAAATAAATAAATAAAATCTTTTTAAAAAATTAATTATAATGATTATAAATGAGATCTGTTTTTTGAGCTCTAAGTCTACTCTTTCCCTTTCAAGAAACTTCTGATGCTGGAGAAGCAGTAGATAAACCATGGTCCCAGAGATAAACACCACCCTTTGGTCATTCAGCAGATCTCTACTGAGTGCTTAAGTGCTCTCAGAATTTGAGAATATGGAGGGAACTCATAAAATCTGCTCTAAGTGTTAACTAGCTAATAGTTGCTTTTTATGGAGTGGACATTGCTAAGTGTCTTACTCCTTTAGTTCCTCAGCAATCCTATGAAGTTATTATTCCCATTTTTCAGATGAGAGAGGCTTAGAGTTAAGTGACCAGTCCTACAATGAAACAATGAAGGTGAGGAAGAGGGCCAAATGCATGCATACACCCCATCTTCAGCAAAGGGAAGCACATCTTATCCCCACTGACACCATTTACAATGCCTTGCATCTAGTAAGGTCTCAAAAGTATTTTTGAGATTTTTTCTAGTGTACAGCTACCTTGGCCTTTAAGAAAACTTGAACTTCATTATTTTTCATTTTTGAATAGTACATGTCAATATATCCAGGAGGAGACTTATTTAATATCTGACATAACTGGCTATCCATGTGGAAGATGTAAGTTATAATCCATACCTCACACCTTATATAAAATAAATTCAAACTGATTAAAACTTACTCTTGGTATAAAAATATTTTTTAAAGGTTTTATTTATTTATTTGACAGAGAGAGAGATCACAAGTAGGCAGAGAGGCAGGCAGAGAGAGAGTGGGAAGTAGGCTCCCCGCTGAGCAGAAAGCCTGATGTGGGGCTCAATCCCAGGACCCTGAGATCATGACCTGAGCTGAAGACAGAGGCTTTAACCCACTGAGCGACCCAGGCACTCCAGTATAAAAATATTTTTAATATATTTGCATAAGAATCGCTGCATGTTAGATGAAGGTAATGCTAAAATTAAATACTGTGATGTATATATATTAGAAAAATGGAGGAAAAGTGGTCTTTCAAAGATAGGTAGCACAGATGCTATAAATAAAACAAAACCCCCCTGAGATTTAACAGTATAAAAATAAAATATTTCAAGGGCTCCTGGGTGGCTCAGTCAGTTAAGTGTCTGACTTGGGCTTGGACTGTGATCTCCAGGTCCTGGGATTGAGCCCCGCGTGGGGTTTCCTGCTCAACAATAAGTCTGCTTCTCCTTCTCTCTCTGTCCCTCCCCCTGCTCATGTTTGTGTGCAAGCTCTTTCAAATAAGTAAATAAAATCGTTAAAAAAAAAAAAAAGGGGGGCGCCTGGGTGGCTCAGTGGGTTAAATCCTCTGCCTTCGGCTCGGGTCGTGATCCCAGGGTCCTGGGATCGAGCCCCGCATCAGGTTCTCTGCTCAGCAGGGAGCCTGCTTCCTCCTCTCTCTCTGCCTGCCTCTCTGCCTACTTGTGATCTCTGTCTGTCAAATAAATAAATAAAATCTTTAAAAAAAAATAAAATAAACATTTCAGTATGGCAAAAGATACCACAAACAAGATCAAAGGACAAATAATAACAAGAATATGTTCACTTAACATCCATAATAAACAGAGGATACCTTTTATGGGACAATCAGAGATTGTCATGTCCTCTGAAATTTGTAGGGATAGGTCTTGTGACCTGCCCATGGTGCCCTATCAGGGGAGTAATAGAGGTTATGGGACAACGTCCTCTCACTTTAGTATATATAAGATAAACAGAATAAAACAATTCTATTTTATCGAAATATCAAATTATTTAATAAGTTAATTCTATTTAAATCCTTTCAGCAGCACCTAAGATTTTCAAAGTGCTTTCACACACCATGCCCCTAGCAGGGCCAAGAGACCCAACTGACCCATCTGTGGCTACATCTTCAACATCCTTCCACTTTCTCATTCTGTTCCTTGCTCATTTGCCTCCTTGCTACTCCTCGCACATTCTAGCATCTCTTGCCTCAGGACCTTTGCACATACAGATTTCCTTCCTTTGGACACTCCTGCTCCATATACCCTCGTGCTTGATCCCTCATTTCATTTGGGTCTCTCCTCAAATGTCCCTTCCTCAGCCAGGCTTTCCCTGAACATAAGGGCAGGGACTTTGTTTTATTTCCTTAGTGCCTGGAGCAGTGCCCTACCCATAAGAGGAACTCAAACAAAAATCTATTGAATCATAGAATTACTTAAGTTGATTTTCATTAAAAAAAAAAAAAAAGATCTGTTTATCCAGGATATTTACACTTCCTGATCTGAACACAATGCATGCCTGTTGTATTTTTTTTTTTAAACATTCCTCCAGCTAGGAAGACACAAAGAAATGTAAAAATGTTCCATGCTCATGGATTGGAAGAATAAGTACTGTGAAAATGTCTATGCTACCTAGAGCAATCCACACACTTAATGCAATCTGTATCAAAATACCATCAACTTTTTTCAAAGAAATGGAAAAATAATCCTAAAATTTATATGGAGCCAGAGAAGACCCCCCAAAAAACCAGAGGAATGTTGAAAAAGAAAACCAAAGTTGGTGGCATCACAATTCCAGACTTCAAGCTCTATTACAAAGCTGTCATCATCAAGACAGTATGGTACTGGCACAAAAACAGATACATACATCAATGGAACAGAAATGGAGCCCAAAAATGGACCCTCAACTCTATGGTCAGCTAATCTTCAACAAAGCAGGAAAGAATGTCCAATGGAAAAAAAAGATAGTCTCTTCAACAAATGGTGTTGGGAAAATTGGACACCCACATGCAGAAGAATAAAACTGGACCGTTTTCTTTTTTATTTTTTTTAAAGATTTTATTTTTATTTATTTGACAGACAGAGATCACAAGTAGGCAGAGAGGCAGGCAGAGAGAGAGGAGGAAGCAGGCTCCCTGCTGAGCTGAGAGCCCGATGCAGGGCTTGATCCCAGGACCCTGGGATCATGACCTGAGCTGAAGGCAGAGGCTTTAACCCACTGAGCCACCCAGGTGCCCTAAAACTGGACCATTTTCTTGCACCACACACAAAAACAGACCCCAAATGGATGAAAGACCTCAGTGTGAGAAAGAAATCCATCAAAATCCTTGAGAACACAGGAAGCAACCTCTCTGACCTCAGCCGCAGCAACTTCTTCCTAGAAACATTGCCAAAGGCAAGGGAAACAAGGGCAAAAATGAACTATTGGATTTCATCAAGATAAAAAGCTTTTACACAGCAAAGGCAACAGTCAACAAAACCAAAGACAACCAGCAGAATGGGAGAAGATATTTGCAAATGACATATCAGATAAAGGGCTAGTATCCAAAATCTATAAAGAATTATCAAACTCAACACCCAAAGAACAAATAATCCAATCAAAAAATGGACAGAGAAACAGACATTACTGCAAAAAAGACATCCAAATGGCCAAGAGACACATGAAAAAGTGCTCAACTCGGCATCAGGGAAATACAAATCAAAACCACAGTGAGATACCACTTCATACCAGTCAGAATGGCTAAAATTAATCAGGAAACAGATGTGGGCATGGATGCATAGAAAGGGGACCCCATTCTACACTATTGATGAGAATGCAAGCTGTACAGCCACTCTGGAAAACAGTATGGAGTTGAAAATAGAGCTACCCTACAGCCTAGCAATCACACTACTGGGTATCTACCCCAAAGATACAAATGTCGTGATCCAAAGGGGCACTGCACCCCAATGTTTATAGCAGCAAAGTCCACAATAACCAAGCTATGAAAAGAACCTAGATGTCCATCAACAGATGAATGGATAAAGAAAATGAGGTATATATACACAATGAAATATTACATAGCCATCAAAAAGTGAAATTTTGCTAGTTGTATTGATGTGGAAGGAACTAGAGGGTATCATGCTAAGAGAAATAAGCCAATCAGAGAAAGACAATTACCATAGGATCTCACTGATATGAGGAATCTGAGAAACAAGGCAGGGGATCACAGGAGTAGGGAGGGAAAATGAAACAAAAAACCAGAGAGGGAGACAAACCATAAGAGACTCTCAATCTCAGGAAACAAACTGAGGGTTGCTGGAGGGGAGGGAGGAGGGAGGGATAGGGTGTCTGGGTGATGGGACACTGGGGAGGGTGTGTGCTATGGGGAGTGCTGTGAATTGCGTAAGACTGATGAATCACAGACCTGTACCCCTGAAACAAATAATACATTATATGTTAACAACAATTTAAAAAAAAATTCCTCCAGCTCACATTGGCCTCCCTGATCCATTTAAAAGTTCTTTCCAAACATGCTGTGAATTCCTCCCACTGGGGAGAGTCCTCTGTGAAAGCAACTACTACTGCAGCGGGACTCCTTCTTCTTTCTTTGAACTGATGAGGAAAGCAGTCAGCACAGAAACCTGAGCAATCTGACAACCGTTAATAGTCGCCCCCACGCTGTGAGCAGTCCTGCCTGTGAGCATCCCAGGTTAGAGCGGCCCTGGGTTCCCCAGACCTGCGGTACTTGGCCCCGAGATGGGACGCCGCGATCCCTGTGCGCACGCGTGGTCTCAGCACCGACCTCCGCCGGCTCCAGTCGGGGGCGGGGGATTCCAAACGCTTCCCTCCTCCCGACGGGGGCGCGGGGTAAAGAGAACATACAAACTGGTCAAAAATCCTGGTAACTCGAGAAGTTAAAATCAGAGATTGAAGCCACAAAACCAGAGGAGGGTGAAAGAGCATAAGAAGCGCTTCGCGGAAGGGCCAGCCGTGCTCAGGCAGGGGGCAAGGAGAGAACGAGAGGCTCGATTTGCGCTCAGGGAGGAGGCTGCCGGGGCTCGGGGTTCGACGGCGGCAGACTGAGGGGGGAGAATTTACGAGCCCAAGAGAAGGAGGGCCTCTTGGTGAAGAGGAGGGCAGCCAGGCCTCGGCGGGGCGGTTCACGCCACAGTCTTCTCGAGAGGACGGCGAGAGGGAGGGAGGGCACAGGGAGGGTGAGGTGGCAAGGGCGGGGGAGACCAGGGGCGAGAACGAGGGGTAAATAAAAGCCGCCGCAAGCACACAGGGTCCCGCCCAAGCTTGGTCGTGTAACTTCGCGATGACGTGGAGCAATCTAGGCTGTGTTTGGCCAGCACTGTGGAAGCAGCTCGCGTGCACACTCCCGGGACGTTTCCGGCCGCGCGACCTGTGCCGGGATACCCGCGGGGCACCCCGATCAGGAAATCAAGCGGGAGATGAGAAGTGGGTGAGCAAGAGGGCAGAGAAACGGCCGAAATGCAACATCCACACAGGGCTGGTCGGCAAGGAACTTCTGTGTTCATTTCGTGTTCTGCAAGGGGACCTGCCCAGGACGTTGCAAATAAGGTGGAGAAGAGGAAGACACAGGGAGGCCAGATACCCGATGAATCACTCCCCGGAAACCTGGGGAGGCCCTGGAGGACGATCAGGAACTAAACACGGGGCGAACCTGATCCCCAAGGGCCAGGATGATTAAGGGGCCTTGAGGAGAAGGGCAGGTACCAGCACAAGCAATATGGCTGGCTGGTAGTGGCTTCACAGGCTGTGAGCCAATCACTATCTGAAAGCAGAAATGGAGTGCACAGGTGATACCCTCCTTCTGGTCCAGCATTTGAGGAGGGGAGGGCTGTGGAAAAGTTTAAAAAAAGCTGAACCCACAGGGAAGAATGACAGTAATGACAGTAGCCAGGCTTCCCAGGGCAAGGCTGGACGAGGGAGCAGGACGTTCCCTGTAGGCCCTTGCCTTGAACTCTGAGCTTCCAGCTCCTTCCTCTCTCCTGCCAGCATCCCCCTTAGTCAGCTCCCTCTAACTTCTTTTGCATCATGGGACTTCTGTAAGCTTTCCTCAAGTTAGGGAGTTAGCATGCTCCCTGCCCAAAGAACCCCCAGCACTCACTTTCTAGGTCAAAGTAACCGATTTGAAAGAACTCTCAAATTAAAGCTGTACCCTGGGTTGGACAAGAATTCTTCAGTTAACCAGGAGCAAGGAACTGTTGGTGAGGAAAAAGCCTAGTCTGGAAGGAATCTAAGGTCTAGCTGTTCTCAAATAACCTCAGTCCTCCTCTCTCCCTCCCACTGCTGCTCTGTGTGCCCATAAGCAAGGACTGGAGTCTATCCCAGATACCCTGCTAGCAGGTGGGAAGGAGGCCTGAGTAGCTGAGTAGCATCGATAAGCACCACTCTGGGTCTCAGATGCAGTTGGGGTCCACTCCAGTCTCTGCCTCTCCCCACTCTTCAGCAAATGATATCATTTCTATCAGCTTCAGTGCCTGCACCTCTGAGATGCTATTCACTTCATATGGGATTTTGTGACTAAGAAGTACAGTTCCAGAATCTGGCATACGGTATATGTCAGACATTATTCCTGATACTAATCACATTAATATCAACATTGTTAAAGTAATATATTATCATCTATACATCTACAGGTATCACACAGATGCTCGGAGAATGTCCGTTGAACAAATGAATGCTTATTCACTTCTCCAGGGTTGTGTGAAGCTATTCGTGGCATACAGAATAGATATAGATACAGAGAAATTTTTCCTATGTAAGAAACAGAACCAGAAATAGTTTCTCTATAGATACATTTCTCCACTGGATGGAAGAGCCATAAAGGTCACCCCTATTTGTCCTTACAACTAAGATCTCTAAGGTCTACCACAGTTGCTGCTGGATTTTCATTTTCTTTGGATCCGCCACCATTTAGGGTTTAGTTCACGGTCCATGCTGCTCAGACACCAGGGAGTCTTTCTGAAGGGGACTTGCCCCAGTGCCACTCTAGTATGACATTGGGTAGAATCAATAAGAGCACATACCCTTGACTTGTTCCTAATCTTGGAAGGAAAGCATTCAATCTTCCACCATGACTGGGATATTAGAGGTGGGGTTTTTTTTTTTTTTCAGTCATTTGTTAGGGGTGCCTCGATGACTCCGTTGGTTGAGTATCTGCCTTCAGCTCAGGTCATGATCCCAGGGTCCTGGGATAGCCCCGCATCAAGCTCCTGGCTCACTGGGGAGCCTGCTTCGCCCTCTTCCTCTGCCCCCTCCCCTGCTTTTGTGTGTGTGTGTGTGTGTGTGTGTGTGTGTGTGTGTGTGTGTACGTGTGCGCATGCATGCACTAATAATCTTAAAAAAAAAAAAAAAAAGATGTCATTTGTCAAGGTGGGGGGACCAGGGTGGCTCCATCAGTTAAGTGTCCAACTCTTGATCTCAGGTCAGATCACGATCTCAGGTCAAGGGATCAAGCCCTGTGTCAGGCTCTGGGCTGGGCATGGAGCCTGCTTCAGATTCTTTCTCTCCCTTTCCCACTGCCCCTCCCCGCCTCCCAGTCCCTCACCCCTCTCACCCCTGCTGTTCGTGCTCGAGCACGCTCTATCACTATTAAAAAAATACTTTGTCAGATTGAGGATTCCTTGTATGTGGACTGTTGTTTAAAGGTTTCTCTATTTAAGAGAGAGAGAAAGAGAGAGCGCACATGAGAAGGAGGGGCAAAGGGAGAGGGAGAGAGAACCCCAAGCTGACTCCACTCTGAGCACAGTCCTGAGCTCATCTTGGGACTCTGAGATCAGGACCTAAGCAGAAACCAAGAGTCAGACACTTTACCGACTGTGCCACCCAGGCACTCTGGAGAGTTTTGTTTGTTTGTTGTTGTTTTTTAAAAAACAGGAATGGACCTTGGATCTTTCTGCATCTATTGAGATAATCAAGCTTTTTCCTTAGTCTGTTAATATGATGAAACATGTTGATATCCGTAATGTTAAACATTATAGTCCTAGATAAATCTCACATGGTCTCAATATAGTATCTTTGTTATATACTCTTGATTTGTTTTGCTAACCTTTTACAAATTGTTGCCTCTATATTCATGTGAGTTATTCATGGTGTAGGGTTTTGGTTTCCGTTTTTTTTTTTTTTAAGAATTTTTATTAACTGGACAGAGAGAAAGCAGAAGCAGGCAGAGTAGCAGGTAGAGGGAAAGGGAGAAGCAGTCTCTTGCTGAGCAAGGAGCCAGACGTGGGGCTCGATCCCAGGACTCTGGAAACATGACCTGAGCTGAAGGCAGTCACTTAACCAACTGAGCCACCCAGGTGCCCCATGGTGTAGCTTTCTTGTACAGTCTTTCCCTTACTTTGGCACCACAGAAACGCTAGACTTATAGAAGTGACAAGTGTTGCCTCCTCTTCAATTTCTGAAAGTTCATATAGGGATGTTATTTCTTAAATATCTGGTAGAGGGGTGCCTGGGTGGTTCTGTGAGTGCAGTGACTGCCTTTGGCTCGGGTCATGATCCCAGGGTCCCGGGATTGAGGACGCGCACACACACACACACACACACACACACACACACACACACCTTTTGGCTCCCACCTTTTGGCTCCCTGTTCAGCGGGGAGCCTGCTTCTCCCTCTCACTCTCCCTCTGTGCTCTTCCTCCCCCCCCCCACCAAAATAAATTCTTGGAAAAAAAATTTTTTTTAACTGTCGGGTAGAATTCACCAATGAAATCATCTGGGCTTCAGGATTGCTTTTATGTGTGGTTTTTTATTGTTGTTTTGTTTTGAAGACCATTTGACAGAGAGAACAAGCACAAACAGGGGAAGTAGCAGAGAGAGGGAGAAGGCTCCTGCCTTAACAGGGAGCCCAATGTGGGGCTTGATCCCAGGACTCTGGGATTATCACCTGAGCCAAAGGCAGATGCTTAACAGCCTGAGCCACCAAGGCGCCCCAAGCTCTTGAAACTTTTTACAACTTTTTACAACTTTTTGTCTGCAAGTGAATAAAAAGTCAGTTCTTTCAGTTTCAGTTCTTATTTATTCATTTCTAGTAATAAGATATTTATTTCAGGTAAAGTAAAAATAAAAAAAAAAAGTTTAGTAGGTTGGGTTCTTTTTGTGTATGCATGCTTTGTAGCCCCCTCGGTCCCTGGGAATTAGAGGGATTATCAAAGAGATGGATTTGGAGTCCATTGGAAGCAGCAAAAATAAGGCAAGAGCAAAGGTCATTGTCATTTCTTTCACTTCTAGAACGAACAGAAATTGTTACATAGAGACCTTTAGAATCCCTTCTGGTGAGTCATTCAACATCTGCACAGGTGTAGAATGGGACAGTACTCGGTGACCTGGTGACTAATATGGACCGAACTCCGGCCCTCCAGCACAAGGTCTGCATTCAGACTCCAGGCCTGTGGTAACCGCCAGAAGCCTGTTGAGGAGCCTGACTCCTGGGACCCTCTCCCTTCAGGCCTTCCGAAGAGCGTCCTAGTATAGTGCAGAGCCGAGGGCGCAGGGAAGGATTAGGTCACCCACTGAACCTCAGCCCTAGTACTGAACCCGTGAAAACTCACCTTTTGTGGAAAAAGGGACCTCCCCTGGCGTTTCCCACTCTTTGTTGCCCACCTCACAGCTATACCTCTCCCAAGTGCTCTGGAACTGTGCGGGGGGCACGTTTCTCCAAGTCCAGCCCCTCTCGTCTAGAATTTAGATCTGTACACTCCTTGCTCTTCAGAAATCTCCTGCTCTAGGGCTTAAAATGTCTCAAGCTAGGTAGGCTCTCACTACCCCCTCCACTAACGAGCATCTCCTCCCCCAACCAAATCCGCTTCTCTTCCAGGTGTCTCTTCAGTCAATGGCACTGATGGCTTTTACGAGAAACCTGGGAGTTCTTTTTTTTTTTTTTTTTTTTAAAGATTTTATTTATTTATTTGACAGGGAGAGATCACAAGTAGGCAGAGAGGCAGGCAGAGAGAGAGGAAGGGAAGCAGACTCCCTGCTGAGCAGAGAGCCCGATGTGGGGCTCGATCCCAGGACCCTGAGATCATGACCTGAGCCAAAGGCAGTGGCCCAACCCACTGAGCCACCCAGGCGCCCAAGAAACCTGGGAGTTCTTTTTGACACAAACTTTTTCTTCCTGCCTTTGTATCATCGGGGTCTATCAGTATCAATGCCCTATTTCCTTAATTCTAACAACACTTAGATAAGTGTTGTTAGAAGCAGAACTAGGTTTTTTTAAAGCAGAGATATTTTGAATGGAGAAATGCTTGGCATAAAGTAGGTGCTCAACATTTAGGATTATCTTTTTACCACCTCCATCAGGTGGCCATTAGGCAAAGAGGGGGGCTGCGGCAGGGATGGCGGTCACGGTTCTGTGTGGGGTACACTCGGCTGGACAGCACAGGTGTTCCTACACCTGTCACCCATCTGTGGGACTCCTCACAGTGGTATTTTTATTTAATTAAGATTCTTCATTCTTTCCT
The DNA here is from genome assembly GCF_009829155.1 of Mustela erminea. NCBI lineage: Eukaryota > Metazoa > Chordata > Mammalia > Carnivora > Mustelidae > Mustela > Mustela erminea. Next base: position 41,111,017 of record NC_045618.1, on the reverse strand, counting down.
ACATATTAATATCTTCAAAGAGATTGCATCCTCATGCAGTTTTCCTTTTAACCTTGGCCTAATTCAACTTATAGAAAAGGTGAAAAAAAAAAAAAAAAAGGTGGCATAAATTTCCCTTACACCCTTCAGAGAGCCCCCAAATATGGTTCACTTTCTGAACCATTAAGAGGTCAGCTACAGACACGGTGCCTTTTGTACCTAAAACCTTTGCTTTCCAATTTCTCAAAGTAAGACCATCCTCTTAAGTTACCATAGTGTGACTGCTAAAATGTGAAGACTAACACGGAAGGATGCTAACTTTTGAGCACAGAACTCCCCCCACCCTCACTCCACCTCCACCCTGGGGGAAGAGAGGCAGAAGTTTGAGGCCAGCCTCCCATGCTGTAGGCCCTCATCTTGTTCTGACAGCAGTTGCAATGCCGTCAGTTTGAGGCTAAGCAGAATGTTCTGCACAGTGGCTGTCAGTGGTATAGGAAGCTACTGTGTCACTGGCATGAGGACACAAGGCTCAGGATCAGACAGATTTTCACTCACAGAAACCCCCCGCCCCGCGGTGTCCTGGTCCAGCCCCTCTCAGCACAGGGTCTAAAGTGGCTGAGGTGGACCTGGAGACCAGCTCAGCAGGGAGGGAGGGGTTGTGTCTGACTGCACAGGTAAAAAACCTTTCCCACCCCTCCCAGCCAATCTGAAAATAGCACTGGCCATTCTCAGCTGACAACAGAATAGGGCAATGCTCAGATTTTTTTTTTTTTAATCATCTACAGACCTTATTCACATTTTGCTAATTGCATTAAGTCATCAGCAAGAGAAAATTCTGGATCATGCATTGCATTTCGTTGTCACGGCTCTAGTCTTTCATCTTAAATGCAAAGACTGGGGAAAGGCTTAATGACGTATGTGGGAAGAGGGCAGGCCAGTTATTTTGTAGAAGGTCCCTCACCAGTGAGTTTGTCAGAGGGTTCCCCTTGATCGCACTCACATTAGGCACTTGTGTTCTTCTCGGTAATAACTTTAAAACAGAAGTTTATTGGATACACAGATCACCTAGCAATGCAAATAGAAGTTACCTGTTCTTTTCAGACTGGAGGGGTTAGAAAGATCTTGAAGGACTGTCACTCGGGGCTGAACGTCTATTTGAAGGACCCGGGTATTTTTCAAGAGAAGCCATTTAGGGATGCCTGGGTGGCTCAGTTGGTTAAGTGGCTGCCTTCAGCTCAGGTCATGATCCCAGCATCCTGGGATCGAGTCCCACATCGGGCTCCTTGCTCGGCAGGGAGCCTGCTTCTCTCTCTGTCTCTGCCTGCCACTCTGTCTACCTGTGCTCACTCACTCTCCCTCTGACAAATAAATTTAAAAAATAAAATCTTAAAAAAAAAAAAAAAGAAGAAGCCATTTAATTTGTAACCCAGAAGTTCGATTAAGGATAAAAACCAAATCTATGAGTTATATCAAATAGAAAATGCAAATATACTTTCTCCCTCTTAAAATTACGCTTTCGGTTCCTAAAAGTGGTCAAGAGATCAAGACTGCAAGCACAGGTATTTGGAGGGTAGGAGAGTTGGAGGAAGGGACACCTTGAACTGTTAACATCTGGAAGTGATTCAGAAGTAGCTTTAGGTTCAGTGTTCCAAAACCTTCAACTCAGACTTTGTGATACTTAAGAAAATGGTTAGAATTAGATGAATAGCTGTATGCTGCCAGTTAATTTAGGATTGGTACATTTACAAAAATTGGCACATTTAATGTGCAAGTCCTTCTGCTGATGGAAGTATCTGTATTCCTATACACAAAAAGAAAACATTACTGTAGAATGGCAGGCAATAAGAGTACTCTTTATCCTTTAGCAAATAGTAGTATTAGATAAGGTTGGCACTTTTTGCCAATTAAATGTCATACAAGTAAAAAAAGAAAAAAAGTAAAAAAAAGAAAAAAGTGGCAGAAAAAATGCCATGTCTGTCTTCACTGAAGGCCAGGAAGGTTAACTCCCTAAGGTACTCATTTAAAATGTTTCCAACATAGCAAAAAAAAAAGTGGAGGGGGGAGCGGGAAGGAGGTGCCTGGGTGGCTCAGTTGGTTAAGCGTCTGCCTTTGGCTCAGGTCATGATCCTGGAGTTCCGGGATGGAGCCCCGCATCGGGCTCCCTGCTCAGCAGGGAGTCTGCTTCTCCCTCTGCCCTTCACCCCTGCTCATGTGCCCGCTCACTCTCTCACTCTCACTCGCTCTCAAATAAATTAAAAAAAAAAAAAAAAGAAGTGGCTTTTTTTTCAACTTTCAGGCAATTGTAAAACTTAAGCTCGTTTGGCATCACTGAGATCAGTAACACGATAATATTTGGATTTTTATTACCATGAAATTCCTTATCAGCTCAGAATATTGATTAAGCTGGCACATTCCCATTTATCTACAACAAAGAGTAACATTTCTCTCCTCCTTCCTCCTACCACTGCTGCCTCTGCCAAACCGTGTTCTCTGTCTTTTTAAGACACATATGAGAAGGTGAAATAGTAACACTTCTAAGAATTAAAAAAAAAAAAAAAAAAGTTAGGGCTGTCATTAGATCAGAACTTATTCAATCCAATCTCCTACACCATTTTTAGCTATCACTTTGTACAATTGTAGTTGGTATTAGTCATCAAGATTGTGAAGCATAATCAAGCTTAAATAAAGGTAGAGAAGTTATGTGCTATGTAATTTTAGTCAAATGCCATTCTGCCATCATGGGCTATTCTTTAAAAGTAAATTGTCTATATGTAGTAAACATAGAATATCTCCATTGAATAGAATTTTCAATAAACCAGGTCATATCTGGTTTCCTAGCCTTTTTGGATATACAGGTCAATGTACTAAGAGTGCTATCTAGTAAGTAGAAATTAATAGGGGAATCCCTACTTTATAGTGTTTGCCAGTTTCTATGGTATAAAAACTTGAAATGAAGCATGGTAAGTGTCACCAATGGTTTATCAACCACCTAACAAAATTTCCTAAATACGAAATTTAGAAATTTTGGAATTTTGGAAAGCTGATTACAAGCAGACTCCAGACCACCACCAGTCTGAAAAAAATCTTCGAATAGTAGCACAAAGTCAAAAGATAAAAAATACAGACAAGAGTTCAGAGAAAGGATACTGTGTAAAGGTCTTGTGTTTAGTTGTAGCCCCAGAAGAAAAGGAAAGAAAATGGTGTAGAAGTGACCGTTGACAAGATATTACTTGAGAATTCCCAGAAGTAGTAAGAGACATCTATGCATATTGGAAGCCTTACAAACCCCAAGCAAAATTAAACACAACCCTTCTCTAAACACAGGATAGGAAAAGAGAAGATCCTAAAAAATGCTTACTGCTTCCAAACAATTAAACTAAGAACTAACATTTGAATCCAAATTATAGAAACCAGAAGAGAATACAAAGTTACCAAAGTTCAAACAGAAAATAACTGCCAAACTATAATTCTGTAACTAGCGAAAGTTATCCTTCAAGAATAAAAGTAAAGGGGGGAGGAACTAAGATGGTGGAGCAGGGGTGTGGCTAGGCTTCTCCTGGACCCTCAAACACTGCTCTATTAAGGGCAGATCACTTGAAACACCCAGGAGATTGACCTGACGACTGGGAGAAGGATCTTCATAGTTGGAGAGATACAGGAGCAGGTGAAGAGAATTGGGGGAGAGAAAAACTGGTGCTGTGGAGGAGAGCGGGAGATGGGTTGAGAACATGCAGGCTCGGGTTCAAATAGAAAGAAAAACCATTCCAGTCTACGACTGAGGAGTGAGGAGTACAAAGAGTCCGGTTTTTTTTAAAACAGCAGAAGGAGCTCAAACTCTGAGGTTTTGGAAGTGTGCCATTTTTGCCAAAGAAGAGCTCGGTGTGTGTGCTCCTGGGAGAAGGAGGGCACTGGCCCGGGAGTGCACAACTGGTGTAGGGATTTCCTGGGTCAAGCTGGGGGAGAACGTTCCCCCTCCTAGAGTGCATTTGGAAGAGTGTACATTGCTCCTCCAAGGACAAAAGACCTGCAGGCACCAGTAAACAACCTTTCATCACCAGGGGACCAAGGCACATGCAGAGGTGGATAACCTGGTCACTGCTTTTCACTGGGCCACACCATAGATTCTGTGCCCTGTGCAGATGTGGGTCTGTTTTCTGGGACAAAGGACACCAGACACAGTGTGGAGAGGCTCTATTCTGGAGGAGAAGAGTGAGTCCAAGCAGTGGTGGGTCCCTTAAGAATTGGAGTTTTGGGGTGTCTGGGTGGCTCAGTGGGTTGAGCCGCTGCCTTCGGCTCAGGTCATGATCTCAGGGTCGTGGGATCGAGTTCCGCATCAGGCTCTCTGCTCAGCAGGGAGCCTGCTTCCTCCTCTCTCTCTCTGCCTGCCTCTCTGCCTACTTGTGATCTCTCTCTGTCAAATAAATAAATAAAATCTTAAAAAAAAAAAAAAAAAAGAATTGGAGTTTTGAATCCCAACTGTGCACAAGGATAAAATATAGGAGAGCTGTGGCACCGAGTCTGCTGATGGCCCTCGCTGTTCTGTGATGGGTGTGAGATTCCCCTGTTCAGGGACAAGAAAGTGGGGTGGCACCATTTTCCCCCTTGCCACCAACACGGTTGGACTTCAGAAAGCAACACTGTGGTCCCCAGTGGAGGCAGAGCTGCTTACACTGACCCCCCGCACCCCTGGGCCTGGCAAGTGGTATTTATTGGGGCAGGTCAGACTCTGAGTCAGAACAAACAGGCCTCTCCCCCAGAAGACCAGCACAGGCAGCGCCCTACATGCACCAAGTCTACTGATCAGAGTGCTTCAGATAATCACCTGCAGTTCTGGTGCAAATAGGACCAGGCTTTACTTCTGCACCCCCACTCCTTGGAATCAGTCTTATAGTTGGTTGGTTGGTTGGTTTTTTCATTTCCTTTTCTTTTTTTGGATCAGGTTTCTTTTTTGTTTTGTTTTGTTTTTCTTGTTTCTCTCTCCCACCCCCACTCTTTCGTTTTCTTTGGAATCAGGCTTATAGTTTTTTGATTTGCTGGTTTCATTCCTTCTCTTTTTGGATCAGGCTTCTTTCTTTCTTTTCCAGGCTTATTATAAAAAACAAAGCAAAACACACTTAAAGATCCAAACTCTCCCCGCTGCAACAAAGGGAGAACTCTGCAGAGGACTGACCAGTGGGAAAGAGTAGCCAAAACCAAGTAGACACAGCATACACCAGAAACACTTCCTGAAGTGCCAGGCCCTGGACAGTAACTGATCCCTTTTTAATGTAACTCTTAGCAGCAGGAAACATAACAAGCTTTCAAAACACACTAAAGACAGAAACCTAGCCAAAATGACAAGACCATGAAATTCTCCCCGGAAGAAAGGTCAAAAAGAAATCACAGTGAGGGACTAGCTCAAAACAGATTTAAGCAATAGATCTGAGTAAGAATTTAGAACAACAATCCAAAAACTACTAGCTGGACTTGAGAATTATATAGAGAAACACTCGCTATAGAAATAAAGACTGAAAATTAGGCTGAAATAAAAACTATAACTGAGACATAAAACTAACTAGATATAATCACAAGGAAGATTGAAGAAGCAAAGGGAGAATAGGTGATATAGAAAATTATGGAAAATAATGAAGCCAAAAGAAGAGAGAAAGGAAACTATCACAAAGGGACTCTTAGGGATCTCAGCGATTCCACCAAGTGAAATACTATATCATAGGAGTCCCAAAAGAAGAGCAACAGGGGAAAAGTGCAGAAGGTTTATTTGAACAAATTACAGCTGAGAACTTCCCTGATCTGGGGAAGGAAACAGGCTAAGAAGCACAGATAACTCTCCTCAAAAATCAACAGAAATAGGGCAACATCATGACATATCATAGTGAAACTTGCAAAATACAAAGATGAAGAGAGAATTCTGAAAGCAGCTGGGGAAAAAAGGCCCTGCAACCCCAACAGGAGATGCATAAGTTTAGCAACAGACCTGTCCACTGAAACTTAGTAGGCCAGAAGAAAGTGGCAGGAAATATTCAAAAGCCTAAATGGGAAAAAAATAAGCAGCCAAATATGCAGCAAAGCTTTCACACAGAATAGGAGAGAAAAAGAGTTTCCAATATTAAAAAAAAAAAAAAAAACTAAAGGAGTTTATGAACACTAAACCAGCTCTGCAAGAATAACAGTAAAAATTATTTTTAGAAAAATAGTAAAAATGTTACCGGCCAGCTACATTAAAGGAGACATTAAAAAATGATTTCAGGGGGCACCTGGGTGGCTCAGTGGGTTAAAGCCTCTGCCTTCGGCTCAGGTCATGACCCAGGGTTCTGGGATCGAGCCCCGCATCGGGCTCTCTGCTCAGCGGGGAGCCTGCTTCCTCTTCCCTCTCTCTCTGCCTGCCTCTCTGCCTACTTGTGATCTCTATCTGTCAAATAAAATAAATAAAATCTTTAAAAAAAAATGATTTCAGGCTAGAGAATTTGATCCCAGGTAGAAACACAGACATGAAAGAAGGAATAAGAAAGAATAAATGAAATGATCCCATGAATAAATGATCCTATGAACAAATGAAAGAACAAAAACAAATGAAATGAATCTAACTATAAAAGCAAAGGCGTGTGGGGTTTAAAATGCATCTGTAACAAAAATATAAATCTCATCTGACATAAATCAGATGAGATGTAAATGGGCTCAAAGTATGTTAAGGTCCTAAGAAGTATGTTAAGGTCTTAAGATTGCCAGCTAAAAGGTAAAAGTACCAGTTAACATTAGCCTTCCAAATCATAGGATTCAATGCAGCCCCTCTCAATCTAAGTCTCAGCTGCCTTTTTTTGTAGAAATCAAATCAAGCTGATTTTGAAATTCATGCAGAGATACTCAGATTAGCCAGAGCAACTAGGAAGAAGAACAAAGTTGGAAGGCTAACCTGTCTGATTTTGAGACTTTATCATGAAGTGACAGTGATCAAAACAAGACAATGGAATGAAGACAGACAAGCTCAATGGAACAGAATAGAGTCCAGAAAAGCTCACATACATATGAACTGAGTTTTTAAAACACAATGTGCCAAACTAATGCCTTGGAGAAAGGATGGTCTTTTCAATGATCCTGAAACAACTGGATATCCATTCGAGCAAAATTCTTGCATACATACCTCAAACTCAAAAATCAATCATAGAACCAAACACTCAATCTAGAGGAAATCCTAAAAGAATATGTGACATTGGGTTAAGCAAAAATGTCTTAAATAGGACATCAAAAGAATATAGAAGAAACAAAAATTGGTAAATCAGACTTCAAAATGAAATACTCCTGTTCTTTGTTTAAAGAATGAAAAGACAACCCACAGGATGGAGGAAGAGCTTTACAAAGACTATTCGAAAAGAATTTGTAGTCAGAAAACATGAAGAACACTCAGAACAAAGAAATAAGAAAATCTAATTTTTAAGATCAGCTAAAGATTCAGATAGACACTTCAGCAATGAAGATCTACAAGTAGCAAAAAAGCATATGAAAAGATGGTCAACATGATTAGTCATTAGAGAAATGTAAAAACCACAGGACACTACTGGGGACCCCTGTGTTGCTCTCTGTGGAGAAACTGGAACTCTCATACTCTACTGGCAGGAATGAAAAGTAGTAGGACTGCTTTGGAGAATAATTGGTCATCTTCTTAAAAAGTTACACACCAGGGCAACTGGGTGGCTCAGTGGGTTAAAGCCTCTGCCTTCGGCTCAGGTCCTGACTGAGCCCCACATCAGGCTCTCTACTCAGCAGGGAGCCTGCCTCCCTCTCTCTCTGTCTCTGCCTGCCTCTCTGCCTATTTGAGACCTCTGTCTGTCAAATAAAATAAATCAATCTTAAAAAAAAAAAAAAAGTTACACACCTATAATATAATCTAGCCATTCATTCTTATCTCTCCAAGAGAAAGGGAAATATTGGTCTATATAAGAATATGTACATGAACACTTTAGAATAGGTTTTTGGAAATAGATAAAAATTGGTGGGGTGTTCAGTCTGTTATGTGTCTGCCTTCAGCTTGGATCATGATCCGGGGTGTTCTGGGATCAAGTCCCGCTCTGGGCTCCCTGCTCAGCTGGGAATATGCTAATCCCTCTCACTCTGCTGTATTCTCTTACTCATCCCTCTCTCACACTCATGTCTCCCTCTCAGTCGTCTCTCAGATAAATAAAATCTCTATTAAAAATTTTAAAAGGAAATAGCTAAAAACTGGAAACCACCCGAGTGTCCATCTCCGGGTAAATGGACAAGTAAGAAATGCCATCTATAGTGACAGAAAACAAATCATTGGTTGCTTGGGGTTGGGGAGTGGTGGAGGAAGTACAAAGGGACAGGAGGACACTTTCAGGGATGGAGATGTTAACTTGACTGTGGTCATGGTTTCACAAGTATATTCACAGGGCAATATTTATTAGGTTCTAAAACTAAATATGTGCATTATTTAGGTCGATCATACCTCAAAGTTTTGAGGTTTTGGAGGGTTGCTTTGTTGTTTGGGGGGGGGTTGTCTTGTTTGCTTTTAACTGCATGGAGCCACCATTATTGACTATTAAATGGGAGATAATTGAAATCTGACAGAACCCCAGAGACGAGACTGCAGAAATAGGAACTCAGGTAAAGAGCAGCCTCTACAAAGAAAGATTTGACGCTAATGATCAAAACTGACACTAATGATCAAAATTACAGATGCACCTACAGATGCACTCAGACGTGCAATGTTACTTCTAGGAACTCATCCTGTAAAAGAACTTAAATACACGTGAAAATATATTATTTATTGAAGCATTGTCTCTATTAGCAAATAGAAATAACTTCAATGTCAATGGGGTCTAATTAAAATTAAATGAACTAGAGTAAAATCCTACAACACAATGTACCTTTAATAAGGGAAGAGACTTTATGTACTGGTAATGGGAAGAGCTCCAGGATAATTCTTTCAAAGAAAGGTATTAAAGACTACTTAAATTGCTAGAAGTGATACATAAATTCAGCAAATCGCAGGATATAAAAATCAATGCACAGAAATCAGTTGCATTTCTATACACAAACAATGAGGCAGAAGAAAGAAATCAAGCAATTAATCCTTTCTGCAACTACACCAAAAACCATAAAATACCTAGGAATAAACCTAACCAAAGAGGTAAAGTATCTGTACTCTGTAAACTGCAGAACACTTACAAGAGAAATTGAGGAAGACACAAAGATATGGAAAAACATTCCATGCTCATGGATTGGAAGAACAAATGTTGTTAAAATGTCTATGCTACCCAAAGCAATCAGCATTTTTCATAAAGCTAGAATAAACAATCCCAAATTTGTATGGAATCAATAAGACCCCACGAATAATGTTAAAAAGAAAACCAAAGCTGGATGCATCACCCATCCAGACTTCAAGCTCTATTACAAAGCTGAAATCATCAAGACGGTATGGTACTGGCACAAAAAAAGACACATAGATCAATGGAACAGACTAGAGAACCCAGAAATGGGCCCTCAAATCTAAGGTCAACTAATCTTTGACAAAGCAGGAAAGGATACCTAATGGGAAAAAAAGACGTTTTCTTCAACAAATGGTGTGGGGAAAATTGGACAGCAACATGAAGAACAAAACTAGAGCACTTTTTTACATCATACACAAAAATAAACTCAATATGGATGAAAGACCTAAATGTGAGACAGGAATCCATCAAAATCCTACAGAAAAACACAGCAACTTCTCTCTAGACATGTCTCCAAAGACAAGGGAGACAAAAGCAAAAATGAACTATTGGGATTTTATCAAGATAAAAAGTTTTTCAAAAATATGTATTTTAGTAATGACTATTGCTTCATTGCTTTTATTAATTTATTTATTTATTTGACAGAGATATAGAGAGAGCACAAATAGGTAGAGCAGCAGGCAGAGGGAATGGGAGAAGCAGGCTCTCCAGAGCAGGGAGCCCAATGCGGTTCTCAGTCCCAGGACCCTGGGATCATGACCTTGTGCCACAAAGGCAGCCACTCAACCAACTGAGCCACCCAGATGCCCTAAGATAAAAAGCTTTTGCACAGTAAAGGAAACAGTCAACAAAAATAAAAGGCAACCTATGGAATGGGAGAAGATATTTGCAAATAACATATCAGATAAAGGGCTGGTATCCAAAATCTATAAAGAACTTATCAAACTCAACACCCAAAGGACAAGTAATCCAATCAAGAAATGAGTAGAAGACATAAACAGACATTTCTCCAAAGACATACAAATGGCCAACAGACCCATGAAAAAAATGCTCTACATCAGCCAGCATCAGGGGAATACAAATCAAAACCACAATGAGATACCACATCACACCTGTCAGAATGGCTAAAATTAACCTCTCAGGAAATGACAGATGTTGGTGAGGACTCGGAGAAAGGGGAACCCTCTTGCACCACTGATGGGAGTGCAAACTGGTGCAACCACTCTGGAAAACGATATGAAGATACTTCAAAATGTTAAAAATAGAGCTGTGACCCAGCAATTGCACTCCTAGGTATTTATATGAAGGTACTTCAAAATGTTAAAAATAGAGCTGTGATCCAGCAATTGCACTCCTAGGTATTTATCCAGCAATTGCACTCCTAGGTGATTTGAAGAGGCACATGCACCCCAATGTTCATAGCAGCAATGTCCACAATAGCTCAACTATGAAAAGAGCCTAGATGTTCATCAACAAATGAATCGATAAAGATATGAAATATACACACATACAGTGGAATATGACTCAGCCATCAAAAAAATGAAATCTTGCCATTTGCTATGATGTGGATGGAATGAGAGGTATTATGCTAAGCAAAATAAGTCAAAGAAAGACATACCATATGATTTCACTGATACATGGAATTTAAGAAAACAGATGAACATAGGGGAAGGGAAGGAAAATAAGAAAAACAGAGGGAGACAAACCAATAGAGACTCTTAATCACAGGAAACAAACTGAGGGTTGCTGGAGGGGAGGTGGGTGAGGGTATGGGGTAATTGGGTGATGGACATTAAGGAGGGCACTTGAGCAGCGCCTGGGTTACTCAGTTGATAGTGTCTGACTTAGGTTCAGGTCATGGTCTCAGGGTCCTGGAGTTGAGCCCCACACTGGGTTCCATGCTCAACAAGAGTCTGCTTCTCCCACTCTCCCATTCTCTGCTTGTGCTCTTCCTCTCAGATAAAATCTTTTAAAAAAGGGGTCACTTGAAGTAATGAACACTGGATATTGTATGCAAGTAATGAATCACTAAGATCTACTTCTGAAACTAATACAGTATATGTAAAATTGAATTTAAATTCTAAAAATAAATAAAATAAAAGACAGGTGTAAGGGTGCATGGGTGGCTCAGTCAATTAAGCATCTGACTCCTGGTTTGAGCTCAGGTCACGATCAAGGTCATGGGATCCAGCCTCTGCATTGAGCTCCATGCTCAGTGAAGAATCTGTTTGGGATCTTTCCCCACTTCTCATCTCCCTCTGCTCCTCTCTCTCTCCCTGCTCGCACTCTCAAAAATAAATGAAATCTTAAAAAAAAAAAAAAAAGACCAATGTAGAACAGGACACATAATATACTACGAGGTAAAGCGAGCAATAGTGAGAAAGAATGAGAAGGAAGACTAGTCACAGAGGAGAAGATGGTATTTGTAAATAACAAAACATTCCTTTCTGTGAAGAGACAAAAGCTAAAAGGGAAAAGTGGTAAAAGACATTTTTATAAGCAAGGATATCCAAATGGCCAATAAAGATGAAAATGGATTCATCCTTATTAGTAATCAGGGAAGTGCAACTTAAGGTCAGCATGAGATGCCATGACAGAGCTGCTGAATGGCTAAATTTGAAAGACTGGTAATACCAAGTGTTTCTGCAATGCGAAGTTAACAAGTCACCTGCTGGTTGGACTATACACCGGTATGGCCCCCAGTAGTCTGGCAGCATCTACTGAAACTCAAGACAGTCATGCTCTGACTCAGCAGTTCCACTGCCAGGCATATAAGCAACAGAAATGTGTATATGTGTTTACCAAGACACATGTACAAAAATATTTCTAGGAACCTTGTCTTCACTATCCCTGTAAGTTTTACACACCCATTCACCATGTGTATGGAAGGAGCATCCCACCCCAGCAAACAATTCTCCAGCACGAGCTGGGTATCCTACAATTCAACTCCTTCTGATGTCAGGGAGCCCTCTTGCTCAACTATAGATCTCAATAGCTAAAACCAAAAATAGATAAGACTGTTAAACTCATGCTGTAACTAAAACCCATTGTGCTTATTTCTTATCACACTTTGAGGTACTGAAGAAGGCATTTTGCAAGGACTGGAATATTCCAACCGCCAGATCAGAAAAGCCCTGATGGCAACAGAATGCCTAGAAGGTCACACCCCAATGAAACCCCTTCCCTGCCCAAGGATCATGGGCTGAACATACCCTGACCCCTCCCCGTGATCACTGCTCCCTGCCTGCTCTCTTGCAGGTACCCCCCAGCCTCTTTACAAAACTCTAGGTGTCTATCCTATGGGCAGAGAGGTTGGTGTTAAGACTTGAAGTCTGCCGCCTCCTCTGGTGGCTGGCACCCAAAATTTCTCCCTTTCACTTTTCCAGGCCCTTGTCTCTTGAGTTATTGGCTTCTCTTGTGAGTTTACCTGAGCTTGTTGGGACAACATTGTTGGCAAACCCAGCCAGGAGCCGTGCCCTCAATTTGTCCAGTCCTCCATGGGAGCGTTTGGCCTTGGCAGTGCACCAGAACTCCCCTGTTCATTTTTGGAGTTAGTGGATCATTCGGTAACACTGACACTATCTTCCCAGGGTTAGATTACAGAGGTTAAGTGCCCAGTCCCACAAGATTAGATGGGAGGTTCCCACTACCTTATCTTTGGGTTTAATTTTTTTTTTTTTAAGTTTCTTTTTTGGGTGGGGAGGGGGTTGATTAATTTGCGGAATGGGCTTACGTAAATCAGGAAACTCATTTACTCACTAGATTACTGGTTCGCTACAAAGGATATTAGAAGGGTACAAATCAATGGTCATGTCAACAGACACATAGGGTGGGTCCCAAACAGAAGAGTTTCTGTCCTTACGGAGTTTGGGGCTCAACACAGTGGCATATGAAGGGTTGTGTTTCCCCAACCCAGAAGTTTGCTGCACCCAGTTTGTTTTTGTTTGTTTTTTTTAATGGAGGCTTCATTACATAAGCATGATTGGTCAAGTCATTGGCCACTGAGGATTAATTCAACTTCTACTCCCCTACTTGGCAATCAAGGGAGTGGGGCTGAAAGTTCCAACCCTCTATTCATGATTGGTTCTCCTGTCACCCAGCTCCCATCTTTCAGTGCTTTGCAAATACCACCTCATTAATAAACCCCACTGTGGTAGAAAGGGGCTTATAATGAACAATAAGACACTTATTTCACCTTTATAGATCTGAAGTGACTTCAAGAACTAAGGACAGGGGTGCCTGGGTGGCTCAGTGGGTTAAAGCCTCTGCCTTTGGCTCAGGTCATGATCCCAGGGTCCTGGGATTGAGCCCCACATCAGGCTCTCTGCTCAGCAGGGAGCCTGCTTTCCCCCCCTCTCTCTCTGCCTGCCTCTCTGCCTGCTTGTCATCTCTATCAAATAAATAAATAAAATCTTAAAAAAAAAAAAACTAAGGACAAAACAACAACAACAACAAATATAACAAAGGATGTGCCTATCACTTAGGAAGTTCCAAGTGTTTTAGGAGCTTTGTGCCAGAACCTGAGACGAAGACCAAATATTTAGGAGAAATACTTTTTTTGTCATCCGAACAACCAAATACTAGTTATAAATCCTATTATCACAGCCCCAAACTGGAAACCACCCAAATATTCACCAACAGTAGAATGGATATGTAAATTGTAGCATCTTTACAAAATCCCCTACCTGGCAATGGAAATGAATCAAAGCTATGCATATGTATGAGTCTAAGCAAAGAAATGCATTACAAGAAGTCTGTAGACCACCAATCCAAGAACGTGACAACCACCAACATTTACAGATGCGTATCTAGGTGGTCAAACTATACAGCAAGGCAGTGATCATTCTAATAATCGGGATAGTGGTCATCTTTCCAGGAGAAGTAGTGATGAACACAGGGCAGTGTTCTAGGTCTTGACCTGGAGGATGGGGTCAGTGTTCACTTTAGGATTTATTTAAGCAAAGCATTAGGTGGTCTGTTCTTTTCTACATGTGCCATGTTTGAGTGTAGAAATATTTAGGGTGTACAGTGAGAAATCCTACTGCAACCCACCCTTTTCCTGTGCTACCCACTTCCCATACCCTCAGATGGGAAACTACTTTTATTAGTTTCCTATACATCCTTCCTTAAATTTTTAAATGCATATAAAAGAACACAGTATACATCCTTCTTATCTCCCTTTTACACAAGGTAAAAATCTATTGCTGTTCTCCACCTGGATATTTGTCGAATTTTGTCTTTTAGTTCTAAGTTCGTCTTTCCATAAAAATCTACAACTGCATAGTTTTCCACTGTATCTATGCACCATGGCTAATCCTCTACTGAGGGACATCAGGTTGTTTCTAATCTTTCACTATTAAAAAAATGCTACAGTGAATAACTTTGCAAGTACATAATCTCCTACAAGCACACAGACGCGGTAGGATGAAGCCCCAGAATTGAACAGCTGTAACAAAGTATGTGCATTTGTAACCTTGGGATCCTCAATACGGAACCAATTCGCACTTCCACCAGCCATGTACAGAAATGCCTATTTCCAGACAGCCTTGCCAACAGGTGTTCAACCTGGCATTTTGGGCCAATCGGTCATCTCCCCATAGTGTTATGTGTAAAGTTGAGCCCCAACTTCCCCTATGGTTAAGGGCCATTTTTGTTTCCTTTCTGTGAACTCTTGGTTCACCCATCTTTTGAGTTTGTTTTCCTTTTAGTTTCAAGTTCTCTCCATATTGGGACATTAGCCCTTTATACTTACTCAGTGCTAGGTACTGTGGCTCTTTCCCTTGGGTTGCCCCCCTTCCTTTTTTTAAATTTGAGAGAGAGAGAGAGGCAGAGACCCAGAGAGGCAGAGACAAAGTTGACAGGACAGTGAGGCTAGAGTCTCACGGTCGCATGGCCCAGGCTTGTGTCCAGAGCAGTGAGTGTCATCAACTGATGCCTTGGATCAAGGTCCTTCTTTCCTGCAGATTAGTTTATCAAACCAAAGGTGTTGGCCGAACTGGGTCAACATGCCTTTCTGGTAATTGTATTCCAGCATTTCCTGTCAATGCAAATATCCTCCTTCTGGGCCTCCTCCTGCCCTCCCCACCCCTTTTACTTACTGCACAAACCACAGGTCACAGAATGGGCACACTGGTTACAGGAATTCCCAACCCCACCCTCTTCTTCCAGGGCTTCTTATTGGCTTTGGATCAAGTCCACATTCCTTTTCTTGACACATTCAAGATCCTACCAAACTGCCTTTCTGATTTCATCACTAACTCACCTGAACTTCTTAGCCCATTGTGCTCCTCACCACCCCAAATACTCTTGCCATTTTCCCACCTCCATGCATTAATGCCATTCCTGAATTGCCATCCTTTCCCATTAAGACCTGGTCTTTGGCGGCTCCTGGGTGGCTCAGTCAGTTAAGTGTCTGCCTTCGGCTCAAGTCATGATCTCAGGATCCTGGGATCGAGCCCCCACATTGGGCTCCCTGATCAGCAGGAAACCTCCTTCTCCCTCTCCCTCTTGTGTGCGCTCTAACATTCTCTCTCAGTCAATAAATATATTTTTTTCAATAAATAAATATTAAAAAAAAAATACCTGGTCTTTGAGGTGGGAAGATGGTGGGGAAGACCCCACTTGCATGGGCCAAGTCTCCAGGATTAGAATGGAGGGGTGGGAGTCAAGATGGCAGAGAAGTAGTAGACTGGTAGCAGATCAGCTAGCATCATCAGGTAGCAGATCAGCTAGATAGTTTATCAAACCATTCTGAACACCTACAAATCCAATAGGAGATCAAAGAGAAGAAGAGCGGCAATTCTAGAAACAGAAAATTGACCACTTTCTGAAAGGTAGGATCCACAGAGAAGTGACTCCAATGCTACAGGAAGATAGACAATGGAGGGAGGGGCCGGTTCCAAGCAAGTGGCGGAGGAATGGAGCACAAAATCAGGACTTTTAAAAGTCTGCTCCACTGAAGGACATCGCTCCAGAGGCTAAACTGGGGTAAAGCCCACGTGGGGAAAATGTGGCCTCAGGTCCCACAGGGCCACAGAAGGATCAGGTATTAGAGTAGGGAAGCCGGCTACAGAGACAAAGCCGAGGAGTGAGCTCTCAACTCGGGGTTGAACCGTAACCCATGACACAAACCACTGCTCTGTGAGTGGAGTCCCCACAAGATCTGGGGAGAACCCCCCCGGAAGAGCTCAAGGATTTGCAGGGTTTGGAGACTCCAGGCGGAGCTGTGTGCCAGAGACAGAGATGTTTAGTCACAGGCTGGGTGAGCTCAGAGCGCAGCCAGAGGCCAGGGAGATGGGTGTGATTGAGCGCTTTTTCTCTGAGGGCACACTGAGGAGTGGTGTCCCGAGCTCTTGGCTCTTCCGGGTCAGAGATTGGGAGGCTGCCATTTTCATTCCCGTCCTCCGGAACTCTATGGAAAGCATTCAAGGAACAAAAGTTCCCAAAAGCGAACCGAACCCAAGTGGATTATTTAGCCTTGCCCCTGGTAAAGGCAGTACAAGTCCACCTGGGGCAAAGACACTTGAGAATCACTACAACAGGCCCCTCCCCCAGAAGATCAACAAGAAATCCAGCCAAGACCAAGTTCACGTATAAGAAGAACAGTGGAATTCCAGAGAAGGAGAAAGCAAAGCATGGAATTCATGGCTTTCTGCCCATGAATCTTTAGTCTTGCAAAGTTAATTTTTTTTATTTTTTCTCTTCTGCTAAATTTTTTTAACTATTATCCTTTCCTCTTTTAACATTTTTTAACTAGTTTATCTTAACAATACCTTTCATAAAGCAAAAAAACTTTTTTGAACCTTCATTATTATAGTCATATTTTATCCTTCATTGTATCTAACTTTATTTTCTGTATACACATAGGGCTTTTTCTTCTAAAAAATTTGGGGTACAACTTCTTCTAATAGATCAAAATACACCCTAAATCTAGCACCAGGCTTGTTCTGGCCTCCAGCCCAAGCTAATTCTCTCCACTTTCTTTTTCTTTATTCTCCCAACGAACTTACCTTATCAACTCCTTTTTTAGAAATTTAGAAATTACAACTCCTTTTTTAGAAATAAATTCTTTTTCATTTTTATACTCCTATTCCATTCCCTCATTGTGTTTACCCTTATATATGTTTTTCATTCTTTAAAATTTTGGGAGGTAGTTTCGTCTAAGAGACCAAAATACTCCCAAAATTAAGTGGGTGACCCTGTTCTAGTCACCAGTCTAATATTTATATATATAATTTTTTCTTTTTTGTATTTATTTGTTTTCTTTTTTTAATTTTTCTTTCTTTTTTTTTCTTTTATTTTCTTTTTTCTTTTTTTCTTTTTTTTTATTTTATTTGTTTTCTTTTTTTAATTTTTTTTTCGGAACTTCTTTTTACCCACTTTCTCCCCCTCTCCCATGATGGGGTGGGTCTCTTCTGATTTGGTTAAAGCACACTTTACTGGGGTCTTTGCCACCCTTTTAGTATTTTATTTGCTCCTTCATATATTCTTTTTTTTTTTAAGATTTTGTTTATTTATTTATTTGACAGACAGAGATCACAAGTAGGCAGAGAGGCAGGCAGAGAGAGAGGAGGAAGCAGGCTCTCTGCTGAGCAGAGAGCCCGATGTGGGGCTCGATCCCAGGACTCTGGGATCATGACCTGAGCCGAAGGCAGAGGCTTTAACCCACTGAGCCACCCAGGCGCCCCTCCTTCATATATTCTTATCTGGACAAAATGACAAGACTGAAAAACTCACCACAAAAAAAAAAAAACCACGAAAAACAAAAACAAAAACAAACAAACAACAACAAAAAAAAACCAAAAAACAAGAGGCTGTACCAAAGGCTAGGGACGGAATCAATATGGACATTGGTATTATGTCAGATCTAGAGTTCAGAATGATGATTCTCAAGGTTCTAGCCAGGCTCAAAAAAGGTATGGAAGATATTAGAGAAACCTTGTCTGGAGAAATAAAAGTCCTTCCTGGAGAAATAAAAAAACTAAAATCTAACCAAGTTGAAATCAAAAAAGCTATTAATGAGGTGCAATCTGAGGCACCTCAGTAATGAGGCTCTTACTGCTAGGATCAATGAGGCAGAAGAAAGAATTAGTAACATAGAAGACTAAATGAAAGAGAATAAAGGAGCTGAGCAAAAGAGACAAACAACTACTGGACCACACGGAGAGAATTCGAGAGATAAGTGATACCAGAAGACAAAAACAGTAGGACAATTGGGATTCCAGAAGAAGAAGAAAGAGAGAGGGGAGCAGAAGGAATATTGTAGAGAATTATTGGAGAGAATTTCCCTAATATGGCAAGGGGAACAAGCATCAAAATCCAGCAGGTGCAGACAACGCCCCTCAAAATCAATAAGAATAGGTCCACACCCCATCATCTAATAGTAAAATTTACAAATCTTAGGGACAAAGAAAATCCTGAAAGCAGCCCAGGATAAAAAGTCTGTAACATACAATGGTAAAAATATTAGATTGGCAGCAGACTTATCCACAGAGACCTGGCAGGCCAGAAAGAGCTGGCATGATATATTCAGAGCACTAAACAAGAAAAACATGCAGCCAAGAATACAGTATCCAGCTAGGCTATCATTGAAAATAGAAGGAGAGATAAAAAGCTTCCAGGACAAACAAAAACTGAAAGAATTTGCAAACACTAAACCAGCTCTACAGGAAATATTGAAAGGGGTCCTCTAAGCAAAGAGAGAGCCTAAAAGAAGTAGATCAGAAAGGAACAGAGACAATATACAGTAACAGTCACCTTACAGGCAATACAATGGCACTAAATTCATATCTCAATAGTTTCCCTGAATGTAAATAGGCTAAATGCCCAAATCAAAAGACACAGGGTATCAGAATGGATAAAAAAAACAAAACCCATCAATATACTGCCTACAAGAAACTCATTTTAGACCTGAAGATACCTCCAGATTTAAAGTGAGCGGATGGAAAACAATTTACCATGCTAATGGACATCAGAAGAAAGCTGGGGTGGCAATCCTTATATCAGATCAATTAGATTTTAAGCCAAAGACTATAATAAGAGATAAGGAAGGATACTATGTCATACTCAAAGGGTCTGTCCAACAAGAAGATCTAACAATTTTAAGTATCTATGCCCCTAACGTGGGAGCAGCCAACTATATAAACCAATTAATAACAAAATTAAAGAAACATATTGACAATAATACAATAATAGTAGGGGACTTTAACACTCCCCCTCACTGAAATGGACAGATCATCCAAGCAAAAGATCAACAAGGAAATAAAGGCCTTAAATGACACACTGAACCAGATAGACATCACAGATATATTCAGAGCATTCCATCCCAAAGCAACAGAATACACATTCTTCTCCAGTGCACATGGAACATTCTCCAGAATAGATCACATCCTGGGTCATAAATCAGGTCTCAACCAGTATCAAAAGATTGGGATCATTCCCTGTATATTTTCAGACCACAATGCTCTGAAGCTAGAACTCAAGCACAAGAAGAAATTTGGAAAGAACCCAAATACATGGAGACTAAACAGCATCCTTCTAAAAAATGAATGGGTCAACCAGGAAATTAAAGAAGAATTGAAAAAATTCATGGAAACAAATGATAATGAAAACACAATTCTTCAAAATCTGTGGGACACAGCAAAGGCAGTCCTGAGAAGAAAATATATAACAATACAAACCTTTCTCAAGAAACAAAAAAGGTCTCAAATACACAACCTAACCCTACACCTAAAGGAGCTGGAGAAAGAACAACCAAAAAAGCCAAATCCAGCAAGAGAAGATAAATCATAAAGATCAGAGCAGAAATCAATGAAATAGAACCCCCCCCCCAAAAAAAAACCAACAGAACAAATCAACAAAACTAAGAGATGGTTCTTTGAAAGAATTAATAAGATTGATAAACCCCTGGCCAGACTTATCAAAAAGAAAAGAGAAAGGACCCAAATAAATAAAAATAAAATCATGAATGAAAGAGGAGAGATCACAACTAACACGAAAGAAATACAGACAAATATAAGAACATACTATGAGCAACTCTACACCAACAAATTTGACAATCTGGAAGAAATGGATGGATGCATTCCTAGAGACATATAAACTACCAAAACTGAACCAGGAAGAAACAGAAAACCTGAACAGACCCATAACCAGTAAGGAGATTGAAACAGTCATCAAAAATCTCCAAACAGGGGCGCCTGGGTGGCTCAGTGGGTTAAGCCGCTGCCTTCGGCTCAGGTCATGATCTCGGGGCCCTGGGATGGAGTCCCGCATCGGGCTCTCTGCTCAGCAGGGAGCCTGCGTCCCTCTCTCTCTCTTCCTGCCTGTCTACCCGTGATCTCCCTCTGTCAAATAAATAAATAAAATATTTAAAAAAAAAAATCTCCAAACAAACAAAAGCCCAGGGCCAGATGGCTTCCCAGGGGAATTCTACCAAACATTTAAAGAAGAATTAATTCCTATTCTCCTGAAGCAGTTCCAAAAAATAGAAATGGAAGGAAAACTTCCAAACTCATTTTATCAGGCCAGCATCACCTTGATCCCAAAACCAGACAAGGATCCCATCAAAAAAGAGAACTACAGATCAATATCCTTGAGGAACACAGATGCAAAAATTCTCACCAAAATACTAGCCAATAGGATTCAACAGTACATTAAAAGGATTATTTACCACGACCAAGTGAGATTTATTCCAGGACTGCAAGGTTGGTTCAACATCTGCAAATCAATGTGATACAACACATTAATAAAAGAAAGAACAAGAACCATAGGATACTCTCAATAGATGCTGAAAAAGCATTTGACAAAGTACAGCATCCCTTCCTGATCAAAACTCTTCAAAGTGTAGGGATAGAGGGCACATACCTCAATATTATCAAAGTCATCTATGAAAAACCCACCGTAAATTATCATTCTCAGTGGAGAAAAACTGAGAGCTTTTCCACTAAGGTCAGGAACACAGCAGGGATGTCCATTATCACCACTGCTAGTCAACATACTACTAGAAGTCCTAGCCTCAGCAATCAGACAACAAAAAGAAATTAAAGGCATCCAAATCA
The DNA here is from genome assembly GCF_009829155.1 of Mustela erminea. Taxonomy (NCBI): domain Eukaryota; kingdom Metazoa; phylum Chordata; class Mammalia; order Carnivora; family Mustelidae; genus Mustela; species Mustela erminea. Next base: position 41,089,758 of record NC_045618.1, on the reverse strand, counting down.
ACAAAGAAGAAGTCAAACTATCACTCTTTGCAGATGACATATTATATGTGGAAAATCCAATAGACTCCACTCCAAATCTGCTAGAACTTGTACAGGAATTCAGTAAAGTGTCAGGATATAAAATCAGTGCACAGAAATCAGTTGCATTTCTTTACACCAACAAGACAGAAGAAAGAGAAATTAAGGAGCCCATCCTATTTATAATTGCACCCAAAACCATAAGATACCTAGGAATAAACCTAACCAAAGAGGCACAGAATCTGGGTGCCTGGGTGGCTCAGTGGGTTAAGCCGCTGCCTTCGGCTCAGGTCATGATCTCAGGGTCCTGGGATCAAGTCCCTCATCAGGCTCTCTGCTCAGCAGGGAGCCTGCTTCCTCCTCTCTCTCTCTCTCTGCCTGCCTCTCTGCCTACCTGTGATCTCTCTCTGTCAAATAAAAAAAAAGAGGCAAAGAATCTATACTCAGAAAACTATATAGTACTCATGAAAGAAATTGGGGAAGACACAAAGAAATGGAAAAATGGGGGCACCTGGGGGGCTCAGTGGGTTAAATCCTCTGCCTTCGGCTCAGGCCATGATCTCGAGGTCCTGGGATTGAGTCCTGCATCGGGCTCTCTGCTCAGCAGGGAGCCTGCTTCCCTTCTTCTCTTTCTGCCTGCCTCTCTGCCTACTTGTGATCTCTGTCTGTCAAATAAATAAATAAAATCTTTAAAAAATAAAAATAAAAAAATTTAAAAAAAAGAAATGGAAAAATGTTCCACGCTCCTGGATTGGAAAAACAAATATTGTGAAAATGTCCATGCTACCTAAAGCAATAAACACATTTAATGAAAGCCCTATCAAAATCCCACCCATTTTTTTTTCAAAGAAATGGAACAAATAATCCTAACATTTATATGGAACCAGGAAAGACCTTGAATAACCAAAGAAATATTGAAAATGAAAGCCAAAGTTGGTGGCATCACAATTCTGGACTTCAAGCTCTATTATAAAGCTGTCATCATCAAGACAGTATGGTACTGGCACAAAAACAGACACATAGATCAATGGAACAGAATAGAGAGCCCAGAAATAGACCCTCAACTCTATGGTCAACTAATCTTCGACAAAGCAGAAAAGAATGTCCAATGGAAAAAAGACAGCCTCTTCAATAAATGGTGTTGGGAAAATTGGAGAGCCACATGCAGAAAAATGAAATTGGACCTTACACCACACACGAAAATAGACTCAAAATGGACGAAGGACCTCAGTGTGAGAAAGGAATCCATCAAAATCCTTGAGGCAGTAACTTCTTTGACCTCAGCCGCAGCAACATCTTCCTACGAACATCGCCAAAGGCAAGGGAAGCAAGGGCAAAAATGAACTATTGGGACTTCATCAAGATCAAAAGCTTTTGCACAGCAAAGGAAACAGTTAACAAAACCAAAAGACAACTGACAGAATGGGAGAATATATTTGCAAATGACATATCAGATAAAGGGCTAGTATCCAAAATCTATAAAGAGCTTAGCAAACTCAAAGAACAAATAATCCAGTCAAGAAATGGGCAGAGGACATGAACAGACATTTCTGCAAAGAAGACATCCAAATGGCCAAAAGACACATGAAAAAATGTTCCACATCTCTCGGCATCAGGGCAATACAAATCAAAACCACAATGAGATACCACCTCACACCAGTCAGAATGGCTAAAATTAACAAGTCAGGAAATGACAGATGCTGGCGAGGATGCAGAGAAAGGGGAATCCTCCTACACTGTTGGTGGGAATGCAAGCTGGTGCAACCACTCTGGAAAACAGCATGGAGGTTCCTCAAAATGTTGAAAATAGAGCTACCTTATGACCCAGAAATTACACTACATGGTATTTATCCTGAAGATACAAACATAGTGATCTGAAGGAGCACATGTACCCTAATGTTTAGAGCAGCAATGTCCACAATAGCCAAACTATGGAAAGAATCTAGATGTCCATCAACAGATGAATGGATAAAGAAGATGCGGTGTATATATATATATGCAATGGAATACCATGCAGCCATCAAACGAAATGAATTCTTGCCATTTGCAACAACGTGGATGGAACTAGAGGATATTATGCTGAGAGAAATAAGTCAATCAGAGAAAGACAACTATCATATGATCTCCCTGATATGAGGAAGTGGAGATGCAAAGTGTGGGGCTTAAGGGGTAGGAAAAGAATAAATGGAACAAGATGGGATTGGGAGGTAGATAAACCATTAGAAACTCTTAATGTCACAAAAGAAACTGAGGGTGGTAGGGTCATGGACATTGGGGAGGGTATGTGCTATGGTGAGTGCTGTGAAGTGTGTAAACCTGGCGATTCACAGACCTGTACCCCTGGGGCTAATAATACATTCTATGTTTATAAAAAATTTTTAAAAAAAGGAATGCTTTTGGAGACCAGATACATGTCTTGCTCAGTCATCATGGTGGTCTGGGATCAGATCCCATCCATGTAGCAAGGACTCTATTATGGACACCTTTAAAGTATTTTGTGCAATTGGGTAAAAATTCCAGAGCAGTAAAGGTAATGGCCTACTATCACATGACAGAGCAAGACCACAGCTAAGATAGCAGAGCTGGAAAGGAAGATTGGCTCCCCTGAATTCTAGCCTGAAAGATTGGTCTGTTTCTCCTGCTATGAGGAATTAAAAAATTGAGCACCTAAAATGCATGCATGTATCTTCATTAGGATTCTATTTTATTTTTTTAAAGATTTTATTTATTTGACAGACAGAGATCACAAGTAGGCAGAGGCAGGCAGAGAGAGAGAGGAGGAAACAGGCTCCCCGCTGAGCAGAGAGCCCGATGTGGGGCTCGATCCCAGGACCCTGGGATCATGACCTGAGCCGAAGGCAGAGGCTTTAACCCACTGAGCCACCCAGGTGCCCCAGGATTCTATTTTAAAGAGTAAAAAATTAAAATAGCCATGAATACATTATGGTACTTCCAGACTATAACAGATTAGGAAGTCATGAGAACATTTTAACAGTAATCTGGAGTTTAAAAAATGAAGCAGAGCATAGAGGAAGACAGCCTGGAAAAACAGCCATGACATGTGGTCAGTGAAGACAGGTGTAGGAGAATAGGACTAACAATTCATCTTTTTTTTTAAAAAAAAAATTCATTTATTTATTTGAGAGAGAGAGAGAGAGAGAGCATGAGAAGGGAGAAGGTCAGAGGGAGACGCAGACTCCCCATGGAGCTGGGAGCCCAATACAGGACTCAGTCCCAGGACTCTGGGATCATGACCTGAGCCGAAGGCAGTCGCTTAACTAACAAGCCACTCAGGTACCCTAATAATTCATCTTTATAAGAAACAGTCACATATTTTCACACACAGACACACCGAAACGCCTGGAAAGACAGATATACGTGGTTAGTGGTGTGTCACTGCATTAAAAGAATTACATGGAAAAATTTATTTTATATACACCTGTAGTGTACATATATATGTGTTATAATGAACACAATTTTTACAATCAGAAAGTTAGGACCCAATTTTGAAAATACAAAACGTGTATGAAAAGGGAAGAACCTCTTTGCCAGGTGTGCCCTTCACTTTTGCTAAGGTAGGCCATCCTGGCCAGCACTCTTACCCTACCGAGGAAAGGACAAATAGAAATTCAAATGGGGCTGGGGGAAGGGGGGGTTGTCCCTGGGTGGCTCAGGAAGTTAAGCCTTTCCGCTCAGGTCATCTCAGGATCCTGGGATCGAGCCCCACATTGGGCTCTCTGCTCAGCAGGAAGCCTGCTTCTCTCTCTCTCTGTCTGCCTCTCCGCCTACTTGTGATCTGTCAAATAAATAAATAAAAATCTTAAAAAAAAAAAAAAAGGAAATTCAAATGGGAAGTGGCTCAGGACTGTGACTATTGCAGTCACTCTAAGGGATCTCCAACCTTACAGCTTAACTGCTCCCCTGATGTCAGAGTTTTTCCAGTAAGAAACCTAGCAAGTAGATAAGATAAAAAGCAGATTATTTACTGACAGGAATGGGTGGATGGCCATCAGGAGAGGCCCTAGATTTCCCCATGTGGCTCCTTGATAGTCTGAGAGCCCATCCCGCACTATATTGGGAACAAGTGAACTTGCTTTCTGTTCCTCTCACTCCTAATGCTCTTGATTAAAATAGAAGGAAGAAAGGGGTCAGAAAACCTAGACCCAGTACTTATCCTTGCTTGCAAAACACAGGGCTAGTCTCTGGGAACTGGAGTTTTCCCATGAAATGAGAAAATGACACTAACTCTATCTCCCAAGATTCAGATCTTATTTTAAATGGATTTAAATTTTAAATTTATTTAAATTAAATTTAAATATAAACAATACGAATTTAAATTTATTTATTAAACATATTAAATATTAATATATTTGTTATATATTATATATTATAATGTATGTGATATTGATTATTAATATTAAATATAGATTTGAATTTATTTAAAATAGGGTACATCTAGGAGTGCCTGGCTGGCTCAGTCAGGGGAGGGTGAGACTCCTGGGGTTTGTGAGTTCAAGTGCCATGCTGGGCGTAGAGATTATTTAAAAATGTTTTTAAATAATTTTTAATAATTTTAATAAATTTTAAATAATTTTTTAAATAAGATACATCCATAGCTTGGAATTCTGTGGAGACAATAAAAAGAAGGGGGATATATCCCATGTAGGAGTATGGCAAGGGCACCAAGAATCAATCAGGAAGCAAAGAAATACAGAGCAAAACATGTTGTGCTGACCCTGCTTGGGTGGAGAGAAGTTCCGTGGTCTCATGTGCTGGAGACCTTATCCACGGACTGAGAGACAAGGCAGAGAGGAGCAAGGAGTCTCGTCTCTCACTTTCATACCATTTGGTTCTGTCTGATTTCTAGATTATCTTGTGCATTACTTTGCTTAAAGTAAAATGGATAATGGTATCTGTATCTATGTCATGAGTGAGTTGAAAATAAAGCCATCAAAAACAACAACAACAAAAAAAAAAAAAAAAAAAAAAAAACCCCAGGGGCACCTGGGTGGCTCAGTGGGTTAAGCCTCTGCCTTTGGCTCTCAGGTCATGATCTCAGGGTCCTGGGATCAAGCCCCAGATCAGGCTCTCTGCTCAGCGGGGAACCTGCTTCCCCCTCTCTCTGCCTGCCTCTCTGCCTACTTGTGATCTCTCTCTGTCAAATAAATAAATAAAATCTTAAAAAAAAAAACAGTCTGTATAAGTAAGACACTGCTACAGAATATAACACAATTCACCAATAGTACTTTCATCATTCCAAATAGAACCAAACATCCATTTATTGAAATCTATTCTTTTTTTTAAAGATTTTATGGCTCAGGTCATGATCCCAGAGTCTCAGGATCAAGTCCTGCATCAGGCTCCCAGCTCCATGGGGAGTCTGCTTCTCCCTCTGACCTCCACTTTCAAGCTCTCTCTCGCTCTCCCACTATCGAATTAAAACAAAACAAAACAACAACAACAAACAACAACAACAAAAACTTTAAAATTAAATGAGAGCCACCCAATTTAGAACTTTCACCATTAGATGGTTTGAAAACAGCAGACCAGCCATCATCCAAGGGTGCCCTGAAGGTCACAGAGAGCTTGCCTGACCTCTCTGCATGACCACCTTCAGGCCATGCCACCTTCTAATGGGGCTCCCTGCTTCTGGCTTTGACCCTGGCTATTCTCCATACAGCAGTTACAGGGAACATAAAACAGGTATGTCACTCCTCTGCTCATGACCTTCTAACAGGTGCCAACTCAGCCAACGCCAAATCCCTTACAAGGCCCAATAAGGCCTCACATAACCTGCCTCCCCCAATAGCTCTCAACACATTTCTCTGCCCCTCTTAGGAGCCATGGGTCTCTTAGCCATTCCTGGGACACCCACATCCCCCTCCCCCATGGCCTTTATACTCGTCTGTATCATGCCCTGAGCCTCATCCTTGCCTCTCTGCATGGCTCTCTGCTTTAGGACTCAAACATCACCTTTTTTAAAATTTAAATTCAATTAATTAACATAGATTATTGTTTCAGGGTATGGGTCTGTGATTCATCATTCTTATAGAATACCTAGTGCTCATTATATCACATGCCCTCCCCAATGTCCATCACCCAGTTACCCCACCCCCCACCCCCCTCCCCTCCAGCAACCCTCAGTGTATTTCCTAAGATTAACAGTCTCTTATGGTTTGTCTCCCTCTCTAGTTTCATCTTGTTTCATTTTTTTCCTCTTCTCAGGGGAACCTTTGCTGGTCACCCACTTTCAGATTACAACCACACGCCCCCACACACACCCACACACCACCTCCTCCCCTCTCCTGATTTACCTCCATCGTCCTTTTCAACACAGACTGCATTTATGGTCTCTCCGCACTGCACCAGTTGCTCTGTGGGAGCAAGGAGAGTTCATTTTGCTCACTACTGTGTCCCCAGGCCCTACAATAGTATGTGGCACACAGAAGGTGCTGGATAAATATGTACTGGATTCTGGCTCCAGGAAGCTAGAATATAGAGTTGAAGGACTTTATTTAGGTACCTGCCTGAAGAAAAGGTAGATAGGTATGATGGCAGAAAAAGAAACCAAGGCCCCACTTTGCCGTGGCTTGTGGTCTCCAAGGATTCCTGAGGCATACAGATTCTAACACTCCCACAAGGACTTCTTTTAATGTTTTACCATTTAATAGCTCTGTTCTGGTTAATGTTACTTGTCTGTGACAACTGTAAACACCCCCACCCAAGATATACGTTAGCAATCCTCTTTCAAACATATGGGCCACCAGTATCTTAACAGTACCCCTCCAGGTCCTGGAAGTCTTGCTTCCAAATCCCTTAACTAAAAAGTATATAATCCATCACTCCTCACAATCTCAGGGCAGTGCTTTCTGCCCACAGGTTCCATTCCCAAGCTAAAATAAAAGCACTGTTTTGCACGTAAAAGATCTCAAGAATTCTTTCTTGATAATTCTCTCATGGCCCCACACCATTTTGGTGTCCAACATGGGGCCGGTGTTCCCATCTTTGAACCTCGGTACAAACTTTGTGAATTACACCTCCCTCCTCTCCATTTACTTTCTTTCGTTCCAGGGGCTTTTCAAGTGCAGTCTTATTAGAACAACTTCGTGTCGATAGCTTGGGCGGCAATCCTCTAGCCGGTGGCTAGTCCGTGGGGAGGAATAAAAGCCTGCCTTTGGTCTAGAAGCTAGTACACTGGCTGCAATGGTAAGGAGACCCACAAACTTGATGCTCTCTCTATTCCTATTCTTATAAAAATTGGCCTTTCTTGGGCACCGGACAACCACGTAATAAGACAGCTGCCAATCGCCAAGACTCCTGTGTGAGATCCCCTCCTCATCCCTGGTCTGGCTGCTTCTGGTTATGAGGTCTCTGCTCAGAGCTAGCTCAAACCAATGCCTGATTGGGGCGCCTGGGTGGCTCAGTGGGTTAAGCCTCTGCCTTCAACTCAGGTCATGGTCTCAGGGTCCTGGGATCAAGACCCGCATCCGGCTCTCTGCTCAGCAGGGAGCCTGCTTCGCCTGCCTCTCTGCCTACTTGTGATCTCTGTCAAATAAACAAATAAAATCTTAAAAACAAAAACAAAACACCAATGCCTGATTGAATTAACATCCAACCAGGGACCAGCTCCTAGGGAAGCTGGCTGTAAAGACTACATGTGTTGGAATGTTTAGACCATGGTGGATTTCTAGCTTTACTTTCTCGTCAGTGTACCCTCTTGATTACTTGAATTACAACAGTAATTTCCCCTTGTAAAACTTCCCTAGTGTTTTCCATGGGTTAAAATCAGCAGGTCCTTCTCAGCATGACACAGTATTTCGGCACAGTATTTGCCAGCACACATACATGGTCTAGAATGCAATGGAGAAGTTGGGGGTCGCTGGCATCCCTCCTCCAGGGCTAGACTGTGTTCACAGCCATTTCATTTGAGGGGTGCCTTCAGTTGCTTCGAAACTAGGCATCCCTGACCTAACCTGTGTGGGTGCCACCTAGGAGGCAGGGCTAAGGCTGGGGCCAGGGGCATTTTCTTGGTAATGAACCTTCTTCAGCTCCCAAGGACTGTCCTTCGGGATGCCTTTTGACCCACTGGAAACAATTCAGATTGCCAGATTTAAGGGAAAAAAAGAGGACTCATTTTCTTCTGTAACACTGCATGGCCTCAGTATTCCTTAGGAGAGGAGGAAAAGTGGCCGCCTAATGGAGCATGAAGCGTCAATATAGCAGTTCGAGTTCTTCTGCAGGAAACAGGGCAAATGGACCAAGGCACCCTATGCCCAGGCCTTCACGGCCCTAAAGCAGGATTCGAAGTACGTGCCTCTTGCAGAGTATGTCTGGCCATTAACCAGGCTAATGAACTCCAACATACTGGTTGAGGATTACCTAAATCGGCCTCCTCACAGACCCAGGTTACTTTTTTTTTTAATTAAAGGTTTTATTTATTTGTCAGAGAGCAAGTGAGTACATTCTTGGGGAGAAGCAGGCTTCCTACTGAGCAAGGAGCCTGATGTGGGACTCAATCCCAGGACCCTGGGATCATCACCTGAACTGAAGGCAGACACTTAACCAACTGAACCACCCAGATGTCCCGACCCAGGTTACTTTTGTTCTTGGTGGGATCTTCCCCTTGTGCACTTCCCAGCTTAATGGTTATGACAATTAGAGCGAGTTGTCTATGGTTAGTCTGCCTCGGGATAGGGACTTTAAGGAATGTTCCCAAGCGGCTGCCAAAACTTTTGTTTTGGGGAAGTTCCCAGTTTCCTCCAGCCTGACATGGATTGCCGATTTGTTATCGTTGCTGCTGGAAAAAGAATGTGTGTCCACTGGACTGTCCAAGCTGAGAAGCCTTAGGACCAGGGCCCATCGGCCGCCCATCGGCCGCCCATCGGCCGCAATCCTTGCTGTAGGCACCTCCCCTCCCCTGCCTCCACCTTGCTCCTTCAGATTCTGTGCCACCTTGTGTGCAGCTTGCATGATGATCTCCTAGGCCATCCTTGGGGTCTCCAGCCCATCAGCTCTTGCTCCTCACCATCAAGGAGCAAAGAACACCCCGTTCCTGGACCTGAACTGCCCACTTCAGATCTTCCCATTGGTGCTCCAGGCCGAAATGGACTAGGAGGAACAAACTGATGGACTTTGAGTGGCACAGGTGCAATATATGTCTATATGAAAATGAATGAGTTTGTTGTCTTAATGTTAACAACTCCAAAGACCTATCTTAACTACAAAACTTTTATTCTACCAAGGTTTACTAAAAGTCAAAGAAGCTCATGTTAGTTCTTGCAATTTGTTAACACAAGATGGCTTAAAATGATGGTTAATTTGGTCTCAGACTTTCACAGGTAACTGTAAAAGTAGCTGTCAAAATCTTTGGTGGCCTGAAAGTTTGAAGTTTCGCTTGGATGATGGGTTGGATGGAATTCATTGGGTATCTAAGTCTTTGCCTAATGAGAAAAGATATGAATGACTTAATGTAAGATCGTAATGTAAGATTTATCTGCTTTGGGTTTCCCACTGCAGAGAAGCAGATACTGGGGTCCATTGGTAAACATGCTTTATGGTTTGTCAAAAGACTGTACTAAGGAAAAACCTGTTTTTAGAAATTATAAAGTTTATGAACTTGCAATCTAAAGAATTCTGATATAACCATTCACAATTACTACTTAGAAATCTTAGTCTCCTGGGAAAACTAAGATTTAAATTTCTAATAAGTGTAATTAAGACTGACGGAAATAAAAATTGTATACAAAATGTGTTTTTAATAAGACCTAAGGAATGGGAATAAACTTTGTTGAGCAGGAAAAAGTAAATTTTTTTTTTTTTGAAAAAGTAAATTCTGTCCTAAAATGAGACTGGTTGTTTAGCTGGAAAAAAATAAGGCTTAGGGCAAAATCTGAATGCAGAATTCTAAAGATTTATATGTGGTCTGTGTAGAGCGAGGCAAAAGGGCCCACAAAGACTGAGCTGAATGCAAACAGGCTCATTAAGCGACCCACCTGGAAATAGCCGTAGGGCCTAACGGACCAATCACAAACAGGCACAGTGCCTAAGATTGCCCCCCACACACACCGAAAAAGTGGGGGAGGGGGAATTCCATACATCCCCATACCACCTCCCCCTGACCTTCAACTGTGGCCCCTCACCACTGCCTCCCCACAGGGGAGGCTGTCCTGCCCGTTGCTCCCCTGAGGTGTAGTCAATCAACTTCTCCCGTTTGTTCTGCCCTGGGTGAATGCTTTCACCACCCAGGCTGCCAGCCTGACCCGATCAGAGCTCCCCACATTCGCTTGCCCCCCCCCCAACCAACTGGGACTTACCACAGTCAGGACTAACGGTGAAATAAGTGGATTTTAAAAGTACACTGTAATGAGATTCAAATTCTGCTTTACTCTCTGGTAAAAAGACCAAGTTTTTTTGGACTGTTGATTGGCACTTGGTAAGAAATTGTAAAAGGTATTTTTCTTTTGTCACCCAGAGAACTTAAGTTTCTATGTTTTGGGGTGCCTGGGTGGCTCAGTGGGTTAAAGCCTCTGCTTCCGGCTCAGGTCATGATCCCAGGGTCCTAGGATGGGGCTCTCTGCTCAGCGGGGAGCCTGCTTCTCCCCCTTCTCTCTGCCTGCCTCTCTGCATACTTGTGTTCTCTGTCAAATAAATAAAATTTTTTAAAAAATTGTTTTTAAATAAACCTGTTTTGTCTTTATCAGGTCTTCAATTACTTAAAACTTCAGGGGACCCGGGTGGCTCAGTCAGTTAAACGACTCTTGATTTCTGCTCAGGTTAGGAGATCAAGCCCCATATCAGGCTCTATGCCAGGCCTGCTTAAGATTCTCTCCCCCTCTCCTTCTGCCCCTTCCCCTTCCCCCCATTTTCTGCCCCCCCCAAAAGTAAAAGTTAAAAACTTCAATATTAAAGGAGCTAAGCTAAAAAAAAAAAAAAAAAAGGAGCTAGGTTTTGCTAACAACTATATAACCCATTTGCCTTTGGAATCTTATTGTCACCTTGGTTAAATAACTAAGATTTTATAATGATCTATAATCCTATTCAGGCATGTACTTTTAAACTTGGAGGGTTTTAACAAACTTCAGATATTTGGTTTGTAAATAAAGTCTTGACTAATTAGGTTTATTTTATAATTAAGCTACTTGAAAAGTACTGTCAAACAAGTAAGACTTAGTTTGTATTATATAGGTAAAGGCTATAACAGTTCTAGAAAATACATTAAATTCTTTAAGTTTTGATATGCCCCGGTAGGAGGTCATCACTTGATATTCTGATTATTGAACTGTTACATGCTACAGAAATAACCAGATTTCCTTGCCAGTTAGATTATAATGAGCTTTTATATCAGATCTTTAACTGTGGCCATTTTTTGAGCCTTTGGTCATTCCATTATTGTTATGATGCTCTTGCAAAATGTGTGGTCTTCAAGGAGATTCTGCAGAAGAACTTCTGACAATGCAGGTATTTGATATCTTTAAGATCATAAGATGAAGCTGAATAAAAACTTTCCAGAACTAGTGGGGAAAACTGCATTCAGACATAGTAAGAACAACATGGGACACAATAAATTGAAAAAGAATTTTTTTTTAATTCTGATTTGAAATATTGTTGGTTTTCTAATATTTGCTCTTCCAGATTAAGTAAGCTTTCATCTAAAGATATGTAGAATATACAGAAAATATGGTAAAATATTCCTTTGTGGACAAATTGAAACATTTAACTTTTCTCCCTACCTGAACCCTCTGAACTCAGAAACTCTGAGTATTCTTGCTTCCATGGCAATAGGAGTTATTGCTTAAGTTCAATAGGAGTCTATAGTACTGGAGACCTTGGTTTCTTTACCAAGAATGGAAGGTCTTTGAGAGACGGGCATAGACTCAGACAGGACCAGACAGCTTTAAGGAATTAAGGTGGACTCTGCAGCCTATAGAGCCCCTTGGAACTGTTGGCCGGATACCTTCCTTACAGAGTTCCCAGCAGCCTCACCAGGTGAGTAAAGAATGTCATATCCTGGCAGGTTCATGAACCTCAGGATATTTGGGAGACCTTGAGAAGAATTCACCCAATGTTTTGTTGGGTTCCCCACCCCACCCCCCGCCAATGTCTCTACAGTGTCCAAATGCCTTCACTGCCATACCTTCAAGCCAAGAGAGGTTCCTTCCTACTCCAGGAGACTGTCATACATGAACTCTAGATCCAGCAGTTCTAAACTGACCAACAATGACCCGTAAGGACCTCTCTATGCCCCTACTCAGCAGGAAGAAGTTACAAAGAGAAGACCGACCAACCTTAGCAACCTTCAAGATTTCAGGATCAAAGTTGTTGGGGGAAAGGGGAACGAGGGGGGGGGGCGGAGAAAGGAACAAAGGCCAGACTTTGCTAAGGCTCCTAGTCTCCAGCAAGGATTCTGAAGGGATACAGATTCTAACACTCTACCATTCCCAGAAGGACTTCAATGTTTTACCACTATAGCTTTGCTCTGGTTACGGCTACTTCCTTCTGATAACCATAAATGCACCCCCTACCCCAACACAGGTCAGCAGGATCTTTCAAACATATGGCCCACGGATGCAAAGCTGAAAGGTCTCAAGACCAATGGCTCCCTAGACAGTAGTCAGTCACCTTAACGGCAGCTAGCCATCAAGGTCCTCAGAGCCTGGCTTCCAAATTCCTTAGAGAATTACACGATCCCCCCAACCCCCAACTAAAAAGCATATAATCAATGACTCTTCACTCTTTCTGCTCACAGGTCCTGTCCCCATGCTCTCAAGAAAGCCCCTTTCTAGCACTGAAAGGTTCTCAAGTGTTCTTTCTGGACCATTCATGCACAGCCCCACTTCAGGTGGGCTACCCACTCCTCGAAGGTGCTTTTTAATATCAGAGGGGTGTGCGTGTTAAGGAAAGCAGGAAGAGAACAAGCCAGAAGAGATGATCATTCACTTACACAGACAAGAATTTATGGGCAGGCATGAGTCATGCAGTCATTAATTGTCATAAAGGGCTTCAAAGCTGTCATGCCAAGTTCAGGGACAAGTGCACACAAAGTCAATACAAGTGGTAGAATAGATACTAGAGTAAAGCAAGCAATGTTAAACATTGACTCCACATGTGTGGTAAATCTTCAAAGTTGCAAGACAGGAGGCATCCCCTGGGTAGATGGAGTCAGAGTAGAAGCAGTTATCACCTCTCCTAAGGCCACCAGGGCTCATCCCTACTGTCGGTTGCTGGGAGCTTCCCAGCTGGTGGCTCGGGCACATGGTTGTATTTGTCCAGACCACGAACAGGAAATCCCTGAGAAGGGACCAGAGGGAGGGCCACTAAGTCAGTGAGTGACTGTCTTATTGGGGGTAGTACAGCTGGTCACTGTGGGGCAGGACCCCCACATCATGTACACACCAGGAGCAGGAAAAAGGCCCCTTTGACACCTCGGACACCCATGTAGGACAAGCTGCACTTCCTCTAACACACCAGGCATAGTGCCTGTTTGGCCGGGGTCATTGCGGGAGGTTCTGTGTATTGCTGGAGGTCTGACCTTCTACAATAAGAGATGGAATCTAATTCTTTTTTTATAGAAGTTTTTTTAAAGATTTTATTTATTTGACAGAGAGAGGGATCACAAGTAGGCAGAGAGGCAGGCAGAGGGAGAGGGAAAAACAGGCTCCCCACTGAGCAAGGAGCCCAATACAGGGCTTGATCCAAGGACCCTGAGATCATGACCTGAGCCCAAGGCAGACACTTAACCCCCGGAGCCACCCAGGTGCCCCTGGAATCTAACTTTTTTTTTTTTTTTTTTAAGATTGTATTTATTTATTTGACAGAGAGAGATCACAGTAGACAGAGAGGCAGGCAGAGAGAGAGAGAGAGAGAGAAAGAGAAGCAGGCTCCCTGCTGAGCAGAGAGCCTGATGCGGGACTCGATCCCAGGACCCTGAAGGCAGCGGCTTAACCCACTGAGCCACCCAGGCGCCCCTGGAATCTAACTCTTGAAGAGCTATTTCACTTTGCTTTAGGAAGAGCACTGTCCTGCTCTTAGCACCTCTTTCCAAATCTCCTCTGCAGCCTCTACCCTCCCTTCCTGGTAGATCCAAATGTATTTCTCTCCCAGTCTCCAGTTGGAGGGTGATGGTTGGGGTTGGGGTGGGGGGATGGAAATAATTGTTTCTTCTAGATGGGTTTAATTTGGGGAAGCCTAAGTTAGTGTTCATTTCTTTGCTTATACCCATGCTTATCCTAAGAAGAACTGGTATATAAAATCTAACAAAAAATAGGAATGAGTAAGAAAGCATCCGCAAAGGAAGGACAGGACATAAGATGGAATCAGGAATGCATATCTCAGGCCTTTAATAAAGTTACAAATCAACTTTAAATCTTTCAACTGGGGAGGAGGGGTGAAACCACAGAATGAGTAACATGAATCCTAGGGTCTGATTCAAAAAATAAAACAGGGGGCGCCTGGCTGGCTCAGGTCATGATCTCAGGGTCCTGGGATAAAGCCCTGCCTCAGACTCTCTGCTCAGCGGAGGTCTGCTTCTCCCTCTTACTCTCTATCTGTGCTCTCCAGCTCACTCTCAAATAAAATCTTCAAAAAATAAACTTGAGAAACACAGACCTGACAGGAGCAAGATTTCTACAGGTATGCAGTACATGCATGAGGTCTCAACAAGTTTGGATTTTTTAAAAATATTTCACTTATTTGGGGATGGGGAAGGGCAAGGGGTAAGGAAGAAGGACCAGCAGACTCCGCACTGCGCTCAGAGCCAGATGTGGGGCTCGATCTCACAACCCTGAGATCATGACCTGAGCTGAAACCAAGAATTAGACGTTCAACCAACCAAGCCACCCAGGCACCTTCTCAACAAAGTCTTTAGAACGGACAAAATGACAGTTTCACAGGAATATTTAGAAGAGCCCTCAAGGAAAACCAAGGCTTCTCTCCACAGAGGCTCGACACCCGTGGACAGCAATTCTAACAAGTCCAGGCTCCAGACCTGTGCTAGGCTGGCACACCCAGTCTTGGCCCCAGAGAGGGGTTTGGATTGGGGGCAGAGCGGGAGTGGGAGAGAGATAGTTTTTGTGATGTTACTGCAGTACTTTTCAAGTTCAAGCCCTTTGAACTTGGGCTTGAGTTCAAGTTCTCAAGGAGAACTTGAGAATTTGAACTCAAGGAGGTCTGGAGGTCTGGGACTCAATTCCCCACCCTCTATTGTTTTTCCTCCAGTGGCTTCATACATTTATGTTGCATAACCGGCCCAAAGGCATGGCCTTGGAGACCCGGTCATTCATTTACTCATATCAACAGATATTTTCCAGCACCTTTTAAATTTGGCACCATTCTCCGCAAGTAAGCAAATAATCTATCCTGCCTCAGGAAACTTAAGATCCTTGTGGAAATGAAGAGGCAACAGGTAATAAGGGACCTATCAGAGGGGTAAGGGGAATGGAAATTAAAGAGGGATGAAGTGCCAGAGGGAGGAAAAAAATCTATGGGATTGCCAGGAAAGTCCTGAGGAAAAAAAATCACATTTGAGGGCGCCTGGGTGGCTCAGTGGGTTAAGCCTCTGCCTTCGGCTCAGGTCATGATCTCAGAGTCCTGGGATCGAGTCCCACATGGGGCTCTCTGCTCAGCGGGGAGCCTGCTTCTCTCTCTCTCTCTGCCTACCTGTGATCTCTCTGTCAAATAAATAAAATCTTAAAAAAAAAAAAAAAAAAAATCACATTTGAGTAAGGACCAGAAAGAAGGAAGCTGTGGCTATCTGGGGGAACAGTAAGTACAATGGCCCTGAGGTAGGGAGGACTGCCACACAAGCTAAGGGGAAGAGAGCAAAAAGCACAGGTGAGCTAAGTAGCTCTAAAGAGAGAGAAAAAATGATCAAAGGGCAGGGCAGAAAACACAGGACCTGTAAGATCATTTTAGATATTTCAGAGGAAAAATCCTCCAAGGGGAGGGTTTGGAGGGGAGAAATGACATCACCTAAGTACTAGGCCTGCTCGAAGGCCTTGCTGGAGATCAGCTAAGAGGCCATTACAATCATTCCCCCTCCCCCCGATTTAGAAAAATAGTTGTAGCTTCTTCAAGAAGTTTCCTATAAATAGGGTTTCTTAGAGACTTTGTGGTGGGATCCCTGGCAAATAGCAGCAGTGTTCAGAGTGCCCCGGTGGGATTTAGTGGTCAGCGGAGCTGAGAGCATGAACCGAAGAACCATGCCAAGAATGGTCCCTGAGGAGACAGGGACTCCTCCCCTTCTGAGGTGAAGGAAGAAAGCCCTCAGATGCCAGTCGGATTCACCTGAAGGGGACAGACATCCCCAAGAGGAGGGCTGGAAAACATGCAAGTGACAGGTACAAGGGAATTTTCATCTCAGTCCAAGAAAAAAAAAAAAAAAAAGGTATTTGGAACACTTTACTTTGAGCAAAGTTACTTCCTGGTGAGCCCTCCAAGACAAATGAGCAGCAAAACCAACTGGAAGGTAACTGAAAGCAAAGACCGGCTTCCTAGAAATAGAAGAACCAGCTCAAAAAAAAAAAAAAAAAAGTAAAAACCAGAGAGTCCTGAATGGGTCACGGGCCAGGAGAACAATAGCCTTTTGTCAGTTCTGAAAGGGACTGGTTCCTGGTGTCCCAGCGGTTCCCTAAGGCTCCTGAGCAGGAAGTGCCCCTCCCCGCCCCCCGGGGAGGAGGGCTCCCACCTGAGGTGGAAGAAGCTCCCAGCAACCCCCACCTCTGGCTCTCGCTGGGTGGGTAATCTAGGGCCAGCCAGGTCTCCTCTGAGTCAGCTTCTCACTTCTAAATTTAGCATTTTATGAGGATTAAACGAGAAGATAAAGGTGAGGGACCTGGCTTGTTTCACAGTAGGGAGTCACTCAGTTGGTGTGGCTTCCCTTTGCCTCCCCCCCCCCCCCCCCCCCCCCCCGCGCAGGTCCCCCAGTCAGGAAAACCAAGGCAAGCTCCCAGGCCAGCTCCCCCCACCCCATTGCTGCTGCACATCTGACTGCTTTTCCTTCTAGCTCGCCTTTCCACATGCTGGCTCAAGTTGTCTGAAGCTCCGCACCTGCCCCTGCCCCTCACAGCCTCTGTGCACTACCGTTACCCCAAAACACAGCCCAGGAAGAAAGCCCTGGGTGAGCCTCCCTGACAGGGGCAAGAAAAGCTCCTGAGGCCCCGCCCGGCTAAGCACTCAAACTTACAGGCTCCTGGAAACCCTGCACAATGGTTTCTCTGAAGGTCTCACTCTACCCAATAAAGAAATTGCAACGTTGCCTAAGGGGACTGTGCACTTCCAGAAAGATCCAGGAAGAGTTCTCCCAGGTGTTAGACATAGGAAGGGAAGTCTGCTCAGGATGAAAGGACGTGACCAGCCCAAGGTCTCCATCTGGTCTATAGGGGACCTAGGAAAGAGGACGCTGGACCCGGTTGTCCAGACAACCTGCAGCAGGGTGAAAACTGCCAAGAGTCTGGGGAGCCAGCAGGCACAGAAGACAGACAGACGGACACATACACGTGGGAACAGAGTCATACAAAAGGAAGCCCAAGAAGGAAAATCTAAAAAGTCACACTCTGACCTGTGGAGCCACCCAGGGCCCAGGCCTCCTCATCCCAGCACCCCCCGCCCCTGGCATGGGGGTGAGGGGTCCTTCGGTCTCTTGTAAATTCACAGGCATGTGTCCTCACAATGACCTCACACTGGTTAAAATAACTGGACCCTAGTCCTTCCACACAAGAGAGTAAAGGGGCTCTGCTCCCCTCTGCCCTTTCCAGAGAACTGTTTCTGTCTAAAGGACCCGTACCAGGAAACCCGAATCCCAGCCTCTCCTCTGGCTGGTGCAGGATAAACACCCTCCCCTAGTTCTCGGCCTCAGCACTGGTTTTCTCGCTCCTCCGAGCCCACCTGTCTCCTGACTACACCTCATTGCCTCGTATCAAATCACAGCACGACCTAGGAGGGAACTTGGGAGCCTGAGAACTTTGGAGTTGGCTCCACTGGATTTCGGGGCTTCCAAAATATCCTCCCCTACAACCCTGCAGAAGATACAGGTCTCCCCTATGCAGGCATCTCCCCGCATGAAGTTAGTTTTTGTCAGTTTCAATCCAAGACTGTGTACCTGTTGCTCAGAACGTGTCCCATTTCAGCTCCGTGGGCGCTGAGTACGCCCCCAAGTGACCCGACAATCTTGCCCCTTCAACTGTACAGACTCCGAATTTCAGGGTAACAAGGGAGCTTACAAGTCATTGACTTTACAGCGCTTGAATCCCTCTGATCAGGGGATGGTGTCCTCCTGGACAAGACAAGAAGCATAGCCCGTGTCTTCCTCGATGAACTGAAACGAGTCCTCCTGAACGACCGGCCCATCCTTTGGCACTCAGAAAGCAGCAGTTGCCTCCCTCACCCCTTCCTGGGGGTGGCCCTCCAAGGTCAAGACGCTTACCTGCCTTCTTCCCATTCTCGTCCCAGCTAAACATCTCCAATCCCTCCATGGGGCTAACAGGCTTCTGTGTGGAATCCCCTGACCAGGCTCCCCGCACTCCCCTAAATACGCAAGGGGCTCTCTGTGCTTTCCACACCCTCCTGTGCATAAAAATCACCTGGGCTCTCATCCCTCCCTGAGGGGCTGGGTGGGGCCCAGGAGGCCACAAGCCTAACAAGCTCCAGATGCTGCCGCTGCAGCTGGCCACCCCTTTGACGAGTAAGACTTCCACTTGGGATGGACTCTCTGCTCCTGTACTCAGAATCACCCCCAGCTGGTGAGAGATGTGACTCTTGGGCCCCATCCAGACACCCTGAATCAGAGTCTGCATTTTAACAGGACCCGCAAGTTTATAGTATCCCCCTTTAAAGTTAAAAAAAAATAAGCCGGCAATCATGGCTACTTATTAGAATCACCTGGGAACCTGGAAAACAATCCCATGACCCAGCAGCACCCCAGACCAATGATGGGATCCAGGCATCAGCAGTGTTCTGGTTTTGGTTTTCCTCAAAGGCTTATTTATGTGAGACAGAGAAGGAGAGCATGAGGACAGGGAAGAGCAGGGGGAAGGACTCCCTAGCAAGCTCCCCACCAAGCACATGGGGCTCCATCTCTCGACCTGATGTCACGACCTGAGTGGAAAGCAACAGAGACTCCACAGGACTGAGCTTCCAGGAAGCCCCCCAGGGGCCCCCCAAGCATCAGAGTTTTAAAGCTCCCCAAGTGTTTGCAATATGCAGCCAGGGTCCAGAGTCCTGCCCAGAGCATTTAACAGGTAGGCTTACCCTTGAGACCTCCCCCAGAGAAAGGCAAGGATGTGCTATTACCTTTAGCTCCTCTGGTCGTGGCCGGAGGTCCTGGTCGGTCTTGGCCACCATCCATTGCACTGGCCCCTTGTGAGGCAACACAGAGCAGTGGTTAGGAGCTCTATTTCGGAGTCAGCTAAACCAGGATTTGAATTCTGATTCTAATGCTTATTAGCTGTGTGACCCCAGAAAACCTACCTCATTTCTCAGCCTTATTCTCTCACGGATAGAGTGGAGCTGAGATTAGTAACTACCTCCTAAAGTCCTGGAGAGGGTTGAATTAAATGAGAAAATGCATACACCAGGGATGCCTGGGTGGCTCAGTTGGTTGGACGACTACCCATGATCCCGGAATCCTGGGATCGAGTCCCACATGGGGCTCCCAGCTCCACGGGGAGTCTGCTTCTCTCTCTGACCTTCTCCTTGCTCATGTTCTCTCTCACTCTCTCTCAAATAAATAAATAAAATCTTTAAAAAAAAAAGAAAAAGAAAATGCATACACCATTCCCAGCACCGCGGGACGTCCTCAGCAATGGTTAGTTGCCCTTATTAACCTTGACACTGAAACCCCTGGATGTTTTTCACGAGCGGCTGCTGAGCCCCCACGCAGACGCGCTGTATCCACTGAGGTTTCCATTTGTAAGAGATTCCAGTTGAATTGATTCTGGCTTAACCCAGGCAGAAAAGAAGTTATTAGAAGGCTGTGCCCAACACTCAGCATGGGGATGGGGCCAGTTCCAGGGACATCGGCAGGAAACTCTCGAGTGCTGTCGGGTGAATGGGACAGGCCTTAGAGCACCGTGCACCCCTCAACTGAGGCTTCAGATTTCCAGGCCAGAGTCTGAGCTGCTCAGTGGGGTTGTTTGCCCCTTGGTGGGAGGAGGGGCTCTCTGAATAACACCCCCAACAGGACCTCTGGGAAGGGGCTAGTACTCCAGAGAAACCAGAGGCTGTCCCCTAAAAGGAGGAGGAGCCCAGCCAGCCGTCCACTTCAGCCCACCTGTGTTTTGAACGCAAAGGCAGGACCACACATTCATTCTCATTGCATTTTTAAGTGGGAGTTTTTATTTCTTGGAGTGCTTTTTTAATGATGACTTCATTGAGATGCAAGGTCCTGGTCGGATTCTAGAGGACCCAAGGGAGGGTCTGGGAGGTGCTGATTTACCAGCAGGGGCCTGGGGCAAGCACAAAGGTGCTTCTCAGTCTGGGACTTCTTGGTGGATGTGTGGATGGGTGCCGAGCTTGACGGGGGACATCCTCCAAAACATTAGCCTGTTTCCTGGTGCTGCTGGTTTGTGGGAGAGCCCAGGCCATGACGATGTTCCAAAGAGCCACAGGGCACCAGAGGATGAGCAGCATGAGGTGTGGACAAAGCACCATCATCACAGGGCAACGTATTCTCCCTAGTCCTTTTTGGAAAGCAGAAACCTCACTGGGTACTTCAAACAGGGAATTTACTACAGGGAATGGGCCACCCAGGCTGTGTGGCAATGGGGCACGGACAAGGGACGGTGAGATGGTTCAGCGGGTATAGCAGAGGAAGCCTTTACTCACCACGTAGCTGGGGGGACAAAGTGTTAGCAACCAGATGGACCCCGAATGCCTGAATTATATGTAGCTTTATTTTCTAGAAATGGTGAGATGTAGGTAAATTCTTCTGCCAGTATCTACCTGGCTCTGCCTTCTCTCTGTCAGGTCTTTGGTTCTCAGCAAGGCATTTTCTGGCCATCCTGTTTCCACGCATCCACCCCCCACCCGGACTCCCCACCCTGTGCCTTTGCTGTATCTTCCTCCAAAGGTCTTACCATCGTCTGACATACTTGGTATTTTCTTGCTGGCTTATCCCCTCTCCCCACCCCACCTCACCCTGGAATTAAAATCCCATAAAGGTATAAATTTTGGTCTGTTTCATGCACTGCCACAGCCCAGCCCGTGCAGAGATGGTACTAAATCACTATTATGGTTACAGTGTGTCTATCATTACTACTGTACTTACTGCCCTGCCAATCCCACTTCTAACTTCTCCAGCACTCTGTTTTCTGTTCCAGAAAATGAGAGAATTGAGATCCGGTGCCTCCAAGGGCCTTTCCACTGAGGGGCTCCTTGGTTGTGGGTTCTTCCTACGGAAACAAATTCCCTGGGGGTTTCTAATCCCGTCCACATGGGGGTAGCAAAGGCCAGTGGATCCCGGGAGCAGGCCCAGTGGTGCCCAACATTGGCACTCCTCTTCCTCATCTCAAAGAGGAGTCGGATCTTTTTATCTGTGTCTCAAACTAGTTCCAGAAAGAATTAAGTCACAAGTTGAAAATTAAATGAAGCGTGGCAATTAGGGATAAAAACAGACCAGAGACTATCTATTTAAAGCAATCAGACACTCTGGAGATAAGCTCATTACAATAACTGAGCCCTGAATTTAGTTCCAACTTTTCTACACATCTGGGCAGCGCAGCAATTAGGGTGAGGGAAATGGGGCACCCTCTTCAAATGCTAAATGTAAGGGGGGGGAGCAGTCAAAATCTTGTCATCAAGACAAATATGTCAGTGCAGTATTTCTAAAAATCTGTCTTCACACACACAAAAAATCTGGAATGAACAAAACGTCAAAAATTTAAAATTACATGCGGCTTGTACTTAGGAGCACAGCTTCCCGTTTGGCCTCAGTTCCATGATGGCTCTGCATGATATGATTGAAATTTTGTTCATTGTGCATTATTTTGGCATTAATTTTGATCTTAAAAATGCTGTGTTAACACATTATCTTAATTACAGAGTTTTTGGCATCCCTTTTAATTTTCCAAGACAAGTGCGTCATTTTGCCTCACCCTAGTCCCAGGCCTGATGGGTCCCTCTCACTAGGGAGCCTCAGAATCACTCAAGAGGTTTCCCTGGACAACAACACTTTGCCAGGCACGTGCCTTGAACGTCCTGATGCGAACCTGACAGACTTGCAACACACAGCGCCCCCCACCCCGTAGCTCTTCCAGGGGGCACCAGCCTCCCCATCCTTCTCAACACAGTACTCCCAGAAGCAACATCTGCTGATCAGAACCAGCAGGTAGGACAAAACCTTATAAAGACCTGAAAAATCATCGTGAACAGGGACAACTGACACAAGATTGTAGGGATGAGACACAGGAAAGTTTCTGGTCCAAATCCCATTCTAGGCTGACAGACGAAGGTACAGAGTTTGGACAGAGTCATCCGTTGAAAGAGCCAGGAACTCGAGACCAGAGCTGTCAGATAGAACTTTCTGCGGTAATAGGAACGTTCTGTATTTGTGAGGGGCAAGACCATAACCCCTTGAGCATTTGGGTCTTGAGCACTTGAAATGTGGCTAGAGCAACTGAGGAACTGATTTCTTAAATTTATTTAATTCTGATTCTATTTAAATTTAAGTGGGCTACTGTATTACAGTGTGGTTCTAGATCAGCGATTCTCAAATTTAACCTGCAGCAGAATCATCAGCAGGACTTGTTAAAGCTGATTGCTGAGCTCATCTGAGTTCCAGAGTCAGGAAGCCTGCATGGAGCAGTCAGCTTACATTTCTAATAAGCTGCCAGGTAGTGCTGATCCTTCCAGTCTGGGGACACTCTGGGAACCACTGAGCTAAACAGTACTCTGCTTCCAAACTATTGTTAGATATTGAACAAATCATCTTAAGTGTAGGTGTTGACTTTCTTGAAGCAAAATGGCAGCCTAGACTTTGATATGGATATGGATTCAAATCCCTGCTCCTCTGTTAATTAGCTATATGAGCTTTGTTTCATTTCCAGCTTCTATATTCAGGTGACCCTTGAACAGTGCAGGAGATTAGGGACACCAACAACCATCCCCCACTTCCCCTACATAGTCAAAAGTCTGCATTTAACATTTGACTTCCCCAAAACTTAACTATTAATAGCCTGCTGTTGACCAGAAGCCTTACTGATAACATAGTCAATTAACACCTGTTTTGTAAATTATATGTATCATATACTGTATTCTTACAACAAAGTAAGCTAGAAAAAAGAAAATTTTATTAAGAAAACCATAAGAGAAAATACATTTACAGTACTGTATTTATAAAAAAAATCCACATGTAAGTGGGCCTGTGCAGTTCAAATCTGTTAGTCAAGAGTCAACTGTAATATTAGTTAACATTCAACTTCTCCCTCTCTGTTCCATCCACAAAATGGAAATAATAGTACACACCAAACAGGATAATTACAAAGATTAAATGGGATAGGGTATATATGCCATTCAGTATAAGTTCAGATCATGTCCTGCTCAGAAGAAGTATTAAATGAGATTATATATGTGAACATGTAATTTGTAGCACAAGAAATACACATTTCATTCTGTCAAGATTACTCAGTGCCGGGGGTGTCTGGATGACTCAGTTGGTTAAGCTTCTGCCTTCAGCTCAGGTCATGATCCCAGGGTCTTGGGATCAAGCCCCGCATCCGGCTCCCTGCTCAGCCGGGAGACTGCATCTCCCTCTCCCTCTGCCTGCCCCTCCCCTGCTTGTGCGCTCTCTCTCTCTGTCAAATAAATGTATAGACTATTTAAAAAGAAAAAAAAAAGATTACCAGTGCTAGTGCATCAGTTTCCTACTGCTGCATATAATAAATTGCCCCAAAATGTAGCAATTTAAAATAACAGATACTTATTATCTCACAGTTTCTTTGGGTCAGACGTGTGGGCATGGCTTAGTCGGGTACCTCTGACTTAACATCTCTCAGGAGGGTACAGTAAAGCTCCCAGGGCTGCAGTCTCATTTGAAGGCTTAACTGGACAGCCAAGGAATCCATTTCTCTTGTTTTGTTCTGTTGTCTGTAAGACATGTATATTTTGGGGCAGCGAGGTAGCTCAGTTGGTTGAGCATCCGACTCTTGATTTCGGCTCAGGTCATGATCTCAGGGTCATGGGATGGAGGCCTGTGCCAGGCTCCATGCTCTGTGGGGAGCCTGCTTCTCTCTCTCTCCCTCCGCCCCCCCCCAACTCACTTGCTCTCTCTCTCAAATAATCTTTTTTAAAAATGAAAAATAAATAAAAATGGTTAAATTAGTAAAAAGTCCATATATCTTTTTTAAAAGACTTATTTATTTGAGAGAGAGAGAGAGACTGGGGGAGGGGCAGAAGGAGAGAGAGCCCTAAGCAGACTCCCCGCTGAGTGCAGAGCCCATCACAGGGCTCAATCCCACGACCCTGAGATCATGACCTAAGCCGAAACCAAGAGTCATATGTTTAACCGACTGAGTCACCAGGCGCCCCTAGTTTAACCATTTAAGATTTATGTATTTTAGAGAGAGAGAGAGCACACGGAGGGGAGGGGCAGAGGGAGAGAAAGTCTTAAGCAGACTCCCCCTGAGCACAGAGCCCAACACAGGGCTCGATCCCACAACCCTGAGATCACAACCTGAGCCAAAACCAAGAGTTGGACACTTAACCAACTACACCACCCAGACATCCCTAACCATTTTTAAATGTATAGTTCTGTGTCATTAAGTACATTAAGTGCATTAAGTACACTCACATTGTTTGCAACCACCACCACCATCAAAACTTTTACCTTTTCTCTAGCTGAAACTCTGTACCCATTCAGTACTAGCTCCCCACCCCCACCGGACCCCCAAGCTCTTGGCAACTATCATGCTACTCTGTTTCTATGAATTTGACTCTTCTATATACCTCATACAAGTGGAATCATACAACATTTGTCTTTTTGTGACTTATTTCACTGAATAAAACGTCCTCAAGATTCATCCATGCTTTAGCATGTGTTGGAATTTCTTCCCTTGTTATGGCTGCATAGTATTCCATAGTACATATATAAGTTTGCTTATTCATTGCTTCCTCCTTCTGGGTCTGATCCCACCCATCACAGCCCTCTCAAAACTGGCCCCTCAGTGGATACTCCTTCTCCCAGGCTTAGTCCTGTGGAAGCCATGCTTGCTCCAGGGATGGGCCTGAGTAGCCTGAGGATCTGCCCAGAGCTTCCCCACATTCAGGGAATGTCTCCATTCTGGTCCTGTCCACTTATCTCTCCATCCAGGCTCTACTGCTCTTCTGTATCTCAGGCTGGGATAGCACTTTCATTTATGGGATATCATAAATGATCCCAGCAGGTAATGGGATGCTTTGAGCAAAAACATGGACCACGCTCCCCACCCATATACTTGCTATGTTACACCACCAATACCTCCTCTCCCATATTCCATATTTGACCACTTAATACCCAATACCGTATTAACTACTTCAACGTTTCAAAAATTATAACCTAGCTGCCTCTTTTAAACAATTCTAATTTCCATTCTGCAGATGAGAAAACTGAGATTCAGAAAGGTTAAGAGAACAGCCTGAGGTCACACAGCTAGAGGAGGACAGTGACAGAACCCCATCTAGTTCCCACTGAGTTTCCAGGATGTTGTGAGTGGTTTGTGGGTTTTTTCAGGCTGAGAGCCAGGTGGGATAAGCATAGTTTAAAAGGAATTGTTCTTCTGTTCTGCTCTGCAGTCACCCAGCATAACTCATCTCCCGGGACACAGAACCGCAGTCTGTTGCGTAGGACAGCCCAAGCACAGGGCTTGAAATGCCTGGGACCACTCAGTCCTATGGCACCAACTGGCCCCAACAATAAACCAGAGGTCTTCTGACCCAAGGGAAGCTACTGAGATGCCTCTCATAGGTGTTTGGAACTGGGACATTAAAGAGCAAAGGGGCTCTGATGGTGGAAAGTCCCATAGAGATGGGGCTGCAGGTGGTGGCCTAGTGAGTGAGTTATGCCGGAAGTAAGGATGTATCTTTAGAGGTAGGATAGTGGCATACCGGTTAGATGCCCGGACTGTGGAAGTAGGCTGCCTGGTGTGAATCCTGAATGCCACGTATTAGCTGCAGGATTTGGGGCAAGTTGCCCAACCTTTAGGTGACCCACTTTTCTCATCTGCAAAACAGGCGAGTGAACAGTACTTCCTGCTACAATGAAACGAGTGAACACACATCGCAGCACAGGTGCACAGCACACCAGCAACTGCCAGCTGGCAGGAGCCCAGAGGTGAGAAGGCACCGCAGCCTCGGAGACCCCAGACGGAGCAGCTCCCAGTGACTTTCCAGTTCCCAGCAGGTTGCCTCACACTCAAATACTTTCAAATTTAAAAATCGTACACCGCGTGGATTTGGAAATTTTACTTTTTTTATTGCAAATTTCTGGTGAAGGAAAGAACACGGAAGCTGATCGTCATTTAGGCTTTGGTCCTAAGAGTCCACTGGGGCTCAGTGCCTTCCAGCCTCAGTGGCCTCCGAATCCCCGGAGGGCCTTGGATGCCTATGGATGCCTGGGTCCCACCTCCCAGAGGTTGCGGCTCTGCTGGCCGAGGGGCAGCCCGGGCATCAGTAGCTCTGCGAGCTCCCCGGGGCATTCCAGCACGTTGCCAGGCTGGAGAACCCCTGCCAGAGCTCCTGACAGGAGGTGAGCAGCATCGGGAGCACCTGGGCAATCTCAGCGGACAGCCAGCCGTCACCTGTATACGTCAGCCCTCCACCTGAGGCCAGCTGGCCCCCTGGCCCCCTCTCCCCAGGCGGCCCACGTGCGGACCCTTCCTCCTCCCGGGACCATGGAAGAGGGAAGGGGTGTAATGCTCGGCGCTGTGGCTTTTGCTTCAACAGGGAAAACGGTACCAGATGTGCTTACTCTGTCACAAAAAGAAATTCACTTTCTGATTGCAAAAGAGCATTCCCCTTTGTTTTTTCACTGTTAAGTAGAAATCATCTTCCTATATAAAGATGCAAGGAATTGTGACAAAGTTAAGGAACTACGTGTTGGATGACATATTCCTTATAGGATTTCTCAGGTCCAAATTTTAAAAGAATTTTTGTCCAGCCACTGAAGTTGTAAAATACTATTACTTTAGCAGCATATTTTATATGGGTAAACAGTAATAGCCAGTTACATGTTTCATTTATGATTTATCCTAAAAATAGAAAATACTTTAATTTTCCTGAGTCCTTGGCAAACAAAAACAATTTTTTAAAAAATTCTTTAAAGAATTGTTTTCTTTTTCCTGGGCACCCTCACAGTTTAGAACAGTGTGTGTCTCACCATTGGTTTGTACGAACACAGGTGAACAATTTCACTGGCGCCAATTTTCAATGACTAATCAAAGATGGCGATTGAAAAGAAAACACCCATCATCTACAAAGCTGCTCAAATGAAAGTTTCTTGACAGTGTTATAAATGCAATATCAATTTGATTCTCTGTCCATACAAAAGTATGAATTTCTATTTCATTAATAATACTGAACAACTAATGTCTTAACAGTGATAAAATTTTTAGAACATTTAAAAATTACATAGGATCCCATTTTTACATCATAATTCTGATGTATTATCATGCCTTCTATTTTGTCCGTAAAACTTTTAGAGGATACAGTGCATTGACGTGGTAAAACCAAGGCACAGGATACAGTTACAAGAAGTATATATAAACCTTAGTTAGCACTTTGTGCCAATTTTGGAAACATTTAGAGGAGATCATAAAGCCTGAAAAATTCTCACATCCTATTATGATTTACAATTAATTGTGCAATAAACAGACTATTAACCACCATTCCATTACTAAATATATGGCTATCACTATACAGGCTGTAGGCAATTGAAAAAAGTTTCCAATATTAAAACCTGGTATAAGTAGGTGGTTGATGTGGATATTGTGCCTTGTATTAGCTAGATAATTGTCTTAAGTTTCCATTTTAATTTGCAATGTATATGGCAGTTATCAATCTTTAAGCTATCTTCATTACATAAATGGTGGTGTGGGGGGGGTGGTTCTCCAAAAATTAAATCCCTTCTCCCTACAAAAGACAGAAGATTTACAAGAAGGAAACCATGTAAGAAATGCACAGATAACATTAATAAAATCCAAATATGGACTAAAGGGTTGAATTCTAATCTACCAGGACATTCTCTTAATTTAGGGTGAGGAGCTAACACATTCCTGTGACAATTCATTAGTTTCTTAACTAAAAAAAAAATCACCATGACATTTTTCAAAATAGTAAAGTCTTGGCTAGAGCGTCAAGCATTGAAGGAAAGTCGTTAAGTCTTTTCATTCATAAAATGAAGAGGGACAAAAGCCTTTCCAAATCTAGGGGCTGGGAGGCTATTCCATTGAATTTAGAGAAATGAAATAGAGTGGCAAAAATTGTACTTAATACTTTTAAAGGAAGTGTTTTCGAGACTTAAGGTAAACATTTAGACCCATGAAAACACATTGCTTGGCACATGCACGCCATGAATAGAACACTTCTGAAGGCAGTGACCGCCTGGCCACGGCGGCACCTGGCTCTCGCCCCACCAGCAAAACCACTTCTGAGGTCCTTGTCCCAGCTCCCCTCACATGGGGGGCTCTGGCTTCTGCATCTGCTGTATTTGCTTCTGTAGTTGGTCCTTGTCCAACTTCATCTTGGCTTCAAGAACTTGCCTGAGGGATCCTATGCTTTCATAGATGGCCGTAAACCCTTTAAGAAGAGGTAAATTTTACAAGAGTTAATATTAAAAAACAATGTTGTGTCAAATTTTACAGCATATAGTAATAGCTGATTTGGGCAAAAATTATCAATAGATGCTAAGACTATTGGAGTAAAAGTTTGAGAGGGAACAGGATAGTTACACAGGTTTATAGTATCTCCCTACAGATTGCTTTCTAATTACAAAGCGGGGAGGGAACTATTACAACGGAGAAATCTGGCAGGTACCACTTTAACCAAGGTTATCAAAGCTAACTTCACCAATACCAGGAGAAACCAACATCACGTACCCCTGATAAGGTTCCCTGATAAGTGAGGGACACCCTGCTTCTGTGGCATTTCTGTCAAAATGCACTCCCTGAAACTAATTAAGAGGAAGCAAACAGGCCCAAACTGACATCCCACAAAATACTGGCCTGGATTCTTTTTTGGCCTGGATTCTTTAATGACGTAACATCACTGAGGAACTGATCCACATTAAAATACACTAAATAAAGAAATATGACAATTGTCTATGCTGTATAATTCTGGAATAGAACCTAGACCAGGGAAGGTCTGCTATAATGGAAACAACAGTGAAAGTTGAATATTGAAAAATTTTTCATCAATATTTCACTGGACTATAGTTATTTAAGAGAATGGCCCTGTCCTAAGGGCATATAGATTGAAATAGTAAAGGAGTAAAAAGGCATCGTAACTTCTGCAACTTATTCCCAAAGGACCTAGGGAAAAAAATTGTATTCACACACACACACACACACACTCACACACACACACACGCATGCGTGTGCTCTCATCACCCAATGAGATAAAGAAAATTTCCAAAATGTTAACAATTGGTTAGTCTCTATGAAAGATGAATAGTTTTTGGACTATTCTTACAGTTTTTCTAAATTTGAAATAATTTCAAAATAAAAAGCAAAATTAAAAAAAAATTCCCCACTCAAAAAGCATTTTGTATTATTCTGTATTTCTATGGGTTTTTAAAATACATTTTAAAAGGGCACATCTTCATTAGTAAATTTAGAATTTTCTCTCAGGGGCACCTGGGTAGCTCAGTTGATCGGTTGAGGGTCCAGGTCACGATCTCAGGGTCTTGGGCTCAAGCCCTGTGTCGGGCTCCATGCTCAGCGCTGAGCCTCTCCCTCAGCCCCTCCCACTCATGGTCTCATGCTCACTCTCTCTCTCTCTAAAAATAAATCTTTAGGAGAAAAGGAACAATTTTCTCTCAGAAAATATTCTCTATTGACAATTCATGTCATAGAAGGAATAAATATTACTTATTAAAAATAACATTCTTATTGAATAGAAAGATACAACATGTAAAAGAGTAGATGAAAAATGTATGGTATGAGCTTTTACTTGAAAAAGCACATATATGTATAAAATGACATATATAAAGATGACCCCTGGGTGAGAGAAATTATGAGGGTTTCAAAAAATATTTTGTGCTTTCTTATTTCCTATTAAGAAAACAAGAAATACTGTTTTTGGAGTAGGAAAAAGTAAATCTTTTTATTTTTAAAAAGTTTATCTGCCCTTCTGATTAGGTGAATGTTAACCACCTCAATGGCATGTTGAATAGAAGGGAACGAACACCCCCAAGGAATGATGTGAAGTTAAACACTGATGAAATACTCATGTACCATATTCTAATAGCCCCAAAGACAAAGAAAAAAATTCATTTTGATCTTCACAAGTTCAATGAATAAATTGAGCTGTGACTTCTACTTTTTTCTTTTTAAGATTTTATTTATTCATTTGTCAGAGAGAGAGGGTGTGCAAGCAGCGGGAGTGGCAGGCTCCCCACCGTGCAGGGATCCTGAGTCAGGGCTTGATCCCAGGACCCTGAGATTATGACCTGAGTGGAAGGTAGACGTTTAACCAACTGAGCCACCCAGGTACCTCTGTGACTTCTACTTAAAATAAAATAATAAACTTTTGGTAGTGACAACAAAACTATTCTTGGGATAACGAACTACGTTTATTTCCATGTGGGCCAAAGTAGACTCTGCAGAAGAAAATTATGGAATCTTAGAACTGGAAGGAGCTAGGAGATAATGCAGCACCCCTCATCACACTGTAAGACTGTCCCTGTAAGATTGTCTTGTCTTTCCTGACCATAACCAAACAGCTTCCACTTGGACATGTTCAGTCACAAAGAGCTCTCAGGCTTACAAGGCCACCAGTGTCTTTTTAGGACCCATGACCTGAGAATACTCCTGCCTCATGCTGAGTTAGAACATGTCTTCAAGTAACTTCCACGTATTGGTTCCAGGACTGTATTCCTAAGCTCACAGTGTAAGCCAGTCTAACCAGTCCTTTATACGTGACAGTACTAGAGACCTGGAAATCAGCTTTACAACTTTCTTCTAAACAAATGTGAATTAATGGGCCCTGTTGACTTTGGAGAGGAGGAAAATCATTCGCTGCCATGGTAGCATGCTGCCCACATTAAGCCTTCAAAAGCCACGTCAAGATAGAGGTTCATTTCTGAGACATAATAATCCTGGCTATGAACAGAAACGAACCCGCAGATGGCACGAAAGAAAGTGCACATCAGCTGCAAACTGAGCAATGTTCATTTGTGTGCCCGTCCCTCGTGGTGGCTTTCTATGTATTTAGAGCTCAAACAACGCTTTAATTCAGTACAGCACAGCTACTTAGAAAATCACCTAAGGACATCTCACTGTGATTACTGTTAGCTGGGATCACAGGTAGTTGATGGGGACGCTCATTACCTGGTTTTCAGATCCCACTGAGAATAACCCATGAGTGGGAGTCCAAGATGGCAGAGGAGTAGGAGACCATAGTTTCGTCTGGTCCCAGGAATTCAGCTAGATAGCTCTCAAAACATTCTGAACACCTGTGAACTCAACCAGAGAGCTAAGAAAAGAATACCTGCAACTCTACAAATAGAAAAGGGACCACTTTCTGCAAGGTAGGAGGTGCAGAGAAATGAATCCAAGGCAATATGTGGGAAGATAACTGCGGGGGTTGGGAGCCTCTGTCAGCCAACTACCGGCAAGTGATATAGCAGCAGAGCACAAAATGGGAACTTTTAGAAGTCTGCTCCGGTGAGGGACATCCCTGCCTGAAAAGCACTCAGGAGGGGAAGTGCGATGGGATCCTAGGTGGGGCGGTGTGGTCTTATGATCCCCGGGGTCACAGGAAGACCAGGAGAGCCCGAGAGTGGCAGAGCTCCCAGGCATCAGAGCAGGGTTGAAATCGGGAAGTTGAAATCAGGAAGCCCAGGAATGGGCTCCCAGTTCAGGGTTGCCATAAACCATGAACTGTGGCATAGTTGGGTGACTGCTCTCCAAGCACAGGCTCAGGAAGCAGCAAATAGAGATGAGACCCCTATTCCTTCACTGGGAGAGGCAGTGCAGGTGCGTGCCATAAGAGTTTGCCGGGCTTGGAGACCAGAAATGGATTCATGTGCCTGAGACAGAAACGCTCAGTCACAGGCTGGGTAAGCACAGAGAGCAGGGAGAGGGAAGTGACCGGACTGCTTTTCCCTGAGGGCGCACTGAGGAGTGGGGCCCTGAGCTTCTGGTTACAGGGCTGGAGACTGGGAGGCCGCCATTTTCATTCTCATCCTCCAAAGGATGAAAGCCTTTAGGAAACAAAAGCCATAGAGAGTAAACAGGAGCAGATTTCTTAGCCTGGCCCCCTGGCAATGGTGGTACAAAGACTTCTGAGAATCAGCACAACAGGCCCCTCCTCCAGAAGATCTGCAGGAACATCTGGCTAAAACCAAGTTTACATACCATAGAGAACTGCAAAACTCCAGCGCTAGGAGAATATAGCATATAGAATTCATTATTTTTTCCCCACGATTCTTTAGTCTCTCAATATTATTTTTTTTCTCTTTTTCAATTAATTCCTTATTTTTTAAAGGATTTTATTTATTTATTTGTCAGAGAGAGCAAGCACAAATGGGGAAGAGGTGGCGGCAGGCAGAGGGAGAAGCAGGCTCCATGCTGAGCAAGGAGGCCAATGTGGAACTCAGTCCCAGGACTCTGGGATCATGACCTGAACTGAAGGCAGACACTTAACCAACTGAGCCACCTAGGCACCCCCTACCAATTTCTTATTTTATCAACTCGTTTTTTAAAATATTTTTTATTTTCATTTTCACAGTTATATTTTATCCTTTCATTGTATTTTATTTTTATTTGTGTGTGTGTGTGTGTGTGTGTGTGTGTGTGTGTATATATAATTTTTTTCTTTCTTTATTTCCAATTTTGGGATGCAGTTTCTTCTAACAGACCAAAATACACCCAAAATCTACTGTATGGCTCTGTTCTCTTCACTGACTGATCATATTCTCTCTTTCTTTCTTTTTTTTTTTTTTTTTGTTAAAGTCTTTTTGCATTTTCGTCTTTACAATTACATTCTATCCTTTAAATGTATTTAATCTTATTTTTGTAAGTATATAAGTTCTTTCTTTACAAGTTTGGGATTAGTTTCTTCTAATAAACCAATCAAAATACACTCAGGATCTAGTATACTGCTCTGTTCTGTTCACCTGTCTGATTATATCCTTTTTAAGAATTTTCTTCTTTTCAGTTTTGGGTCTCTTCTCGTTTGTTTAGTGTATATTTCTCTTGGGCTGTTGTTGCCATTTTAGTATTTTTTTTCTCACGTTCATCTGTTCATCTCTGCACAGAACAACAAGACGGAAACACTCATCTCAAAAAAGAGAACAAGAGGCAGTACTGACTGCCAGGGATCTAATCAGTATGGATACAAATGAGATGTCGGAAATAGAGTTCAGAATAATGGTTATAAAGATACTAGTTTTAAAAAAGCAAAGAAGACACGAGAGAATCCCTTTCTGAAGAAATAAAAGAACTAGTCTAAAAAATAGAAATCAAAAAGGCAATCCTTATGCCAGACAAATTAGAATTTTTTTCCCTAAAGATTTTATTTATTTGTCAGAGAGAG
Source organism: Mustela erminea (assembly GCF_009829155.1). Classification (NCBI taxonomy): domain Eukaryota; kingdom Metazoa; phylum Chordata; class Mammalia; order Carnivora; family Mustelidae; genus Mustela; species Mustela erminea. The sequence goes on along the minus strand of NC_045618.1, from coordinate 41,056,023 downwards.
ACAGAAAGACAGAGAGAGCACAGGCAGGGAGAGAGGCAGGCAGAAGAAGCAGGCTCTCCACTGAGTAATGAGCCCAATGCCGGACTCGATGCCAGGACCCTGGGATCATGACCTGAGCTGAAGCCAGACATGTAACCAACTGAGCCACCCAGGTGTCCCCAGACAAATTAGATTTTGAACTGAAGACTGTAATAAGAGATGAGGAGAGACACTATGTCTTAATTTAAACGTCTATCCAACAAGAAGATCTAACAGTTGTAAATATTTATGCCCCTAACATGGGGGTAGCCAATTACATAAACCAATTAATAACAAAATTAAAGAAACACATAGATAATAATACAGTAATAGTAGGGGACTTTAATAGCCCATTCACTGCAATAAACAAATCATCTAAGCAGATGATCAACAAGGAAACAACAGCTTTGAATAACACACTGGACCAGATGGACATCACAGATATATTCAGAGCATTCTACCCTAAAGCAACAGAATATACATTCTTCTCGAGTGCACAGGAAACATTCTCCAGAATAGATCAGATCCTGGGTCACAAATCAGGTCTCAAGTGGTACCCAAAGACTGGGATCATTCCCTGCATATTTTTGGACCACAATTCTTTCAAACTGGAACTCAGCCACAAGAGGAAAGTTGGAAAGAACTCAAATACATGGAGGCTAAAGAGCATCCTACTAAAGAATAAATGGGTCAACCAGGAAATTAAAGAAGAACTGAAAAAATTCATGGAAACAAATGAAAATGAAAACAGAATTGTTCAAAACCTTTGGGATGCAGCAAAGCTGGTTGTAAGAGGGAAGTATATGGCAATATAAGCCTTTCTCAAGAAACAAGAAAGATCTCAAATACACAAGTTAATCTTAGACCTAAAAGAGCTGGAGAAAGAACAGTAAATAAAACCTAAACCCAGCAGGAGAAAAGAATTAATAAAGATTAGAGCAGAAATCAATGAAATAAAAGCCAAAAAAAGAGTAGAACAGATCAATGAAACGAGGAACTGGTTCTTTGAAAGAATAAGATTGATAACCCCCTGCTAGACTTACTAAAAAGAAAAGAGACAAGACCCAAGTAAATAAAATCATGAATGAAAGAGGAGAGATCACAACCAACACTAAAGAAATACAATTATAAGTTGAAAAAAGTTGAAAATAGAGCTACCTATGACTCAGCAATTGTACTACTGAGTATTTACTCCAAAGATAACAAATGTAGTGATCCAAAGGGGCACGTGTGCCCCAAAGTTTATAGCAGTAATGTCCACAATAGGCAAACTATGGAAAGAGCCCAAATGTCCACTGACAGATGAATGGATAAAGAAGATACACACACACACACTAGAATACTACTCAGCCCTCAAAAAAAATGAAATCTTGCCATCTGCAATGATATGGATGGAATTAGAGGGTATTACTCCAAGCAAAATAAGTCAATCAGAAAAAGACAATTATCATATGAGCTCACTGTTATGTGGATCTCACTGACATGATCTCACTCATCTCAAAAAAAATGAACATGGGGAAGAAAAGAACAAATAAAATAAGATGAAATCAGAGAGGAAGACCAACCATAAGAGACTCTTAATCATCGGAAACAAACAAGGTTGCTGGAGGGGAGTGGGGGTTGGAGGATGGGGTAACTGGATGATGGACACTAAGGAGGACATGTGATGTAATGAGCACTGGATATTATAGAAAAATGATGAATCACTGACTTCTACCTCTGAAACTAATAATATATCATATGTTAACTAATTGAATCTAAATAAAAAACATTTTTAAAAAAGAATAAAGACTAACAATTTTTAAAAAGGAGAGAAAAGAAAAGAAAATAGCCCATGAGAGCCATCTGCTTTTTGGCCTACCAGCATCAACTTCTGCTTTCATTTCCTTCATGTCCTCATTCATCTGTAACTCCAGCTTATTGATGCGCCCATGCACTTTCTCTTCTTCCTGTTTTGTTCTCTGCACTTCCATATTCTTCTTCTGACTTTCTTCTATTTTGTCAAGTCTGGCTGACATCTGGCTGAGCTTCTTCTCCATGTCCCTTTCGCTGGCTCCCTGAGATCCATGAGAAGAATTGCACTTGGTTATTCCAAAAGGAAAGTCTATCCTGTACCTGCATCAGTCATAGCATCATTTAACAATAATCTGCAGGGAAGAGGATCACGAAGGTGGCTTGTTGCTTGCTCAACCATCCACTCTCCTGTTTCCTTAACAGACCCCTGATTTTCAGCTGATTGTAAGCTCATCCGGAATTAAGACTACATTCTCTGCTGTCTCCTGAGTTTAGTTTGGCCATAAAGATGAAGTTCTGGCCAATGAGATATAAGTAGAAGGGTGTGTGGCAGCTTCTAGGAAAAGCTAAAAGGCAGCTGAGGCCTATCCTTATCCCTTTTGGCTTCCTTCTGTTCCTGGAATTCAGACGTAATGGCTGGAGCACTAGTGGCCACATTGAACTATGAGAACAAGGGTCACTCTCTAGAATTGGCAGAGTTGAGCCAGAAGAATCATGGATTGCTGAGGAATGATAAGCTACCACATCAGTCCTGCATTCCCTATCCCCAGATAGCTTTTATGTGAAAGAGAAATACGATGCTGTCTTATTAAAGCTACTATTATCCTGGGGTTTACTGTTAGTTATTAACCAATCCACATGTAAAAATAAACAGTTATCCAAAGACCACAGAAGCCCAAAAATGTAGTAGTATGAATCTAAGTAAATCAACCATTAGATCTGATAATATATGGGAGAACACTTAAAGAAATATTTGAAATATTAAATATTTTCTTTTCTTTCCAACATGCCTGGTTTTTATGAGAATCTGCATCTGTGGGTAAGCTCTGGAGGTCAAGACTATAAACAGAGCTGTAAGTGGACTACTGCATGACCTAGCTCTCTTGATGTTGTATAATGCAGTCTGCTTGGAGAGCAGCTCAGCCCTGAGAAACAGCAGAGTCAGACACGGAAATTGCTCCAGATGCTTATGCTTCATCCAAGTCCAATAGAAGGAAGCAGTGCAAGAAAAGAGGAGGGAGAGGAAGATGGTCAGGCTGAATCACCAAACCAAAAAAATATTTGCTGCCAAAAACCAGTTTCAGAGCTTCTGAATACTCTACAAGCAAGGCTTTCCTGATGGCTTTTGAGCAGTACTGCAAGCCTTCATTCTCTGAGAGAGTGGAGCAAAAATAGAAGGAAAATGGAGGGGAAAAAGGGCAGATTTTGTTGACATGCTATCCATGACTCTGCATTCTGTGGTTATAGTGTGACAGAGGGGCTGAGCGGGAGAAACCTAGTCGACACTGTGTTTTCCAGATCATGAAATTCAACCAAAGTAGAATGAAGTTTGTAGTTAGTTTTACTTAGAAATGCAGGTGGTCAGTTTGGTTCATGAAGGTCTTGACTTAAATTCACCTTAGCTGAAAGTGCTGAAATTTTCTACTTTGCCTTTATTAACCAAAACAAGCCCAAGTGCTCTCTTTATAACAAACATAGAAAAAGAAAGGATTCTAAGGCAAGAAACAACTGAGCAGTTTAATGTGGTGCTAAATCAATCAATGCTAATTTGGTATGGATTATTCACAAACATTGCAGGTCTCCACGAGTAACTTTACTATATTATGCCATACATCAATACCTACACTGTTTTCCTTAACGACCAAGGAAAGCTGATCAATTTTCTGTAAAAGTTCTTTCTCTATCCGTTCTTGTTCCTGTTGCAACCAATTCCGTGCAGATAAAATCTCATTACTGAGTTCCTCAATCGTACCTTTAAATCTAAAATAAGAAAATCAGCAAGTTAGACGCAAAACAACCATAAAATTACAACATACAACTTCAGTCTCTATCAAATTTCTCAGAAATATGTCAGCATGAACCTTGGCTCCCTCAGAATTACAAGCTTCCCTTCCCTTTCGAATTGCCCTTAGCACTAAATTGGGGGTAGAGTAGGTGGGGGGCAGGGAAGGAGGATACAACAGACACGTACCTGATAATACTTCCTACTGCTGAAGACCTGATGGGGAGGGTGTGGAGGTGTCAGAGTGACACACAGCCACACCAGGTGCTCATTTTTGCCTTCCCAGGGTGCCCGGTGCTCTTGGCTCAGAAGACACACTTCCAGCCTCCTCTTTCCCTGGGCTCTTCCACCTTCTCCCTGTTCTCTCCCAGGACTAGAGCCTGACTGCCTTTCTCTAGAATGTTCTCCAAATTGCTCTTGCCCCATAGAGATATTTCCTAATTTAAACCAAAAAGCAAACTGAAAGGAAAAAAAAAACCAACCACCCTCCATTCCTCTGGTCCTCATCCTTTCCAAATAATACTCCATGCTTGCTAATTTCCCTTCATTACTTTTGTATTCATTTTTTATGAAATGGAATAAAAGTAGGAAAGAACACATGACTTAAATAATGACAGTAATAATAAAATGGACACCGTGGTAGAAGAACCTAATTATCTGCTCTACCTGTTTTCCTCTTCTTTCCTATTAAGACATCCTCAGATGTGTGGCTGACCAAAGACCATGTCCCCAGCCTCTCTTGCAGCTACGTGTGGCCATGTGACCAGCTTCAGCAATGGGACACATGTAAGAGTGGCAGGTACAACTTCCAGGGCCATGCCACTATAAAAAAAGCTTCTTGGGCCTTATCTGGGCAGAAAGCCAACCCCCAGTCCCATGCAACTGTAGAGCTCAGCCTGCAGCCCTGCCTGACCATGAAGACTGGCCAGAGAGCACCATGACTTTAATGCATTCATTATTCTAACAGTGTTCTGATGTGGTCTTTAGAGTGTCTCTATATAAGATCACACCATCTGTAAATGCGGATAATTTTACTTCCCTTTTTCTGATTTGGATGCCTTTTATTCCTTTTTCTTGCCTAAGTGCCCGGCTAAGATCTCCAGTACTGTGTTCAACATGAGTGGGGAGAGTGAACATCCCCACCTTATTCCTGATTTTAGAGAAGCTTTCAGCTTTTCTCTGCTGAGTAGATTATTATCTATGGGCTTGTCATATATGCCCTTTATTATGTCAAAATACATTCTTCCTATAACCAATTCGTTGGAAATCTTTATCACGAAAAGGATATCAAATTTTGTCAAATGCCTTTTCCACATTATTGAGATAATCATGATTTTTCTAATCCTTCATTCTGTAGTGTATCACATTTACTGATTTGCCTATATCAAACCATCCTTGCATCCCAGGGATAAATGCCACTTGATCATGGTGTAAGATTCTTTTAATTTGCTGTTGAATTTGGTTCATTAGCATTTTGTTCAGAATTTTTACATCTGTGTTCATCAGGGATATTGGCCTGTCCTTGGTACCATGGTAATGCAGGATTTATAAAATGAGTTTAGAAGTGTTTCTTCCCCTTTAATTTTTTGGAAGTGTTTGAGAATGATTGGTATTAATTCTGCTTTAAATTTTGGTAGTATTCATCCTTGAAGCCTTCTGGTCCTGGGCTTTTCTTTGTTGGGAAGTTTTGGACTGTGACTCAATCTCCTTACTTGTTATTAGTCTGTTCAGATTTTCTTTTTCTTCTGATTCTGTCTTGATAGGTTTTATGTCTCCAGGAATTTATCCATTTCTTCTAGCTCTCCAATTTGTTGGCATATGATTGTTAATGGTAGTCTCGTTTGTATTTCTGTGCTATCAGTTATAATGTCTCCTCTTTCATTTGTAATTTTATTTGAGTCTTCTTTTTTTTTTTCTCCTCGGTTAGTCTGCCTAAAGGTTTTTCAATGTGGTATTTTTTTTTTTTTTAAGATTTTACTTTTATTTATTTGACAGAGAGAGAGAGAGAGAGATCACAAGTAGGCAGAGAGGCAGGAGGGGAGGTGGGGAGCAGGTTCCCTGCTGAGCAGAGAGCCCAATGCAGGGCTCGATCCCAGGACCCTGAGATCATGACCTGCATCAAAGGCAGAGGCTTAACCCACTAAGCCACCCAGGCGCCCCCAATGTGGTGTATCTTTAAAAAAAAAAAATCCAACAATTAGTTTAATTAATTTTTTCCCATTGTTTTTCTTTTTTTAAAAGATCTTATTTATCTATTTGACAGAGAGAGAGAAAGAAAGAGAGATCACAAGTAGGCAGAGCAGCAGACAAAGAAAGAGGGGAAAGCAGGCTCCCCGCTGAGCAGAGAGCCCGATGTAGGACTCGATCTCAGGACCCTGAGATCATGACCTGAGCCGAAGGCAGAGACTTAACCTACTGAGCCCCGCAGGTGCCCCATCCCATTGTTTTTCTATTGTTTTCTATGCTCTATTCATTTAATTTTGGCCTAATCTTTATTATTTCCTTCCTCCTGTATTTTTGTTCTTAGTTTGTTCTTTGTTTTCTAATTCCTTGAGGTATAAATTTATGTTGTTTATTCAAGATCTTTCCTTTTTCTTAATGTAGGCATTTATTACTGCAAACTTTCCTCATAAAAGTGCTTTGGCTGCATCCCATAATTATTTCAATTACTTCAAGATTTTCTGAATTTCCCTTGTGATTTTCTTTGAGCCATCTGTTGTTCAGGAGTGTGTTGTTTGATTTCCACATATTTGTGAAATTTCCAATTTTCCTCCTATTACTGATTTCTAGTTTCATGCCATTGTAGTCAAAAAAAGATACTTGATATGATTTTGATCTTCTTTAATTTATGTAAGACTTGTTTAATTTATGTAAGCCTGGGTGACTCAGTCAGTTAAGCATCTGCCTTCAGTTCAGATCATGATTCCAGGGTCCTGGGATCAAAATCGGCATCATCGGGCTCCCTGCTCAGTAGGAAGCCTGCTTCCTCCTTTCCCTTTGCCTGCTGCTCCACCTGCTTGTGCTTTCTTTCTGTCAAATAAATAAATAAAATCTTAAAAAAAAAAAGACTGGTTTTGTGACCTAAAATATGATCTATCCTAGAGAGTATTCTATGGGCACTTAAGAGGAATTTGTATTCTGCTACTGTTGGATAGAAAGTTCTACATGTCTGTTAGGTTTCTAGTTGGACAGGGCTTCTGCTTCTGCTCTAAGGTCAGGGGGTGGGGGGGAAACACTGGCTGGGCTTGGCAGTCAGATGGGCCTACTAGCTGGGCTCTACATTTAAGCAGGGCTGCTGGGCTACGCTACATGATCAAACAGAGCCACTAACTGCACTGGGCAATGACCTCTGGTCGGCTGAGGTCTCAGACTGTGTTCCCTGGCCGGCAGTGCTTCTATTTGGACTCCATGATTACGGGCTGTAGGCTGAGCTCTGCAACTGCACCTGATCCAGTGGGATCCCAAGCTATACCTCCTAGACAGATGTTGCTACTGGCTAGCCTCCAAGTTCAGTTGGCTTCATGATCAGACAGGGCCTCAGGCCATGCTCCACAACTAAGCAGGCTGCTGGCTGTGCTGCACTATGGAGGGAGGTTACTGGCCAGGCTCCCTGGTCAGGTGGAGCCAGCAGCTGCTGTGCCTCACGGTGGGTGGGGCTGGTGGCTGTGTTTTGCGATTGTCTGGGCTTCATGGTTAGGTAAGGCCCCAGTCTACGTTCTGTTTTGGGGAGGAATTATTGGCTGGGTTCCCTGCTTGAGCAAGGCTGCAGGCAATGCTCAACAAAGTAAGTGGGTGTAGTGGGCTCCACTTGCTGGGTGGGGCTGTAGGCTGGGTTCTGCAGCTGGAAAGTACTGTAGGGTGGGCTCCAAGGCCGCCTGGGGTCACAATGCAGGCTCCCTAATCTGGCGGGGCCAGAGGTTACAACTTTTATTTTCAATGATCATATTTTCTAGAAGTTCTTTTTGTTTGTTTTCAATTCTGGCGGACTACTTTTGATCATCTCTCATTCCTTAGTCACATTTTCAAAAGGGGTGTGTGTGTGTGTACTCACAATACATATACACAACATACAAATGTCTGTACATACACATACACTTATTTTATCCAATAATTCCCATAATGCCATATTTAGATGTCTGTCTGCATCCGCTTTTTCCTGTTTCTTCTGACTCTATCTCTTATGTGGCTTTTTTCCTTCCTTTGTTTTACAATTTCCGATTACACACTTGTATTCCTTAGAACTTCACCTGTTTGTGGGAAGCCTCGAACACTGAATTTTGCATTTGCTTACACCATGCATCTCAGGCCACCGCCAAACAGGATTATGCTGAGATTACATTATCCACTGTGGTTTTCTTCAAGCTGCTTGGGTAATGGGAATTCTAGCTCTAAATCAACATAAAGGCGGTACTGTGGGGGCAGCTGGCTGGCTCTGTCAGTAGAACATATGACTCTTGATCTCGGGGTTGTGAATTCAAGCCCTGTTGGGCGTAGAGCTTATTTAAAAAATAAACAAATATTATAAATAAATAAAGGCTGAATTGTGGTCCTGAAGTTTCAAGGAATATCTTTTATACCTCTACCCAGAGCCAAGATTTAGACAGGTGAGTTTCCTTAGGCTCTCTTCCTGGAATGGGCTTTTTCCCTAGTTCACCCAAACAGGGGTTTACCTTTTGGGTCCTCAATCTGAACTTCTGCCCCAGGCTTTGTCCCCTCTCCCCTCTGAACAGCCTTTTGTTTCTAGACTTCCAGACTTTAAATTGTAGGAAGAAAAATAAAGATGTTCATTTCTGCTGACTAGTAATATCTCCAAAGGAAGTAATTTGGAGAGGAAAAAATACCAAGATGTTTATTTTTTTCCTCTGTGATGGAAGGAAGAGGATTGAAGAGATTTTTTCTGTACTTGGCAAGCCTGTAGGATCTATGAGAAGTGGTGACATAACTCAACGATTATATAAATACAGATAATTAGAGGAAAAGAAACATGCTTTCCATACGAGAATTCCTGTTAACTCAGCAACAACCCTGAAATAGCATTAAGTATGGTACAATGAGATGTAAGAACCAGGAAGAGGAATGATTTAAAATTTCCACATGTCTCTAACACAGTTCTACCCTGAAATCATCTTTAAAAAATAAATATTGAGTCAAATACATACACACACATATACAAACACACATATAGTGACTACTGGCTCTGCTTTAGCAGGAAAATGCCAAGCTCAGGAAAATTCATGATAGGAAAAGATGGTTTTGTGACTGAGCAGAAGGGCAGATGATGAGTTTCCCCACGGGCAAGAACAGTTTAAAGCATCACTGTAACAAAATGGGAAAGTATAACCCATTATAGGGTGTCCATGGGCTAGGTCACAATCACCCTAGTGCACACCTCTCCCAATTAACTACCGCAACCATGCCCCCAGCTGATGTCCCCATCTCTGCTTTGGCCCGATCCATTCTCCAGTTGCCACCAAGACCATTTAAAGATAGGATATAAATCTTATTCTCTCACCCCATCTGCCTCAAACCCTCCAGCTCCTTATAGTGCTCAAGTCAGACACCAAGGTCCTGGATGTGGCTACAAGGCCGGGCCAGAGGCCCGCCTCCTCCCCAGGCTCCACTTCCCCTCCCTCTCTGTTCCAGCCACCAGGGGCCAGCCTGCAGCCGCTTGGGTGCCGCAGCCCTCACTCCCCTGTGTTCTCACCTCCCTCCACCTAGTGAATTCCATTCATTCTTCAGCTCTTACTTCAAGCACTGCCTTCCGAGGAAGGAGGCCCCGCCCCCAGGCCTCTGTTCTTCACTCTCAGGGAGCCACTGTTTCAGCTTCCTGTGGCTGTGGTGACTAACTACCACAAACTTGGTGGCCTACCCTTTCATAGTTCTGGAGGTCAGAGGTCTAAAATCAGTTTCACTGGACTAAAGTCGAGGTGCAAGCAGGGCTGGTTCCTTCCGGAAGCTCTCAGGAGAATCACTGTCTTGCCATTTTTTCAGCTGCTGGTGGCTGCCTGTGTTTTGTGGCTTGTGGTCCCTTCCTTATCTTCAAAGTGCCTCACCCCCCTCTCTTCCTCCATCATGCTGTGCTCTTCTCTCATGACTCTGCCCCTCCTGCCTCCCTCTTACAGACACTTGGGGGTTACATCGGGTCTCCTTGGTAACCCACGGTAAGTACCTATCCTAACATCCTTAATCACATCTGCAAAGTCCCTTTTTGCCAGATAAGGTAACATATTCACAGGGACTAGGACATGGTGATATTTGGGGACTATTATGCAGCCTACCACAACCATGTGCCTTTCCTTCAAAGCAATGATCACCATTAGTAGTAATACAGCTCACACTCCCTCAAGTCATTATTTGATGAATGCTCATCCACTCCCTAGACTACAAGCTCCACAGGATAGGATCTCCTCTACAAAGATAAGAACAGAGTCTGTTCTTAATTTCTGGATGCTCAGCACCTAGGCCAGCACTCAAGATATATTTACTGCATGACAAGACAGATTATAAGCCAACTGCTAAAAACAATAATGCATGTAAAGTGGCAATATGCTACAAGGAAATTTTTCCTCTTAACTTTCATGACTGTTTTCACTTTGTTTTGTGCAATAAATAAAAGTGAAGATGGAAAAAACTGTGCTATGGAATAGGCTTCCCAAGAACTTCAACCCCCAAAGAAGTCTGTTAGTTGACTACTTACTTTGTATCCAGAAGTTGAAGCTGGTGGTTACTGTCTCTGTGGGACATCTTCAGTTTGGTGCTTTGCTCTGATATCGACAAGTCCACTCTGTTCAAAAGCTGAGAAATCTGGGAAAGAAGCTTTGCTTGTAATATCACATCTAATCTTTTCAGAGGTAACCTCAGATAGCATTTAATAAGCTACATTCTAGTCCATGACATTAAGGTTCAATATAATTTACTCAATTAATTTAGAAGCTCACCTTGTCTTTCCACTTCCATTTTCTATCATGCACACTCATCAAAAATCAGGACCAGGAGCACTGCCAAAATATTCATTAGGCTCTCAGTACTTAACTTTATAGTTCTCTGATAAGCAAGCCTACTTCCTCCCCGGGACCACTATGCCCATCTGCTGACAAAAAAATACAGTGTTTTGTTTTGTTTTGTTACCCTGGAATTTCTACCACAAACGTGGCTGCTAGTCATAGAGAACGGAACTCTTGTCACTTACAAACACCATCAAGGTCCCAGATTTACAGAGTGCCTGGGTAGCTCAGTCGGTTAAGCATCTGCCTTCAGCTCAGGTCATGATCCTAGGGTCCTGGGAGGGGGCCCTGCATTGGGCTCCCTGCTCAGCAGGGAGTGTGCTTCTCCCTCTCCCTCTGCCTGCTGCTCTGCCTACTTGTGCTCTCTATCTCTGTCAAATAAATAAATAAAATCTTAAAAAAAAAAAAAAGTCCAGATTTACCTCCATATCAATTCAAGTCTCCAGAAGATTTTGTAAATTATATCCCTCCAACTCCTGTTTTTCATGACTTACCTCTTTCCCTTGTCTTTCTACTAAAATTTAATATAAAACTAGTCCTATATGACATGCATTTAGTTGCTGCAAAAGTTATGATGTTCTATGTTCCTTACTTAGAAATTCATGGAACAAGTATTTATTGGACCTAGAACAAAGGAAAAGTATGCCTCTTTTTATAGATTTCTATATGGATTTTACTTGGCATGGCTACTGGGAAGCTTAGTATTTCCTAAGCATTTATTTCTTAATGTGATAATTCTGTCCTCACTCATTCTGTGAAAAAAAATTGTTGGACTTGTTGTTTTGTTGTAGGTTGTTTTTTTTTTTCATAGATTTATAAAATCTGTGTTTTTCACATAAGTAGATTTAGAGCTTCCTTGGATACATTTTGGACACAACCACTTTGAATCCAATAAGTTGACCAGATGCCTCATTTCACTGGAATGGTCTCTTTAACCATGAGGCAAGTCCTAGAAAATAGGCCCCTTCACGGCAAAGGGAAACTTTTAAGTGGCCAAAAAACAAACTGAAAAGCCAACAGTTTTGCTTAATGAAGTTGATCTGTGGATTTCAAGGTGGAATAGTCTAAGATTCATCAGCCAGCCTACCTTCTAGCTTTGTCTGAATCCTTTCCCACGAAGGACTGTGGTGAGGTAGCACACAGCATGAGTAACTACTTCCTGAACCCAAACTTGGGACATGTGGCATATAAAAGAAAGCCCAATCACTTACCTATGTAAGAACTGGTTTTGGAGCTATAATTTGGAATTTCTGGAATATGCTCATTGTTTTAGGAATGGGGGGAAAGAATCTTTACAAGTAGGACCTTACCAAAACCTCTTGGTGCTTTGCTTGCCATACCCATGAAGGGCCACTGTAGTGAGAGAGAGGGAGGAAGAAGTAAGGAAAAACACGCACATTCCGGGCACCCTGGCTGGTTTCTCAACACCATGTTATTCTCAGCTAAGAACAAATTACCTATTTTTAAAAGGCTACCTGGAATCGGCCATACCTGTCCCTCTGCATCTTTGATTTTTGTTTCCAAGATAAGTTTGGCAGCTTGCTGTTCTTTGTTCAAGTGCTGGAGCCCCTCGTAAGTTGTTTTGTGCTCTGCAGAGAGTCTGGCTATGCTGGCGTCACATCTGTCCAGACAAACAACAAAGCTAACTCTTATTAAAGTTTAAAAACAAGCACTGAAGCTTCTTGACACACTGGAAAATGCACGACCCCACTCCAAGAAACTGTACTATGACTCATCCTTTTCCATAGACGTTCACAGGAATATAGAGAGCTGCCCTCATTATGGCTTTTAAGTTAAACCACAGGGATGTTGCTTAATAAGAGTAGGGATGAAGCCATCCAAGCAGCAAAGGCTTTTACAACACCCACGAGTATGAAAGTGTACGTGCAATGAGAGCCCGATGACGAAAGGCTAATATAACGTGCCAGATATGGCCCGTCCCTCTTTGGTGCCATCCCCCTCCTTTCAAGTGCTTTGGGTGTTCTTTGGATCTCAGAGGCAACTTCTACCACATCTGAAAGTATTGCTGCTAACCTCTACCACCTTGCCCGTGTGGCTGTCTGCTCTGAGTGGCACCAGAGCACGAGAAGCCTGTGCGGCAGGTCCCAGCTGCAGTGGAGCTGCTCTGCTCCTTGGGCCTGACAACCTGGTAGTTTCGATGGTGCTCAGAGTATCTGCAGCAGGGAAGCTCTGTTGGTGACCTCTGTCAAACCCTACTAGGAGAGTCAACAGGATAGCCCCCTGGGAATATGCGGCAAAGTCATGCCCCGTTCCAACCCACCCAGCCTGCTCACGAAGTAGCTGGTGGCTTGCTGCTGGGCTCTGGTAGAAACTACATGCCAAGGCATAGACATTAAGTGACCATGCAATCTAGTCAGTCCATCACGGGCACCCAGCTATAAAGGGAGGCATATGAACAGCACGCCATCTTCAAAGGGAGGTATACCGAGACATCAGGCTTCAACAGGTCCCAAAGACATAAGTAAATTGCATGAGCCCAGACTCCTGTGGCATATACTCTTGCTACTGCCAGCCTTCCGCCAACTCACACATATGGCCTCTTGAGGAGTTTCTGAGCACTGGGTAGACCAAAGAAGGAAAACGCAGGCCTAGTTGATGGAAGGTGCCAATAGCTGACACCTTCCAGAAGAAGACTGCTGACACCTCAAAGCCCACTCAGGAGTGGCCCTCAAGGGTATCAAGGAAGGGAAACCCTCACAGTTGGCAGAAGTTCAAACAATGTACCTGAGGATTTATTTTGCCTAGAATAAAACATAGCCAGATATTCACAAGCATTAGCTAATGGTGAGAGCCGTAGAAGACAGACACTGGTGACAAAGGAAAAGGGTTCTATAAATGGATTGCTCAGAACTGACAGAGCATTTCTGCTTCTTGTGAATGGTCTCTGTATCAAAGGGGCAGATGTCCACAAACTGTACTTCCAAACAACCTTGCCAGCCGGGTTCTGATTCAGATCCGGCCAGTGAGAGGCACTTGTGCCCCTCCCCGCCAGCAGGCACTGGGGGGACACGTGCTAAACTGCCCATGTGAGGTTTACGGTCACCTCCAGGCACACAACTACAAATCACTTACTTCCATGTTACACACAGCTAATATTATCAATGGCTCCTTGCTGTGATTCTTATACATGCTACTTTCCTGGGAGCCAATAGCTGTTTCCTTCCTGTTGCTTCCCCAAATTTGCCAATGGTTTTATAAACTCTAATTTCCTGGATTAAACCCCTTCCTGCTAAAATACTTAGAATGAACAAGATGGGACCAGGAAGGGAGACAAACCATAAGAGACTCTTATTCTTAGGAAACAAACTGAGGGTTGCTGGGGGGTGGGGAGGAGGGATAGGGTGTCTGGGTTATGGACATTGGGGAGGGTATGTGCTATGGTGAGTGCTGTGAAGTGTGTAAACCTGGCGATTCACAGACCTGTACCCCGAAGCAAATAATACATTATATGTTAATAAAATAAATAAATAAATAAAAATAAAATAAAATACTTAGAATGGTTTCTGTTTTCTTGACCAAACCTTGATGCATATATATAGTCATTAAAATTTCAAAAGGAAGAAAACAAAATATTAACCAACCTTCTCTGGATGTGTGATTTTAAAAAAACATATTCATTCTTTTCTAAATTGTACTTTTCTGCAGTAAGTATATATAATTTTATGATCAGAAAAACAATTATACAAAGAAAATATTTCTTTTTTTTTTAAATTTTATTTATTTATCAGAGAGAGAGGGGAAGAGAGCGAGCACAGGCAGACAGAATGGCAGGCAGAGGCAGAGGGAGAAGCAGGCTCCCTGCTGAGCAAGGAGCCCGATGTGGGACTCGATCCCAGGACGCTGGGATCATGACCTGAGCCGAAGGCAGCTGCCTAACCAACTGAGCCTCCCAGGCATCTCCAAAGAAAATATTTCAATCAACAGCCATGTACAAAGAATGCATTACAATTACACAGAACAGGGACACCTAGGTGGCTCAGTTGGTTAAGCGGCTGCCTTCGGCTTGGGTCATGATCCCATCGTCCTGGGATCGAGTCCCACATTGTGCTCCTTGCTCGGCAGGGAGCCTGCTTCTCCCTCTGCCTCTGCCTACCACTCTGTCTGCTTGTGCTCATTCTCGCTCTTCTCTCTCTCTGACAAATAAATAAATAAAATCTTTAAAAAAAAAAAAAACAATTACACGGAACATGCACTATCCTACCATCTTTCCCTGGGCTCCTCATGAAGCAAAAATGAGGCTGGGGCAGAGGAACCCAGAGCTAGAGAAATGTGGGTAGAGTCACTGTCATGAAAATGAGGTCAGGTTCAGGGCAATACACAGGAGAAGTTGAGAGGCTGGAGTTGGAACCCCAATCCATAATTCATTCCTTCAGTCAATAAGTATTTGTAGAATGACTACTATTTGTCACATGCTAATTATACAAAATGAGGACATGGTGCAAATTTTTTTTTCTTCAGTACACATACCACACAACCTAGAAACAATTTTTTTTTAAGATTTTATTTATTTATTTGACAGACGGAGATCTCAAGTAGGGAGAGAGACAGGCAGAGAGAGAGAGAAAGGAGGAAGCAGGCTCCTCGATGAGCAGAAAGCCTGAAGCGGGGCTCGATCCCAAGACCCTGGGATCATGGCCTGAGCTGAAGGCAGAGGCTTTAACCCACTGAGCCACCCAGGTGCCCCACACAACCCAGAAATTTTAAAAAAAAAGATTCTCATGCCACTACCATGATAATGTTACTCAACTTATGTGTGTATTTTTCTATTATTGATGGAGATCTTATCTGACATTCTGTTCTTGTTCATTATACTGCAACTCAGACATAGAACTCAGAAGACCAGGAACTTGCTGAACAAGTTACTATAAATACACAGACTGAAGAACAAGCCTGTGACCACTCACAGTCAGTAAATCAGCAGTCTGAGATCTTCCTAAAAGCCCTGGGAATGTATTCTTTAAGATGTATATCTGCACTGGGGCCTCAGTGAGGTTTATAAACTGTTCCCTATATAACTTAGATACTGAAAAGGATCCTACTCACTAAATCATATAAAGTATTTGCAGTCAACTATCAAAACTAGCATATTAATTGATAAAGGTTAAAGTATATATCCCTCTAGAAGTTTGAAAAATAAAATGTCGATCTACAGCTTATAAGCCTCAATAAAGATTAGAGGGCATGCTAGTACTTGGCTGGGCTTTCTAATAAACTGTAAGATTAACCAATTTACTAATCATTTTGTACTGAAATGTTGCAAATCAAAACTACTACCTGCTCTGTCAGTGAAACATGGTGGACTGAACACATGCCCTCATTTTGCCTCCCTCCTGAAAACCCATCAAGATGACTCCAGATGAATAAAAAAGGTATAAACCCAAAAGGACAAAAAAGAATGGGAGGGGAAAAAAAGTCTGGGAGAAAGCAGAAAACAGACAGATGGTGCAGAAGATGGAGCAAAGCGTATGTTTTGCTACAGCTGGTGCTAGAAGCTTAAAGGGCTCCAGACCTGAAAATGAGTAGATGTAAGAAGAAGTTTTAGTTTCCAGAGGGCACGCGGGGTAAGAACAGGCTCCCCTTGTGACAGAACACAGGAACCAGGGTAACCAAAACCAGAGACTTGAGTGGGGCTCCACCAGCCACGCAAAGCTCAAAAAACCCAAATATACAAAGAAACAAAACAAACAAAAAAACTGGATCAAATGAGTTGAAAAGAAATATGTTTAAGACACTGAAAAAAAAAATCAAATAATAATATCTATCAAGAGAACTCTAAACTATTAAACAAAAGTAGGCAGAAAGGGAAGAAAAACAAGTGGATAAGAGAAAAATGAGAGAGCCTAGAAGTAAACCACAGCGTCTTCAGACCTGACGAACTCTGACTGGACATGACTGAAGGGAGAGTCAGTGAGTCAGGACACAGTAGCAAGGAGTTCACTCAGAAGGCAGCAAAGGCAGAGAGTCAAAACATGGGAAAATTGCTAAGAGACAAGGAGGACAAATAAAAAGATGTTAACATAAGTGACAGAGGAGTTGAGAAGTCCCTAAAGATGGAAATAGAGAGAATGACCTAAGGGGTGAGTGCTGACAGTTTTCTAAAACTGAAGAAAAACATGAGTTTTCAAGTGTTCAGTGAATACAAAGTGGCATAAATAAAGTAAATAGGGCATATGAAATTCTAATAACCCATTACAGAGAAAACCTTAAAAGCCACCAGATTCTGAAGACAGGTAACCTACCAAGGACCTACTGTAAGACTGATAGATAGTCCACAGTACGTATCATAAGACAGCAGATATGGGGCATCTGGGTGGCTCAATGTTTTAAGCCTCTACCTTCAGCTCAGGTCATAGTTTCAAGGTCCTGGGATCAAGCCCCACATCGGGCTCTCTGCTCAGTGGGGAGCTTGCTTCCCCCTCTCTCTCTGCCTGCCGCTCTGCCTGCTTGTGATCTCTCTCTCTGTCAAATAAATAAATAAAATCTTAAAAAAAAAAAAAAGACGACAGTAAATACCATAATGGCAAATGCAAAATAAATGCAAATGAAAAATAAAGACAGAGACACTTTTAGACTTGCAAAGATTAAGAAATGCATTGCCCACAACCCCTAACCTGAAAGAGTCACTAAATCATTTCTTTCATTAGAAAGAAAAGAGAGAGTATCCAGGAATGCCTGGCTTGGTAAAGTGTGTGACTTTTGATCTTTGGATTGTAAATCTAAACCCCCACATTGGGTATAGAGATTAAAAACAAAATCTTTAAAAAAAAAAAAAAAGCATCCAGAGAAGGGAGTGGGATGCACAAAACAATGGTGAACAAACTGAGATTACTGGTAAATTTAATATACTGCATATGCCGAAGAAAGTAAGCTACCAGAACAATTATTCCAACCTTAAAAGTCTTTTCTTGGTACTGACTCACATTTACCTGAAGTTGAACAACTTGTTTAACTCATTTTGTTAAAATGCCATAATCCTTTTTGGAAGTAACAGAAAAAAATTAATGGGACAAATTTTTTTTGTAAATATTGACTTAAATACTTAAAATATTTTAAAATATGTTAAACAATCTGAAAAAACTGCATTTATATCTTTTCAGTATTCATAGTACAATATAGACAATTAAGCAATAATTATGCCTTGTTCTTCTGTTTTGGAAATCTTTTTGAATGTGAATGCCCAATATTAGAGAAAGTTTGTAGAATCAAGGTATATCACACAGTACTGGCAGAAAAATCAATTTTATAAGCTTTCCAAAACAGAAATATATTTCCCTGTGCCTTTCGATTTGGTGTTCAGTGAATACAAAGTGGGATAAGTAAAAAGATTTTAGATATTAACCCCAAAGAAACAAAACTGAGGGGATAAAAAGGCAAACTAAGTATAAATTCCTGTATAAATTCCTATGGTTTAACTTGCTACTATTTTAGAATATAAACTAAAAGTCCTTGAAAATGTCCCAAAAGAAAAAAAAATGCCCCCAAAGTGTTGCTTCCTATCCTCTAACTTCCAGCATCATCTCACACATCTCTGTCCCTTTTCCCCCCTTCATCCACATACACCGATTATATTCCAGGGCTTTGAACTTATCTCACTCCTTCCCACTTCAAGGTCTTGACCCATGCTGTTCTCTGTCTAGAATGTTCATCCCTGACCTCTTCACTTGGTTAGTTACTGTTCATCCCTCAGAGCTAAACGCACAAGTCACTTCCTTAAGGAAGCCTTCCCAGAGCCCCCAGAGATCAGGCACACACCAATTACACACTTTGGGAAGGCCCCACTTACATCTTTCGCTGAACTTCTTGTAATTAAAACTTTTTATGATAGTTATTATTTTGGAACTCCAACTTTTGTTTCATAATATAGTCTCATTATTGGTCCATGCCTGGCTCACTTTATTCAGTTAATTATTTTTAATAACTGCACCCAGGAAAGTAAGCATTTTGAATCTTGTGTCATCATTCCCTTGTTTTCCTATTAAGAAAATTAACTACAAGCCATGAAACAGATTTTGAACCATAGAGGTTACCAGAAGGGAGGTGGGGGAAGGGTGTGAAATAGGTGATGGGGATGACAGAGGGTCCTTGTGATGAGCACCAGGTGATGTATGGAATTGCTGAATCACTGTATTGTACACCTGAGACTAACATAACACTGTGTGTTAACTACTGAAATTTAACTGGAATTAAAATTAAGTGGAATTTTTTAAAAAGACAATTAATTATATACACATACTTAAGTACATATATATGTCAATCGTATATTAATATATCTTCCCACCTTAAGTACACATTGACAGATTGAAAGAGAAGAATATCTGACTTGGACAGATGCAAAAAACACTTGAGAAAACCCAATACAAATTCATAGATTCTTAATGAATTAGGCATGTAGAAAAACTTAATCTGATAAATCTATGTTTAAGGAAAAAGAAAAAGAAAATACTAGAGCAAGGGCACCTGGCTGGCTCAGTCAGTCGAGTGAGCAACTCTTGGTTTCAGCTTGATTCCTGATATCAGGGCCCTGGGATCCAGCCCCAGGTCAGGCTCCACACTCAGTGTGGAGCATTATTAAGCCTAAGCATGGAGCCTGCATGGGATTCCCTCTCTCCCTCTCCCTCTGCCCCTCCCAACTGCTTGTGCATTCTCTCTCTCTTTAAAATAAATAAGTAAACTTTAAAACTGAAAAGGACAAAAAACTAGAGCAATTACCATTCCAAATGGAGAAACATAGAAGAATTCCATTAAAGTAAAAACCAAGAGAAAGATGCCCCCAATCACAACTTAACACTGTGTTGGAGGGTTTAGCCATTGCAAAATGACAGGAAAAAGAAACGAAGGATACAAGGATAAAAAAACAAAAAATAAAATTGTCATTATTTATAGATGACATTTCTATAGAAAACTCCAAATAACTAAAAATAAATTATTCAAATCATAAGTAAAATTAAATCATTGTTTTACAGTAAGTTTGATGTCTGCCTCCCCTACTAGACAGAATATAAACTGCAAGCAAGAGGGACAATATCTGCCCTTTTCATCACAAAAACCCTAGTGCCCAGTACATTGCTTTGCATGTAGGAGAGGCTCAATAAATATTACTGAATGAATGAACATAAAGATATTTACTATAAACCACAAACTGTGCAAGATCCTTGATACATACTACTTCATTTCATCTTCACAAATCATCTCCATTTCACAAATGATGATTAAAAACAATACCTAATATAGTTCTTTTTTTTTTTTTTTGATTTCTTAATTTTTTATCATGTATTATTTAAATCTTATTTGGGGTTATCCGAGGTTTAAACATACCACGAAATAAAAAAAGATATTATAGAAAGGCTTTATTTTCCAATCCAGAAACAGCTTTCTGGTTAGAAACTGTCAGGTATTGCTACATCAGACCAGTTTTATTATCTCTGCAAAGCTGTTCGAGGGACAGACTAAGTTTGAAAAGTTATTTAGAAAGGCCTTGAAATTATCCCGATGCTCATGGCTCACTAATTTTCACGAGCTATAGCTTGGCTTCAATACTATTTCTCACTTGGAAACACAAATACTACAACACAAATTTCTATTAACACCAAGCAGTAGTTACATAGATTAAATTATGGTACCCCCATGTAGCACAACACGCCATATCCAAGGAAGCAGTATGTTAGATCTATGTGTATACTGGAAGAAAGCCCACAATATATTGCTATATAGGAGCACAGAAGTTGCATCATCATCATAATATATCACTTTGTAAAATTAAAATCACACTGTTAAGTAATTGTTATGCGCAAATCATACTACTATGATGATAAGTTATTATCTTGTAACTATGTATGAGAAAAGTCTGAAAGGACAGACAGCAAGCTGCTAACATTAGTGACCTGTAAGGAGTACAACAGAGAAAAGGGCTAGTGAGCTTTCATGTTTATGTTATAGATTTCATAGTGTTTCTGACTGTTTATTACCAGCACATTTCACTTTTTTTTTTAAGATTTTATTTATTTATTTGACAGACAGAGATCACAAGTAGGCAGAGAGGCAGGCAGAGAGAGAGGGGGAAGCAGGCTCCCTGTTGAGCAGAGAGCCTGATGCGGGGCTCGATCCTAGGACCCTGGGCTCATGACCTGATCTGAAGGCAGAGGCTTAACCCACTGAGCCACCCAGGCGCCCTGTCGCTTCTATACTTTTATAAGTAAGGGGACAAAACCGATCGTGGGGGAGTATGCAGGGTATGATACCAAAGCCTGCCAGCAGAAAACACGCACAATGGAATCAACTCTGGTTTTCTTAGGTTAAAAACAAAGTTATCCTTGCTCTCAAATATTTCAGGAAAAAAAACTTACATATGAAAGAATAATAGAGTAAATGAAACAAAATGTTAACACTTGTGAATCTTGCAAATTTTCTGTAGGTTTCAAATTATTTCAAAATAAATAAATAGATAAATACTACAAAAGGGGGAAACTATATAGTTATCTTGGCTAATATTGAATTAAAAGCATAATTTCTGTCTTTTCCCAAAAAACACTCATAAAAAACAGCCTCAGGGTTCTAAATATAACTGTGTGCATGCCTCAGCAGCTTTTGTTAAACAAGAATTCACAATGAAACTGACGAGTTGCCCTTGCCCTATTTTATCCCAAGTTTATATTATAGATGAGCCAATAATGTTTTCATTACAAAATTTCCCTTTTCAGGTCTTTAGATGTAGCTGTCTCCCAGGTGCAGTTCTCAATTGTGGCCATTGTGTGGCAGAGTAACTTTTCATCTGGTAATCAGATCAATGATGGGGACATGGTCAGAAGCCCAAGAGTCCTAGAGGTCTAGCAACAGACTGACCAGGCAACGTGCTTAAGCAGAATGTTTCTTATAGTTTGTGACATGGTGGCATAGTGCACCAAAGGCAGTGACATTTAAAACATTAAGTTGTTCACATTCCATATTATAATTACCTATATATATAATAATTCCTATATATATACACAGCTAAGCCCTTAAAGGCAGGCAATAATTTAATTGAATCAGAGCATAGAGCAATTTCTATCACAGGGCATTGTCAAAAACAGTAGAGAGGCACCTGGGTGGCACAGTCGGTTAAGTGTCCGACTCTTGGTTTCAGCTCAGGTCATGATCAGGGTTGTGAGACCGAGTCCTGAATCAGGCTCTACACTCAGCGTAGAGTCTGCTTAAGAGTCTCTCTCCCTCTACCTGTGCCCCTTCTGCTCGTTCTCTCTCCCCCACCTCAGTAAGAAGATATGAGCGCGCCAAATCCTAACCACTAGACCACCAGGGAAGATCTTCAGTAAGAAGATAAATAAGAAAATCTTTAAACACAAACAAACAGTAGAACAATTTACCAGCAATTAATGGAGCCTAAGATCTAGTGTGATATCTGCAGAGGCCACCAGCTTAATAAAAGATCAGGGGAGAAAAAATAAATAAATAAATAAATAATCGATCGATCAGGGAAAGAGTCAAAGAGAGTCTTGCTAAAACCACTGTCCTCACAAGGTGACTGAGCACCAGACCCTTCATATTCCAGGGGAAACAGACATCACTAGAATAACCCAGCCAAGTCACTAAACAAATCAACAACAACAAAAGCAAATGGGGGTAAGGGCTGTCAGTATTCAGGATTGCTGTGCCAGAATACCTAAAAAGCCCAGTCTTCAATAAAAAATTATGAGACACACAAAAACACCAGAAAATGTGAACTAAACACAGAATAAAAGCAGGAAAAGAAACTGCCAGGTGAGAGGAAACAGGTGTCAGATTTAATAGACACAGACTTCAAGGCAGCCATAATAAATGCAGGATGATCAAAGAAATAGAGAAAACATGCTTTAAGAAGTAAAGGGAGCTATAATGATAATGTCTCATCAAATAGAGAGTATCAACAAAGAGACAGAAGTAATTTTTTTAAAGGACCAAATGGACCCAATCAAGAAAGTGAAAAGAAAGCCCTCGGAAAGGGGTAAAACTTCTTCAGCTCAGATATCTGGTAAGGGAACCGAATCTAGAATAAAGAACTCCTACTGCTCAATAATAAGAAGACAATTAATCCACTTAAAAATGGGCAAAGGATCTTCCAAAAACAGTTCTCCAAGGAAGACTTGCAAATGACCGATAAACATGCTGAATGATGTTCAGCACCATTAGTCACTAGGGAAATGCAAATCAAAACCACATTCCCACCCATGAGGTTGGCTCTAATCAGAGACAGACAAGTGTTGGTGAGGAAGCGGAGAGATCAGAGCCCCCACATAGGGCTGCTGACACCATAAAATGGTGCAGCCAATTTTGGAAAACAGTCTGACTGTTCTGTTCCTCAAAAAGTTAAATACAGGTGCGCCTGCGTGGCTCAGTAGATGGTCTGCCTTCGGCTCAGGTCATGATACCTGGGTCCTGGGATCGAGCACCATGTCAGTCTCTCTGCTGGGTGGGGAGTCTTCTTCTCCATCCTCCCCACCCCCCAGCTTATGCCCTCTCTCATCTCTTTCTCAAATAAATAAATAAAATCTTTTTTTAAAAAGGTTAAATATAGAGTCACCACATTATACAACAATTACACTCTTAGGTATATATAGCCAAAAGAAATGAAAACATATGGCCACACAGAAACTTGTATATGAATGTTGGTGGCAGCATTATTTATAAGAGCCTAAGATTTTTAATCTGATGATGCCCAATTTATTTTTTCCTGTGCACCTGGACTTGCTTACCTTGAGGGAACTTGGGTATCTGCCTCTGTGTGCAGCCACTTCTCCTCTAAGGCTCTGATGCCAGGAAAACAGACCTTGTATGGGAAAGTGTAAGTGGCCACTGAGCACTAGAAAAAATGATTCCACAGGCCAAGTAACAGACCAGCTGCTCCAGTGGGAATGTGAATGCTGAACTCCCTTAGCTCCACTTCAGGAGGGAACGGGAAACCCTCTGAGAAAGTCCTGTTCAGAGGGTTCCACTCTTAGTGGGGTAAGGGTGTCTCTCCCCTCCACACAGAAGCATGGGGGAAGCTGCAGGTCCTGCTTCCTATCATGGTGTGGCATCACCCATGGATCCACAAACACTGGAAAATAAAACCTGAAACAAGATAGCAGACTAGTAATTGAAGACGACCACTTAAAAAGTTCATATCCCTGAGGCGTCTGGGTGGGAGAGTCAGTTGAGCATCCGACTCTTGGCTTTGGCTCTGGTCCTGCTCTCAGAATCGTGAGATAAAGCCCTGTGCCGAGCCCTACATGGGGCTCTGCACTTAGCACGGAGTCTGCTTAAGATTCTCTCTCCCTCTCCCTCTTCCCCTCCCCTTGCTCACCCGTGCTTTCTCTCACTTTCTCTCTCTCTCAAATGAATAAATAAATCTTAAAAAGAAAAAGTTTAGGGGCGCCCAGGTGGTTCAGTCAGTTAAGACTTCACCTTTGGCTCAGGTCATGGCCCCAGGGTCCTGGAATCAAGTCCCGCATCGGGCTCCCTGCTTGTAGGGAACATGCCTCTCCCTTTCCCTCTGCCACTGCCCACCCCCCAAACTGCTTGTGCTCTCTCACTCTCTGTCTCAAGTAAATAAACAAAAAAAATCTTAAAAAAAAAAAAAAAAAGTTATACTCTTCCAATTCAATGCAAGAAAGCCAAAACTTCGCCAACAAATTTCTTTCTCAGAGGCTGATTTCAACAAACAGTCTCATTAGCATTCCAGGGGAAAGACTAGTAGAACCACAGAAAAAGGAAAAATAGGGGGTTTTCATAACAAATGTTCATGATTGTTTCAGAGTAAATAAAGTATTTATTACAGAGAAGGAACCTGCTGGGTAGAGAAGTTAGTAAGAAACTGCATAGGAAGAATGTAAAATTCCTGAAAATATTTCAAGGTCATCTCTCGATTTTTTAATTGGAACCAGCTTCATGAGTCTATTTTCATGGCTGCAGCCCTTGTGATAATAAGTGCTCCCGCAGGTTATGTGTTCACGCCACGCCACGCCCTGTGCTAGGCCTCGTCCACATGTTGCTCCACTTAATCTTCATCTGCAGCTAAAGTGCACACACAGGTCCTCAAGAGTTTTCCAGAAATCCCTGCTCTGCTCTGTAGCTCTGAAGCCCTTCTAACTCCTCTTCTGGGAGGTGTTGCAGAACGGGGTTGCTTTTAAGCCAATCTCCACACAAAGGATTCAAGTTTTTCAGTCCTATTACAGAGGTTTTCTAGATTACTGATTCATCCAAACAAATATTAATTATCTACTGTTTTCCAGAGACTGCTCTATGCATACACATTACAAAAATAAAAGATGTGGTACTCGCCCCAAGACGGTAAAGAAAACAGAGAGATTCAATAGAACAAAATGCTAGGGGAGCTCAGGAGAGTGGGCAATCACGGAAGACTTCCTGAAGGAGGTGATATTTGAGCTGAACTTTAAAGGCTGACTAGACATTAGAAAAAAGAGGGGAAAGGTATGCTGAGTGCAAGAACAGCATGTGCAAAGATACACAGATAGGAGAGCATGGTCCAGTCAGGAAATAACAAATAGCAGATCACTGCTGAAAGGTACAGTGCCAGGGGTAAGAGAGATAAGGAGGTCAGTGGGGTTCATCACCAAGGGTTATGCTAAGAAGACTGGAGCTGACTCAAATGAGAATAGAAAACCACACAACTAGGCCTACATCCAATTCACAGTTCTCTGCTATGAGACTGATGTTCACCCACCAGACCCAGACACACAAGCCCCACGTTCAAGGTTCTTCACGTGCTGTCTGCACAAATACCCCCGACACCGCCTCCTCTACTCCATACAGGCTTTGGATCTTATGGGTCCTGATCTTTTTTCCATCCAACCCTTTACAGACCACCTGCATTTTCACCTCAGCCTGATTTGAAATGCTGATTGGCTCCACAGCTCCCGTGTAGACTTGTACTTGATGCTTAACAGCAGCAGAGGGCAGAAGAGGCCCATGAATATTTTCGAGATCCTGCATTTCCAACAAGTTCTCGGGTGACTCCAGGGCTGCTGGTCCACAGAGCACGCTTTCAGTTGTGGAACAGCCTCTTGCATACTATCTGAGGTCAAAGATCTCTTTTTCTAAGTTTCTAATCTGTGGCAGACCAATATTTTCAGAAAATAAAATAAAAATAAATTACAAGGAAAACGAAAATTTTAAGAGACACACAAAATAGAAGTCTCAACTTTGTCTTATTGAAGTCAATAAATATAATATTTCGAAGGCCAAATTACACAGGTCGGCTGCGCTCTCCCATCATTTCCTTCCCCAAACACAACTCCAATTGCAGCAACATAAGAAATCATGGCATGCTCATAATCAGGTGTAAGCTCTACCTGAGATTATACTGGCAAAGGAGGGGCAGTACTAGAAGAATGCGAAGAATTTGCTCCGGGGCTTTGTGAATATATACTTTGTGAAATGGAGGGGACGTAAGACAGCTTTTGACAGACAGAGTCCCACACACCTGACCACCTACCTTGCCACTCTTCCCCGCAGGTCTCCCAAACCCGAGAGCTGACGCATCTCCAAGGTCTTTAAGGCGGAATTCGTTCCGTAGCTGATGTTGTCCCGGGCCCGGATCTGCTCCTGCAGTACCTGAGCGACACAAAAAACCACCAAGAAGGTTGTCTGAGATGTACGTGCTGCCACAAAAGCATTTTCTATTTTTGGCAAAAATAAGACCATTTAACTCCATTCATAAGAGGCTTCTTTTTAACAGCCACGAGATATATGTGTGTACAGAGAACCAGGGGCTGAGAGAGACCTCAGAGCTCTCACACAGACCCAGTCACTTCATCTGCTACTAAAAACCCTGAGACTTGGGGCACCTGGGTGGCTCAGTTGGTTAAGCGTCTACCTTCGGCTCGAGTCATGATCCCAGAGTCCTGGAATTGAGCCCCGCATCAGGCTCCCTGCTGCACCTCCCCCTCCTTCAGCCACTCCTTTTGCTTGTGCTCTCTTGCTCTCTCAAAGAAATAAATAACATCTTTAAAAAAAACAAAAACAAAAAACCTGAGACTTGGATGTCAGGTGACTTGGTGGAGCCCACCACCCCCCAACTCCCCCCTGCTGCTGCAGGATGGGGCAAAGCTCAGTCAGACCCTGGACATTTGCTCTATAGTTCAGAGCTGTTTCTACCACCCCAGGCTGTATTTCAATAGTCATTG
The DNA here is from genome assembly GCF_009829155.1 of Mustela erminea. Taxonomy (NCBI): domain Eukaryota; kingdom Metazoa; phylum Chordata; class Mammalia; order Carnivora; family Mustelidae; genus Mustela; species Mustela erminea. Next base: position 41,029,030 of record NC_045618.1, on the reverse strand, counting down.
CTTTAAGTGAACACTCCCTAATCTACCAAGAAGCAATAAATGAAGAGCAAGCAGAGACAGGGATGGGCAGGGGTTGTCAGACCAAAAGTTCAAATTCAGCTCCTCTTGCTGTGTGGCGATCCTGGGCAAGTGTGCGAAGTTCTAGCTTCCTTTTCCTCATTGGTTCATAGTAATGGTGATTGTACTCTTCAGAGCACGGTGAACGTTACATGAGCTAATGCATAGGAAGCACTTGCAATGCCCAGCGTGCCCCAAAGACAGCAAATGCTTATCTCCTTCTAGTACTTATCTGAGAACAGTACTGGTGCTGCAAAGGCAGAATGGTGTCTCTTAGATAAGCATTAAATGAAAGGAGAGCTGCTTGAAGACCCGGTGGCCCAGCGGAAGCACAGCCTCGTGGGACATCCATGCTGGGAATGCCTCTAAGGAGTGGTGGCAATGCAGATGGGGAGGTCACCCTGTTGTTTACTGAGCATGGACCAGAAAGAGGAGCCTGGTGCTGCCCTGCACAGTGCCATGTGCCAAAGCAAATCCATGCTCTCGGGAGCCCCGTGTGACAGGCCAGGACCGAGGTACAAGCAGCTGCTCTGCTACGAAGTCCCACGGACGGCAAGTGACCAGCCAGCACTGACCCAGCAACCAGGCTTCAGAACCCACACTGCAACACAGGCTGCCTTGCTGCCCGCCCAGAACAGGAAAGAGATTGGGCTGAAGCACGACAGACAGACAGACGGACAGACTGGAGGACCCGAGTCCTAGGTCACAGGAGACCTCACAAAAGCACAGGTTACATCCGACATTTCTTCTATTTCCTTGTTCTTTCATGCATGCCTTCCTTCCTGTCTCCCCTTCTCCACTTTTATTCCGCCCCTCACGCCGCCCTCACCGCCACCACCTTCCTTCCCCTTTGCAAAGAAGCTCTTGATTTCTTGTATCTCTTCCCTTTCAACCATTTAATCATGTTCATCTACTTGATGAATGTCAGCTTCATATTTTTCCATTCTTCTTGCTTCCTTTTGGGTCTACTCGCTCTTCTAGAAATTTCCCAAGATGAGCATTGAGTTCCTTTATTTAGATGATGTCTTCCCTCAGAATGAAGACTTGACTTAGAACAGTATTTGCTGTGTCCTCGGGTTGGGTGTGAAGTGCTTTCCTTCTTTCGGTTTTCAGCTCTGAATTCCTCTTTGATCTGAAGATATTGAGGTATCTAAGGATTGGAGTTGTGTTTTTTCATTGTCAAGCAGTTAAGTCTTTTGGTCATTTTTCTCACTTATTTCTACATTACTGGCTGAGGATCAAAAATATGGTCTGTGATATATTTAATTTTTTAATATATTAGAATTTGCTTTGTGGCACATGTTATTAAATGTTGCACGCAAAAAAACTGAACGTACAAACGGTTCAATATTGTCTGTTAGATTGAGTTTGCTGATTCCACTACTCACTCTCTCTAGATTTTATTTATTTTTGGTAGATCTCTCCATCTGTGAAAGACGGTTTATGAATTCTCCCCTTGTAAAATATTTTCATCAAGTTCTCCTTACATTTTTAACACTTTTCATTTTATGTCTTTAGCTGCCATCTTATTTGGCACATTCAGATTTGTGATCAAAGTGGCCTGACCATTACACGATCACCTTCTCTTCTGATGTAGTGCTGTTTCTTCTCGCCTAATATTAACATTGCAACTATGCTGTGTAAATAATAGGGCAAACACCTGCTTGGTCTAACTGTACGCCGGGCACTATTCTGCACGCTGTAGGTATGTTCACCCATTTAATCCTCACATAGTACCCCCTGAAGCAGGTACCATTATTACCCCCATTTCACAGGAGGTGAAATCTCTAAGATATTAAGTAGCTTGCCCAAAGCCACCGACAGTAAGGATCTGAACTGGGATTTGAACTGGGGACTCTGGCTCCACAGACTGCTGTCAATCATGACACTGCCCTTGGCTTGTGTTTTCCTTCAACATTTCATCTCACTGTATATAGACAATTTATGTTGCTTCTTGTTGCTTCCTCACTCCTTCTCTTTATTTTGACCAGCTTAATCAGGTTACCACTCATCGTCCTCCCTCCCGCTGTGAACTGGGGAATGCTCGTGGCCATTGCTATTCCACGAGTGGCTCCCTCCCCTGCCCCACGTCCATAACCACAGGTGTCCACCCCGGCTCCGCTCCTGCGCCGCCCCCCTCTCCTCCGCCCGAGACTCTCAGCACACCTCACGCCCACCCTCCTTCACCCTCCAACCCAGATGGCCTATTGGGAAGGATTTTACTTTTCTTCCCCAACTCAGCTTTGCTAAAATAACTCGGGACTTCTAGTTGGGTTATAATTAGAATTTTCCTTGTAAAATGTCGCTTCTATTTCCACAGTTTTTTCTCTTTCTTTCAGTGCTTCTGTTACCCAGTCCCAGGCTTCCTTCAATATCCATTTACATGAAATACTACAGGTCTTGTGGATCACTGACGACCTCTGTGCTTCTCCTTTTCATTTTCTCCTACCTTAGGGTCTCTGTGTAGACTCCCTAACACTTTCCTCAGATCAGGCGTTTGGAGGAAGACTGAATTCCTGCCAAGTTGACAACCTTCCTTCTCTCAGCCTGGAGGGTGGGAATCAATTGAAAGGGTATGGAATTCTTGACTTCAAGGCCTTTCCTCCCAGTGAACTTAGAGGCTGACCAGTCTGGTGCTTTCTCCTCTGTACATTTCTCAGCTCCTTATACTCAGAAGCTTGTAAGATTTTGTTCTTCTATTTTGGAGTTCAGTTTTACCAGGATGTAGCTAATTGTGGATTTTTTTTTTTTTTTTAATTTCAATTCTACCTGGAAGTCAGTGAAATCTTCAACCTGTAGTCTCAGATTATTCTCCTACGTAGCTATTGTTTCTTCTCCAGCTGTTTCTTTGTCTCCTTCTGGAACTCCATTATTCACATGCCCTAGATCTGTCCCCCGGTCTTCTATCTTTCCCCTCATGGTTTCTCTCTCTTTGTATTTGACTCTGATGTTCCAGCATCTCTTCTACTGTGCCTTGTGGGCAACTAATTCAATTCATGAAAGTAATCATCCACTGGCTTTGTAAACATTTAAGTTCGAGGGAGAAATTTTATGCTGTACCCAGATCTCCTAAGCGTCCTGTGTTAGTCAGCTGGGGCTACAAGAACAAAATGCTGCAGACTGAGTGGCCTATGCACCACAAAGATCTATTCGAAGTTCTAAGACTGGGAAATCTGGTCTGTTCCGGGGGGATGGGTGGGGAGTCCTTTCCTTGGCTTGCAGATGGCTGTGTGCTTTCCTTCTCACTGTGTCCTCACAGTGGAAAAACAAAGCACATGAGCAAACAAACAAATAAAAAGCAGAAATAGACCCATAAGTAAAGACCAAACTGATGGTTGCCACAGGGGAGGGGTGGGGGATGGGCAAAAGGGGGTGAAGGGGAGCGGGAGGCACAGGCTTCCAGGTACAGAATGAGGATGTCAGGAAAATAAAAAGGCACAGCCTTGGGAATACAGTCAATGACACTGTAATAGCACTGCGTGGGGATAGTGGGTAGCCACACTTGTGGTGCGCACAGCACAACATAGAGACTTGGGCACAGATGTATCTAAGTTGTTTCTGTGCTGCCTTTTCTCAACTATTCTTTTTTAAGTATGCAGACAACTGCACTTACATACATTTCGGATTTTCAAACTCCCTGGTAAAAAGCAGAAATTACCAATGGGAGGCCTTTGTGTCTTCCTTATTGGAAACCAGTTGGAGCCTGTATAGATGAGAGTAACAGTAATACGGAATATTTCACTGAAAGGAATTTGGAACTGCTAGACCTGTTACTTGCTATAGTTTCCAGCTTTTTCTGAATGAAGAAAGCTCTATTAAGAAGAATGCAAACCAGCTACAATACCTGTGAATGACAAAACGTTAGTCATCTGAACACATTCTTGTAAGAAAACTTCATATCTGACTAATCTGGTTCTGACACTCTCCCACTGATGAAAAAGGCGCTGGTGTTCCCTTTTCATAGGAAGTAACACTTATTTGTTACAGTTTATATAAAGTATCTTTTATATGTAATGCTTCAAACCTTTATTGTAATACTCAAGACCAGGGGTTCTTAAGCATCTTTAGGGCGCATAAGAATCCCCAGGTGGCAGGGCACCTGGTTGGCTCAGTGGGTTAAAGCCTCTGCCTTCGGCTTGGGTCATGATCCCAGGGTTCTGGGATCGAGCCCCACGTCGGGCTCTCTGCTCAGCACTGAGCCTGCTTACCCCCTCACTCCCCCATCTGCCTCTCTGCCTACTTGTGATCTCTGTCTGTCAAATAAATAAGTAAAATCTTAAAAAAAAAAAAAAAAAAGAATCCCCAGGTGGCTTTTTAAATACACAAATCCCCTGGGCCCAACTGCCAGAGAGCCAAAGCTAGGGTGTGGGCCCAGAAAGGCAGAAGTTCAGGCCCACAGACCCCTGGAGGAACGCTGCATGAGATGCCATAGAAATGACAAAACTGGGATGCCTGGGTGGCTTAGTTGGTTAAGGGCCTGCCTTTGGCTGTGGTCATAATCCCAGAGTCCTGAGATCGAGCACATCGGGCTCCCTGCTCAGCGGAGAGACTGCTTCTCCCTCTCCCTCTGCCTGCTGCTCTGCCTACTTGTCTTCTCTATATCTCTGACAAATAAATAAACAAAATCTTGAAAGGAAAAATGGCAAAGGCTATAACCAATCTTACTTCGTCTGAGTTGTCTCTCAATCAAGAAATCACTAAGCAAATAAGATGAACAGCAACCCACAAAACGGTGTTAAAAATAATTAACACAGGTTTTATTATTTTTTTTTTTATTTTTTTTTTAAAGATTTTTATTTATTTATTTGACAGAGAAATCACAAGTAGGCGGAGAGTCAGGCAGAGAGAGAGAGAGAGAGAAGCAGGCTCCCGCTGAGCAAAGAGCCCGATGCGGGGCTCGATCCCAGGACACTGAGATCATGACCTGAGCCGAAGGCAGCGGCTTAATCCACTGAGCCACCCAGGTGCCCCTTAACACAGGTTTTAAAAGGTTCGATCTTTCTAGTAAACAAAGAAACAGAAAATAAAAGTCATACTGCGATTGATAATTCACCACTGTAGTGTGCTGATAATGGGGGACACTCTGCAAGTGTGGGGACAGGGGGTCTATGGGAAATCTGTGCTTTCTGCTCAATTTTGCTGTGAACTTAAACTTCTTCTAATAAAATCAACTGAAAATTAAGACTTAAAAAATCATATCGTTTCTCTTTTGTTAAAAAAGTAAATATTTTTAATTTATAATACTAAAATGTATGTCAAGATTAAAAATGTACAGTTGGCCCTTCCCGATACATCTTTCTAGGACATCATCCATCCAAACAGATGCACAATGTTCATTATGTTTGATCCAGGGACTCTAGCTCCTGAAATTAATCTTAAAGGAAATAATAACAAAGCTGACAAAAATGGATACACAAAGCTATCTTCTTAGTAAGATATACCTAGTATTTTCTAAGGTATCTATATATTATTACACAAGAAATTCATGGAAAATGTTTAAAAATAAGAGAAAATGTGTACAACTTAATATCAAACAAAAAGAAAGGGTAATATTATAAATTAATTAAATAAATTTTAAAAAATAAATTAAATATATTAAAGGGTAATAATATAAAAATAAATATACAGCACAATTCCAGCAGTATATAAGATACATAAAATAACAGAATATTAACGTGTTGCTATTCTCTAAAGGGGGACTATGTTTGCTTCCTCTTTTTTTATATTTTCCACAAAGGCCTTACATTGTTTCCATAACCAGCAAAAAAGTGTGTGTGTGTGTGTGTGTGTGTGTGTGTGTGTGTGTGTGTTTTAATACTTAAAAATAAGAAAAGCCCATTTAACTTTCACAATCCCTAAGCAGATGAATAAGATATTGTATTAGAAGTGCTTTCTTTGAATAATATGGAAAAGAATCACATCAAAACTTAATGCAATATTCATGTTACTGAAAAGTTACGTAAAAACAGAAGGTATCAGAGAATTCTCTGATGAAGCCTTGGAAAAACAAACCCTCTCTACAGCCAGTAATGTTCCCTAATATGTCATTTTGGAACAATGTATCAAAGTGATGCATTTACTTTAAAAAGGTTACATTCCTACTCTATCATGGACATTGCATTATTGTCAGTCCAACTCAAGAGAATTTTTTTTAAGATTTTATTTATTTATTTGACAGAGAGAGAGAGATAGCGAGAGAGGGCACAAGCAGGGGGAGCAGCAGGCAGAGGGAAAGGGAGAAGCAAGCCTGTTACTGAGTAAGGAGAGAGATGTGTGGCTCAATCCCAGGACTGGGGCATCATGACCTGAGCCAGAGGCAGACGTTTAACCAACTGAACCACTCAGGTGTCCCAAGAGACTATTTTTCGCGTGTCCATCATGTGCTGTGCCCCAGGCCTGCCTTCAGGGAGGGAGCTCAGTGGGGCAACAGCAGACTGTAGAGTGATAAGCCCATAGAATAAAACCACACAGTAATGTTTCACAGAGTAAAAAGACACTTGGAAAAAGTGATTCCCAAGTCTTCATTTATTTATTCTAAGATATGACCTATCTTTACAAAATCTCCCTTCGCAAAGACAATAGGAAATGGCACTCCCCTATGAGTGCCGCCGCACTACACCTCACTGTCTATCCAAAAGTGATATCGATCCAGGCCCACCCCCAGCCCCTCGCCCACCTGGAGAAGCTAATATTGCCTAGGAATGGCCTGGAAAGAAACAGCTCTGCTTGTTTCTCCTCCAACTCTTCCCAGGTTTGTGAGGACTTGGAAAAGAAAGTGTAAGTCCAGTATCACCCAGAGAAAGGCCCAGCTACAACAGGGCCAGCCTCCTAAGACAGTATCCTCTACATGCCTTTTCATCTTCACAACAGGACTTAAAACTTCACAGAGCTCCAGCTTCACATCAAACTGTGTTCTGGGCATTTCCATGTGGACATACAAGGGAGGGGTCCCTAAAATTTGCCACATCCTAAACAAAGTCTCTCTGCCTCCTATGTACCAGAAGTCCTGTCAGGTCTACCTCCAAAACAGATCCAGAACCCACCCACTTCTCCCCATCTCTACTGTGACTCCCCTCCTCCTAAACACCTTGGCCCTCTCCTGCCATGGCAGCCCCAACCCATCTCCCTGCCTCCATTCTTGCTCCCCATAACCCCTTCTTTTTTTTTTTTTTAAAGATTTTATTTATTTATCTGACAGAGAGAGATCACAAGTAGACAAAGAGGCAGGCAGCAAGAGAGGAGGAAGCATGCCCCCCACTGAGCAGAGAGTCCAATGTGGGGCTTGATCCGAGGACCCTGGGATCATGACCTGAGCTGAAGGCAGAGGCTTTAGCCCACTGAGCCACCCAGGTGCCCCCCCCCGTAACCCCTTCTCCATGCAGTAGCCAGAGTGATCTTTTTTTTTTTTTAAGGTTTTTATTTATTTATTTATTTGTCAGAGTAAGAGAGAGTGCACAAGCAGGCAGAGTGGCAGGCAGAGGCAGAGGGAATAGCAGGCTCCCCACTGAGCAAGGAGCCCAATGTGGGACTCGATCCCAGGATCCCGGGATCATGACCCAAGCTGAAGGCAGCAGCTCAACCGACTGAACCACCCAGGTGTCCCAGAAAGTGATCTTTTTGAAACATAAATCAGTCTGTAAGCAACAGGAGGGCAAGGGGTTTTATCTGTTTCATTCACTAATGTTTCCCCAGCACCAAGTGTTTGAATTAAGTTCATTTGCTTAAAATTAAATAATGGCTCCCCATTTCCAAACTCCAAACTCCCCATCATAACTTCTAAGGCTAAAGATCTGGTCCTATTCCCACACACCCCACCCACCTGCCTCACTCATTCCATGGCACTCCAATCCCATTGGTCCTTTTTCTGCTCAGCAAATATGCCAAGTTTCTTTCTGCTTATGGCCTTGGTATATGCAGCTTCCTCTCTCTGGAATGTTCTCTGCCCTGTGTGTCTCTTCCCCGCCACCCCGCCACCTAGGCTTGGCTGGCCCCTTCCATGACTTAAATCTCAGTTCACACGTTGCCTAACCCACCCTCTTCCTGAAAGAGCCCCACAAACACTCTCCTCTACATTATCTTACCAGAGCACCGGACTGAGGCTGAAATTACCTTGGTTACTTAGTGTTTACTGGCTGTAAACCCTACTACTAGAATGTGCAGCAGGCCTGAGAGCAGGGCCTTGCCTGTCTAGTCACTACCAGAGCCCCAGTGCTCCTAACAACGCCTGGCTCCCAACAGAGATCGATTAACTTAGCTCTGTGTTCTAGGACTTGGTCTTCCACATTCAAGTCTTAGAGATTATATTTAGCCAGTGCCCAGAGGTGATTAGGTCCTCAAAGATTGACTCGGACAAGCTCAAATGTATTCGTGGCAAAGGCACACAGCGGAACACCAATTTTTTTTATTAACACTGAAAAACCTCTATCAGCAGAACTGAACAAATACTCAAACTGCATTCAATTCACTGTCTTCTCCCCCTAGTGTCAAGTCACATCACAAGCCAAATCCAGTGGGTAGACTTAAAACAAAACGATTTTTGATAGTGGGATGATTAATCATATGTCAAGTTGACCAAGCCAAGGGACGCTCAGATCCAGTCCTTTGAGAGCCATGATAGAAGAGAAAGGAGGAGGAAGGGGGCATTCCTATTCTGCCTGAGCAGAGAAATCCATCTTCTGCCCTTAGCACTTTCGTGCTCAGGACTTCAGACTTGGACTCAAGTCTGCACTATCAGCTCTCTGGCTCGCAGGCCTCAGGACTATACCATCGGTTATCTTGGGTCTCCAGCTTGCAGATGGCAGATGGTAGGACTTCTCAGCCTCCATAACCATGTGAGCCAATACCTAATAATAAATAAGTAAACAAGCCATTGGTTCTGTTTCTCTGGGGAACCCTGACTAATACAGATGATAACATGAAAATCCCTCTGCTGATAAACCTGTTCCAATGGGACAAAAACACAGCTGCAGGCTGAAATTCCCTGTTTAGCCAAAACATATGAAGTCTGGCAGGCTAGACTCTCTGCTGACAGTGTCAGGTGCACACTGAACCAAGCTCCCATCTGTGCATCCAACTACCCATTAACATGACTGTCTACACCTCTGCTGTGACATGCTGATAAGGTCCACCTGCAAATTACTAAACTAACAAAGTATGTGCAGTCAAATCAATAGGTGAGGGCTTGACACAGTTCCCCATAACCTCACTAGGTCAAAGCCACCCCAAGCCAGACACACAATGAAGCCTAAGCACATGGAAACCAGGAGTATGTCTGCTGATTTCAACCAGCAAGGGAGCACAGCCTGGTTCCCCAAAGTCTAAAGACAGTGAAAACCTTCAGCAGACATGGGGGTCTCAACCACTTCCCAAGCCACCCAAGTGGCATTGAAGGGGAAGCTTACCACCAACAAAAGAGCCATGGACTGCTTATCAGGAGTCAGCCTCCGGAGATTGAGAAAAGCTTAAATTAAAGACAGTATGGATAATCTAGACATGTATAATTCATAGTTGACCACATTACTTCTTCTAAATTTATAATGATGACAATTATCTGTGGAATGTTTCCAAGGAATAAATAATTGATAACATACTCCACATCATAAGGCAAACTGCCAGTGGAGACAATGGGTGGGGATGCATTAAAACAATAGATTCTTGGGGTGCCTGGGTGGCTCAGTGGGTTGAGCCGCTGCCTTCAGCTCAGGTCATGATCTCAGGGTCCTGGGATCGAGTCCCGCATCGGGCTCTCTGCTCAGCGGGGAGCCTGCTTCCCTCTCTCTCTCTGCCTGTCTCTCCGACTACTTGTGATTTCTCTCTGTCAAATAAATAAATAAAATCTTAAAAAAAAAAAAATAGATTCTTTCATTTGACATTTATCAAGCACCTACTGTGTACTAGCACACAAGAGTCATCTGTTTTGACACTGGACTCTGCTGACCAAATAAGGGCAATAACTATAGGGTTTTGGAAGGGCCAGGATCCCCAGAACCTTTGATTATGAAACATCTTTTGAGCTCCTACTATGCGCTAGACAATAGAAAAATGAAGATTCAGTTCTAGCTCTTGAGGATCACACAGTCTGTGGTTGGACAAGACACTTTACTTTTCTTCCTGTGTGCTGTGATTAGAGCTACATAACAGAAAATCAGGAAGACTTATCAAGGTAAGTTCACCAAGATACAGTATTAAGATATCTCAATCTGAAGAGCTCTATTAGGAATCTGGAGATGGCTACAGCTTTAGTTTTGTGATACAAAATCATCTACAGGGACAGATTTTAACAAAACAAATACCCAGTAAAACTTTATTTATTGAACTGAAAAACAAATGTAAACCAGTAATAAGAATAATTTTCAAATCAGGCAATTCACTGGAGAAATTCATTAAGAATCTAAAGACAAGGGGGCACTTAGGTGGCTCAGTCCAGTAAGCATCTGACTCTTGATCTGGGCTCCGGTCATGATCTCAGGGTCCTGGGATCCAGCCCCACATCAGGGATCCAGCCCCACATTGGGCATTATGCTCAGCGGGGACTCTGCCTGAGAGTCTCTGTCACTCTCCCTTTGCCCCTCCTCCCATGTTCCTTCTCTTTATCTCTCTCTCTCTCACTCACTCACTCTAAAATAAATTTTTAAATCTTGAAAAGAAAAAAAGGAACTTAAAGACAAGGGGCACCCAGTGACTCAGTAAGGCATGTGACTCTTGATCTTGGGGTTGTGTGTTCAAGTCCCACATTGGGCACAGAGTCTACTTAAAAAAAAAAAAAAAAAAAAAGAGGGGCACCTGGGTGGCTCAGTGGGTTAAAGCTCTGCCTTCAGCTCAGGTCATGATCCCAGGGTCCTGGGATCGAGCCCCATGTTTGACTCTCTGCTCCGTGGGGAGCCTGCTTCCTCCTCTCTCTCTTTCTGCCTGCCTCTCTGCCTACTAGTGGTCTCTGTCAAATAAATAAATAAAATCTTGAAAAAAAAAAAAAAAAGAATCTACAGACAAAAATACACCTCTCACATCATTTAAATACTGTTTGAATATCTTCACACCTCTTTTCTTTAAATATGCAAATATTGCCTTTGCATAATACCCACCATCCGAATTTTATACTACTTATACATAAAGACTTCCTTTTAGTACTTTTTAAATTTCAATCTACACCACGGTTTTACTTTAACAAATTTTGGCTACAATGTGGCAGTTCTGATATCTCATCAAGCCTCCTAATTTTAGTTATGTTTGGGTAAACATGCTTAGGCTCATAATATATGTAAAACCATATAATTAGTGTTTCATACTGGAGTCTATTAAATTTCCAAACTTCCTTCTGTTACTTTATAATGATATATAGTTATTACCAGTTATAAAAAGTAAATGCTCATACATGCAAAGTACATTTTTATCAGAATCAGATTTTACTCAGTTTTTCCTCTCTAAAACGGAAATCATCTTTTCATTTGCAAACCACAAATCCAAAAATATATGTAAATGGAAAAGAGTGCTGTCTGGCTCCGGCAAGAATAATCATTACATACAACGTGTTTCAGATGGGAAAACAGCAGAATTGAAATAACTTTAAAACTCACTACATTGGAAAGTGCTCAAAAATCACATTTTAAAAACACACCTTAAGAAAAATAATTAGCAAAAGCCTACAGGACTGACAACTGGATTCGTAGCGATGTTTGCTAATAATTAAAATGGAGCAGTTTAATGAACTTGCATCAAAGGAATGCTGGGGCAGGAGAGAACTCAGTGAGAACTAAAGCTAGAATGATCTATTTTCATGAAGAAATTCTTCCTGAAGGGACAAAGATACTTAGAAAGCAAAGAATGGCTGAAAATCTCCCTGTAACATTTGAGAGTTGGCCACCTAAGATCAGAGTTCTAGAAGAGCTTCCAAGAGGCAAAGTAGAAAAGAAAAGCAGCACATTTTTGGATTTTAACAATCTGGGTTTAGTCTCAGCACTGCTACTGCCTGACCTTGTTATCTCAGACAAGTCCTTTCACTTCCCTGGGCCTTGGATGTCTTATATGAGAAGGCTGCAGTCTGTAAAGATGACCTCAGGGTCTCTCCTTCTCTTTCTGCTACCAGCATATCTGCAACTAGCTTCACTATGAATTGGGTATTTATTCACTTAATAAGCATTCATGGCATTTTGCTCCAAACACTGTGCTGGACAATGCACAGATGAATCAGACAAGGTTTCTTTCTTTCTGAGGAGTTAACAAGCTACTGGGCAAACAGACTAGTAAAGAAACAATGCCAGTCCTATTCGGTAAATGCTGTGGTAACAGCAGCAAGTGCTGGGTGCTCAGGATACCTTAAGGGAAAGGGAATTCAAGGCAAAGGAGGAGCTGGCAGGGAGGCCTTCCTGTAATGAAAAAAAAAAAAAAAACTATTAAATAGCATTTAGGGCTCCACTGAGCTTGGAGATTATATGGTTCTGATCACTGGATTAGTACATAGCATCTACCAAAGAGGAAATTATTCCCCAGCCCCATAGTTGCAGCCAAAGCACTATCACCTTTTATGATGACAGCAAAAATTAAGGCCAGGGTTTTCTTAGGATTTTTTTTCCTCCTTTTTTTTTTTTTTAAGTTTTTAAATTTATTTTTTTAAGTAAGCTCTATGCCCAACATGAGGCTTGAACTCACAACCCCAAGATCAAGAGTCACATGCTCCACTGAATGAGTTAGCCCGGTGCCCCAAGTCCCAAATTTTCTTTCCTTTTTTTTAGAGATTTTATTTATTTATTTGACAGAGATCACAACTAGGTGGAGAGTCAGGCAGAGAGAGAGAGGAGGAAGCAGGCTTCCTGCTGAGCAGAGAGCCTGATGTGAGGCTCGATCCCAGGACCCTGAGATCATGACCTGAGTTGAAGGCAGAGGCTTAACCCACTGAGCCACCCAGGCACCCCAAGTCCTGGATTTTCTAAGGGCGCAGTTACATTCTATGCTTTTATCTAAGAACAGTACTGCCAGAATAGTATGGCTGCAGTCTCCAGTCTGCCCGCCACCTACATGAGCAAAGGGAAGTTAGCTGAGTACCTCCAGGGAAAAGTGGGGCATGGAAAGGATGGAGAGGTCACAGTATTTTCTGACATGAGACATAGGGGTGTTTGTATTTGTTTATGAAACACTTCTTTGCCATTGGTTAAGGGGATGGGAATGTGAGAATCATGATTTATCCCCAACTGTTTTGATCTGTCTCCCTCTCTAGACTTGGGTACAGCAAGAATATTAGCCCCCTAATATATCTCTACCCCTTTCCAAAATTGAAATCCTTAAGTTAGGGTTCCTCAATCTAGTAAAGATGCCAACTTGGGGATGGCAAGTCATTCAGCCTCTGGGATAAAACTGCTTTAGCACACAAAAAGAAAACTGGAAAGATCACTCTAAACACCAACACCACCTTCCAAAAACATGTATATTATCTACAGTGATCTTTTAAAATTCCTACACTCTTCTGATATCACTTGAGTTCTTTGGTTGCAGGCAATGGAAACCTGACTCTGCGCTAAGAGGAAAAGATGGAACTTACTGGAACGATTCAGGGAGGGAGGCACATGACTGACAGGGCAGCTGGGGATGCAGACCGAAAGGGACGTAAAAGGTGTTCCCTAGAGTTCGGGCGGCAGGAACACTGGCCAGTGTCCTGTAGGCACAGGGGCTGCAGGGAAGATGCTCCAAGCATTCCCACTCCTCGGATCGCTCAGCTCAGGTTTCAGGTTCCAGGGAGTGAGAGTCTCAGTGCTCTGGAATCATTTATGTGTTCCAATCCTCTCAGCTAAAAAGGTGATATGGCACCTGATGAATAGCTACCCAATCTGTAACCAATGAAAGAAAGGTAAACACCAAAAGGAACACAAGTTTTTGTAACTGAAAGAGATTGGAGGAGCACCTGAATGGCTCAGTTAGTTGAGTAAATGACTCTTGACTTCAGCTCAGGTCATGATCTCAGGGTCATGAGATGGAGCACCACGTCGGGCTCTGAGCTGGGCATGGAGCCTGCTTAAGATTCTCTCTCTTCCTCTCCCTCTGCCCCTCCCCTTCCCTCTCCCCTTCTCTTAAAAAAAAGAAAAAGAGAAAGAAAGAAACAAGAAGAAAAAGAAAGACAGGAAAGAAAAGAAATTGGAATCGATACTATCAGTCATCAAAACAATAAAGATCCACTACATCCCCTGAATAACAAACACATAAATCTTTTCTTTACACATCATAAGATACATACACATTTTAGAACCCTGAAGACATGTATTTTAATTAGGGTACAATTTCCAGTGAAATCCTGTCTTTGTAAAGGTATGTGAGAATCTCAATGAACAGTGAAAGTTGGTAACCATGTGGTACACCAGAACCTCACTTAGGTATAAGCTAAGTGAGAATTACCACCCAAAAATAAATAAATAAATAAAAATTTAACTATCCACACAGTAGCCATCAAAGAGTTGGGATAGCTATATTAATATCAGACAAAATTGAATTTAAGATAAGAAATATTACTATATATAAAGAAATATACTATATATATATACTATAAAGAAAGACATTTTATTTTATTTATTTGTGAGAGAGAGAGAGCGCACGCACACAAGGGAAGGACTGAGAGAGATGCAGGGCTCTATCCCAGGATTCTGGGATCATGACCTGAGCCAAAAACAGATGTTTAACCGACTGAGCCACCCAGGTGCCCTGAAAGAGAGACATTTCATAATGATGAAAAGGCCAATATATCATTTTGAATGTATATGTACTGAAAAACAGAACCTTAAAATGCTTGAAGCAAAAACTAACAGAATTAAAAGTAGAAAAAGATAATTCAACAGCTGGATAATTAAATAATTATAAATAAAATTATAATAAAGATAATTTAAGCTGGAGACTTAAATAATTGAAGAGTCAATAAACTTAGGAGATCAAAAAGTATATAAAAAGTATGTTCTCCACCTACATGGAATTAAATTAGAGCCCCAAAATAGAAATAAGTTTTGGGAAATCCCAACCTCTGGAAATTAAACAACAGACTTATAAATAACACACAAGCCAAAAATAAAGTCACAAAAATATTTTCAACCGAATAAAAACAAAAATACAATATACCAAAATTCATGGGAAGCAACTAAAGCAGTGCTTAGAGGATACGGTATAGCCTTAAATACCATTATCAGAAGAGACCAAAGATCTCAAACCAATTACCTAAGCTTCCACCTTAAGAAACAAGAAAAAGAAAAACAAACTAAATAAAAGCAAGCAGGAAAAAAGGACATCATATGGAGGTGAAATCAATGAGACTGACGCGCTGCCTACTGCGCTAAGGAGGCACCTGAAATCAATGAAACAGAAAACGAAAAAGCAAGAGAAAAAATGAATAAAACAGAGTTGGTTCTCTGCAATGATTAATGACTTAATCTGGTGAAGACAGCAATTCTCCCCAAATTGGTTTATACATTCAAAGCAATTTCTATCAAAATCTCAATACGCTTGCAACTTAGAAAGAGATTTACTTTCATCAGTTTGTCTCAAAGAACTCTTCCACACTTAAATTTTTCATAATTATATAATAATTAAAGTAATTATATAATCATAAAAAAATTTCCAGTAAGCTTTTCTATAGAAAACAAGCCGATCCTAAAATTTATATGAAAAATGCAAATGCCCTAGAAAAGCCAAAACAATTCTGAAAAGGAAAACAAAGTGGAAGGCCTACAGTACCTGATTTCAAAATGTACTATAAAGGTAGAAATGAATTAAAGCAGTGTGGTATTGGGATAGGAAAACAATACAGATCAACGGGATCTAGAAAGAAACCCTTATATTTTATGGTCAATTGATTTTCGACAAAGGGACAAATGGGAAACTTCTCCTTGGGCATCTATATGGGGGGAAAGTTAACTTAGACCTTTACTTCACTTTTTACATGAAGATGAACTCAAAAGAGATCACAGACCTAAAAGTAAGAACTAAAACTAATACTTCAGAAGAACACATAGGAAAAAATCTTTGATCATGGGTTAAGCAAACAGTTCTTAAGACACAACACGAAAAGTAAAAACCATAAAAGAAAAAACTGGTAAGCTGGACTTTATTAAAATAAAAAAATGTACTTCAAAAGACACCATTAGGAAAATGAAAATACAAGCCACAGAATAGGAGAAAGTACTTGCAAATCACATATATGATAAGGGATTTATATCTAGCCTATCTTAAGAACTTTTACAACTCAGTAATATGACAAATAACCTAATTTAAAAATAGGTTCTGATACATGCTACAACATTAAGCTAACTGAAATAACCCAAACACAAAAGAACAAATACTGTGTGATTCCAAATGTTTGACATACCTAAGATAGGCAAATTCATAGAGACAGAAAGTAGAAAGAAAGTAGAACCAAGGTTCTACTCTGAGACAGGTGTGGGATGGGGAGTTATGGTGTGGAATGGGGCGTTATTGTTTAGTGGGACACTGTTTCTGTTTCGGATGATTAAAAAGTTCAGGAAGTGGCTTGTGGCGATGGTTGTACACAATTGTATACTTAATGGCTAAAATGGTAAATATCTCACCACGATTTAAAAAATAATTTTTAAAAATGGGCAGAAGACTGGGTAGACATTTCACCAAAGCAGATATGCAAATGACCACTACGTACATGAAAAGGTGCTCAGCATCTTTAGTCACTGGGGAGACACAAATTAAACTATAGTGAAATACCATTGCACAGCGGCTGGAATGACTGTAATCCGAGAGACAGAATACCCAATGTTGATAAGGATGTGGACAAACAAGAAATCTCATACATTGCTGATAGGATTGTAAACTGTGTATAGCCACTTTAGAAAATTATTTGGCTATGTTAAAAAATTAAACATAAACAGGGCGCCTGGGTGGCTCAATGTATTGAGCATCTGCCTTTTGCTCAGGTCGTGATCTCAGGGTCCTCGGATCGAACCACACATCAGGCTCCCTGCTCAGGGGAAAGCCTGCTTCTCCCTCTCCCCCTGCCACTCCCCCTGCTTGTGTTCTCTCCCTCTCTGTGTCAAATAAATAAATAAAATCTTAAAAAAAAAGGTTAAACATAAGCTTACTTTTTAAAATATTGTTTATTTATTCTTTTAAGATTTTATTTATTTATTTGACAGAAAGAGACACAAGAGAGGGAACACAAGCAGGAGGAGAGAAAGAGAGAGAAGCAGGCTTCCCACTGAGCAGGGAGCCTGATGTGGGGCTCAATCCCAGGACCCTGAGATCATGACCTGAGCCGAGGGCAGATGCCCAAAGATGGAGCCACCCAGGAGCCCCAAACAAAGTTTACTTTATGACCCAGGAATTCCACTCCTAGCAATTTGCCCAAGAGAAATGAAAACATGTCCACCCAGGCTTGTACACAAGTGTTCATTTATAGCAGCTTTACTTGTAATAGTTAAGACCTGGAGACAATCCAGGTGTCCATCAATTAATGAACAGATACGCAAGATGTGGTATAGCCACACAACAGGATATTTCTCAGAAAGAAACAAGAGATAAGCTACAGGCACACCTTAATTTACTGTGCTTCCCAGATACTATTTTTTTTTTTTTTTTTTTACAAACGGCAGATCTGTGGCACCCTGCATTAAGCATTAAGATCTCTGCCATTTTTCTTTTATTTTTTTTATTTTTTAGAAGATTTTATTTATTTATTGGACAGGCAGAGATCACAAGTAGGCAGAGAAGCAGTCAGAGAGATGGGGGGGGAAGCAGGCTCCCTGCTGAGCAGAGAGCCCAACTCGGGGCTCGATCCCAGGACCCTGGGATCATGACCTGAGCCGAAGGCAGAGGCTTAACCCACTGAGCCACCCAGGCGCCCTCTGCCATTTTTCTAACAGCATTTGTTCACTTCATGTTTCTACGTCACATTCTGGTAATTCTCACAATATTTCAAACTTTCTCATTATTACTGTATTTGTTATGGTGATCTGTGATTTTTGGCACCCCACAAACTGCACTCATGTAAGATAGTGAACTTAATCATTAAACGTGTGTGTGCTCTGACCGCTCCACCAACCAGCCATTCCTCCATCTCTCTCCCTCTCCTCGGGCTCCCCTGTTCCCTGAGACATGACAGTACTGAAATTAGTCCAGCGAATAACCCTGCAATGGCCACGAAGTGTTCAAGTAAAAGGAAGAGTCGCACATGTCTCACTCCATTTTTTATTTTCTTTTAAATTTATTTATTTGCAAGATAGAGAGCGAGCGAGCATGAGTGGGGGCCAGGGGGGCAGAAGGAGATGGAGAGAGAATCCTAAGCAGACTCCACAATGAGTGTGGAGCCCAGTGCGGGGCTGGATCTCATAACCATGAGACCAGGACTTGAACCCAAACCACGAGTCAGGCACTTAACCAACCATGCTACCCAGGTGTCCCACACGTCTCTCCTTTTAAATCAAAAGCTAGAAATGATTAAGCTCGGTAAGGAAGGCATGCTGAAAGCCAAGACGGGCTAAAAGCTAGGTCTCCTGGGTCAAACAGTTAACCAAGTCGTGAACACAAAGGAAAAGTTTTTGAAGGAAATTACAAGGGCTACTCCAGTGAATGCACAAATGGTAAGAAAGACAAACAGACTTGTCGCTGATACAGAGAAAGTTTTAGTGGTCTGGACAGAAGATCAAATCAGCCACAGCACTCCCGTAAACCAAAGCCTAATCCAGAGCAAGGCCCTAACTCTCTTTAAATCTGTGAAGGCTGAGAAGTGAGGATGCTGCTGAAGAAAAATCTGAAGCTAGCAGAGACTGGTTCATGAGGTTTTTGTTGGTTTTGTTTTTTTTTTTTAAAGATTTTATTTGTTTATTTGACAGACAGAGATCACAACTAGGCAGAGAGGCAGGCAGAGAGAGAGGGTGGGGACGCAGGCTCCCTGCCGGGCAGAGAGCCCAGTGCAGGGCTCGATTCCAGGACCCTGAGATCACAACCCGAGCCAAAGGCAGAGGCTTTAACCCACTGAGCGACCCAGGAGCCCCTGATTCATGAGGTTTAAGGAAGGAAGCTGTTTCCGTAATACAAAATGCAAAGAAGCAACACTGCTGATACAGAGGCTATACCCAGTTATGCAGAAGGATCTAGTTAAGATGATGAATGGAGGTGGTTACACTAAAGCAACAGATTTTCAGTATAAATGAAACAGCTTCCATTGGAAGAAGATGCCATCTAGGACAGGAAAAGTCAATGCCTGGCTTCAAGGCTTCAATGGACAGGCTGACTGTCTTGTTAGGAGCTAAGAGAGCTGGTGACCTGCGGTTGAAGCCAGGGCTCATTGACCGTTCTGAAAATCCTAGGGCCCTTAAGAATTGTGCTAACCTACTCTGCCTGTGCTCTCTGTCAGTGGAACAAAGCCTGGATGACAGCACACCCTTTTACAACATGGTTTATTGAGTATTTTGAACCCATTGTTGAGATCTGCTGCTCAGGAAAAAAGATCCCTTTCCAAAGCTTGCTGCTCATGAACAGTGCACCTGGTCACTCAAGAGTTCTGAAGGGGACAGACCATGAGATTAGTGTTGTTTTCACGCCTGCTCACACAATACCCATTCTGCAGCCACGGATCAAGAAGCACATTTAACTTTCAAGTCATATTATTTGAGAAACACATTTCACAGGACTAGAGCTACCATGAAGAGTGATGCCTTCTGGAAGTCCCTCTGGGAAGGGTTCCCCGTTCTACATGCTGTTAAGGACATTTGTGTTTATGGGAAGAGGTCAGAATATCAACATTAGCAGGAGTTTGGAAGAAGTTGATTGCAACCCCCATGGATGACTTTGAGGGGTTCAGGACTTCAGGGGAGGAAGTAACTGCAGATGTGGTAGAAACAGCAAGAGAACTGGAATTAGAAGTGGAGCCTGCAGAGGAGACTGAGTTGCTGCTGTCTCATGACAAAGCATGAAGAGCTGCTTCTTATGGAAGTGCAAAGAAAGTGGTTTCTTGAGATGGCATCTACTCTTAGTAAAGATGCTGTGAAGACTCTTGAAACGACAACAAAACATTTAGAATATTACATAAACCTAATGGATAAAACTTTAGAAAGAAGTTTCACTGTGGGTAAAATAGTATCAACACCATCGTGTGTATGGAGAAACTATTCATGAAACGAGAACCAATCAATGCAGCAAACTCTATCACTGTCTTATTTTTTTTTTAGATTTATTTATTTATTTATTTGACAGACAGAGATCACAAGTAGGCAGAGAGAGGGGGAAGGAGGCTCCTTGCCAAGCAGAGAGCCCAGTGCGGGGCTCAATCCCAGGACCCTGGGATCATGACCTGAGCCAAAGGCAGAGGCTTTAACCCACTGAGCCACCCAGGTGCCCCATCACTGTCTTATTTTTAAGAACTTGCCACAGCCACCCCAACTTCAAAAACCCCCACCCCAATCAGTCAGTAGCCATCCACCTCGAGGCAAGACCCTCCAGCAGCAAAATGATTATGACTCACTGGAAGATCAGATGATGGTTACCAGTTTTTAGCAATAAAGTATTTTTTTTATTTATTTATTTTAATTTTTTTTTTCAACAACAATAAAGTGGTTTTTGTTTTTTAAGATTGTTTATCTGTGAGAGAGAGAGAAAGAGAGCGCATAAGGAGGGAGAGAGAGAGGGATGAGCTGAGCAGGGAGCCCAACGTGGGTCTCGATCTTAGGACCCTGAGATCATGACTGAGCCTGAGGCAGATGCTTAACCAACTGAGCCACCCAGGCTCCCCAATAAAGTGTTTTTAAATTTAGGTGTGTGCATTTTCTTGACATAATGCTTCTGTACGCTTTATGGATTGCAGTTACAGTATAGCACAGTATAGTATAAACATAATGTTTATATGCACTGGGAAACCAAAACATTCATTTGACTTGTTGTATTGCAATATTTGCTTTATCATGGTGATCTGGAGCCAAACCTGTCATATCTCGGAGGTTCATCTCCACTGATACAGGCTAAAACATGGCTGAACTTCATAAATGTTATACTAGGTGAAAAAAGCCAGTTGCAAAAGACTCCATGTTATAAGACTCCATTTATACGGAATGTCCAGAAAAGACACAATTAGAGACAGAAAGCAGATGAGTGGTTGCCTGGGCCCTGGGGAGAAGTGGGGATTGACTGAATACAGATCTATACAAATATTGGGGGTGATGGAAATGTTCTATGACTGAATCATATTGATGGTTGCACAATTCTATAAATTTTCTAAAAATACTAAATTGTATACTTACACTGGGTGGATTTTTGTGCCTTATAACTCATACCTCAATAGAGCCATTAAAAGTAAATAAACACAATCTGATGCTGAAAATTTCAGGAAGCATAACTCAGATACAATCTCTCTGACTTGAATCAAAGGTTCTCCACATTCCTCTTCCTTATATATTTAAAAATTACAGGTGAAGGACATTACCAGTGTTCAGAGCCTAAATGATCTTAAGCTCCTGAAAAAAACTGTGTGGTCCCTGTGACTGTTCAAAAAACAGCAGTACATTTAGATATCTTAAAAATTTTGACCATATTGGCCTTTTACTGGGCTCATTTCAGAGAAAAAACATAAATAAAGCAATAAAAGGAAAGTCTGAGAAGCAAATCAAATCCCAAAATTGTTTGAGTAATAAACCATATTATGTATAATCATTATGGCCTAGAAACATTTAATCTGAAGCAGCAAAGGCTGACTTAGTAATTGACTTAATAGCTGTCTTCAATGATACGAAGGGTTTCACGGAGAAACTATTTGACTGGATCTTCTCTCTCTCTATTGAGAGCCAAACAAAACAAAGTGATTTAATAGTCAGCAAGGTAAATTTAGATTAAACATAAATAACACTGACAGTAACTGCTATCAAATACTGAAATAAATTTAATTAGGATATTTGCTCAAGTTGTTTCCTTGGTGATCACTAGAACACACAGACAGAAAGCTCTGGTCTGAACGTATTACTTGCCTGGGCGGCAGGAAGTCGACTTGCTGACCCCAGGCCCCCACGCGGGGAGGAGCAGGTCCCGGCAGAAGGCAGGCAGCCACCCTGACTTTCCCACACCTCACTCACCTCAATATCCCGATTGAGCTGCTTCACAATGGCAGTTATGTTTCTGATGTGCTCCTCCAGGAAGAGCCTGGCCAAGCGGTCGCCGCCCCCTTTGTTCTGCATTTTCTGCAAACTGCTAACAATGTCGTCCTTAATCCGGAAGGCGTGCTCCACAAGGGCTGCGGTTGTCTTCTCGTGACAGAGGATCCTATCTTCCAGTTGTTCCACGAGGCTTACAGATGAGTAGGGTGCCATGGTCAGGGACTGGCTGTGTCGGGGCATGGTTCTAACTCGCCTGTGGAAGGGAGCCACATTGCAAGATTGTTCACTGGGAAAAAGTCATTTTCAAAAAGCCAGATTCAAGACTGCCCAGAGAAGTAAATGCAAATTCTCTCGCCCTACAAGCTAAATGGGGCTTGCGGCAGGGTTTCTGCCACAAGTTTTCTTGGTGAGCCGGGCATCTTGAAACAATCATACTCAGAGTCTTAACCGTGCGGGTAGCAGGCTTGATGACCTCCAAAAGCAAGAGGCTGGTGGAATTGGGCATGCTGACATGTGCCCAATTCCAATCCAAGCTATGGAGACCAAGCTTATCAGGACGCCTGGGTCGCTCAGTTGGTTAAGCGTCTCAACTCTTGATTTCAGCTCAGGTCATGATCTCAGAGTCCTGAGATCAAGCCCCGCGTTTGGCTCCCCACTGAGTAGGGAGCCTGCTTCTTTCTCTTTCTCTCCACCCCGGTCCCGCCCCTTCCCTCCCCACTTCCTGCTCACACATGCGCATGCTCTCTCTCTCTCTCTCTAAAATAAATAAATCTTTTTTAAAAAAATCTATAAAGATCAAGCATATTCACAAAGTCTCCTGACATGCCCTCCTCCCCCATTCCCCTACAGCAGTTCTTTAACATAATAACGAACTCTGAATGCCTACAAGGGTCAGGCAGGTGACCTAAATGAATCATGCCCATCACATGGTGGGGACTTAGAAGACCCCAGAAAGGGCACTCCTCCACTAAAGGCAGCTACAATTTTCCTCCATCCACAAGTGACCATCTGGGAATGCAGGTCTATTTTTTCAGATTATGTCATATTTTTTTTAAAAAGCTGGAAATTCAGACTTGTATGTGAAATCACCTGATTTTCAAATGTTAATGAGTCATTTAAAAAGTATTTAAGACAATGCAGGCCAAACAGTGTACTTCCATGAGCCAATTCTGGTCTATGGACCCTCAATCTGCAACTTCTGATTTAAAAGGGTTGGTGGGACATTAGCCCTCAAGGCTCCAGAGTTGCATTTTCCTAGGGAGCAGAAGTACAGCTGTACTGTAAGGTTATTATGAAGTCTCCACTTCTCACTGTCACTGAGCAGATCCTACAAATTGGATGCTGGAGAGGGATGCAACTGTACTTCTCTTGCCCTTGAACAAAATCATCCCTGGGTAATGTAACAGCCACAAAATTTCATTTATAATAACCATCACACCCACTAGCAGCCCTCATGGGATTGGTGGAAAGGAAAAGTATACCTTAGATGCATATTTTCCATATATTATACCTTTCCTCAGTGATGAGAGAAGGAAATGCAGTGTTCCGTTGGGCCATTTTCTTTTTAATAATTTACATCTGTTGAAAAAATAATCATTAAATTATTTAACAGTTTATATCTGGAATTGAAATGACATCTAAACCTTATTATTAAGTCACTAAGTGGATTGTAAATTATGCTGACACACCGATCCGTTATATTATTAAATGTCTTATGTCCTATACATGAAATGAACAGTAAATGTTCCAAATAGGGAGAAAAGAATCAAGCAAAATCAAAATTAATACTGCCAAGCCTTGCTAGATAGATCACTGGGGACTGTTAAGCAGATTTTCTTGAAACTTCCTACCCTCCCGCCCCGTAACTGCATTTTAAGCTTGAGAAACCACTTTTACACAAATGATAGTTTCTTTCCTTTTTTTTTTTTTTTTAAGATTTTATTTATTTATTTGAGAGAGAGAGAGTGAGAGAGAGCATGAGTGAGGAGAAGGTCAGAGGGAGAAGCAGACTCGCCATGGAGTGGGAGTTCGATGAGGGACTCGATCCCAGGACTCTGGAATCACGACTGGAGCTGAAGGCAGTTAGTTGCTTACCCAATTGAGTCACCCAGGCGCCCACAAGACAGTTTCTTTAAAGGCTTTATTCAATCATGTCAGGCAGGAAACTACCTTAGTAAATCTGATCGCAACAACTTTATCAAATTCCATAGCAAATTAAGAGAGCACTTACTTCTAAATTAATCATAAATCAAAAAATACATCATCAATTGTATCTAATTTGGAGGAGCCTATCTATCTATGAAGAGAATGTGATTGATATTCCTTAAAACTTTTTTTTAATAAGATATTATCATTCATATTATATCTTGCCTGTAAGGAACATTTGGCCATCCTAACACATTAGAAATTTGAGCAAAACTGGAGAGTTTTTAAAATATTTTGTTACTTAGGTTTCTCAATACTGCTGTTAATTGCCTTAAAACAATGAATGCCTAGTAACTGTGATCTGATTCAGTAATTAGTTCTCATTTAGATGCTGGATTCAGAGAGCATTTCTGATTGAAACCATTGTTTTGGCATCAACTCTTCCAGTGTCTTATTTTTAGAGTTTCAAAATGTGAACATTTCATTTTCCTAGACAAAGAACTTTGAATTCAAACAAATTACATTTAAGAAAAAAAGTGATTCATGCCAAACAAGTTATGATGCCAAAGGAGATCTTCAGCTCTTAAGATAATCATCTCTGTCATTAAGACTACATGAAATCAGGCCAATGTGGAAATGTTAAGATTTAGAATCATAGAATCTTTACCATTTTAAATTTGTAATGTACCTTAGTTGAGATATTAATCTATGGAATAGCCCAATCTAAGAAACATTTATCTGGCATCTATGATGCAGCTGAGTAACCTAAATATATACAACAAAATCCGGACCCCTCAGGGACTTCACAGCCTACAGAGAAAGAGAGATATCTAAGCCAACCATAAAGCAATGGGATAAATGGCTATGAACAAAAACACACAGGGAGGGAAAAAGGAGAGGCCTTACTTTCCCCTGGGTAGGAAAGAGAGCTAGGAGGAGAGGAACTAATGAAAATGAGTAGGATTCCCCAAAGTACAGAATAGAGAGATTGTTCTACACCTTCTTTCCTGAAGACTCCACCATCACATCTACCTTCTATGCTCTCAGCACACTCTGGCCTAACCCATTCTTCAACCGCACGCGGTGCCACTCTAGCCAATGCTAACCCTCCCCATTGCCACTCCACCCCACCACTGTCCTTGAAGATGTCATGAACTCTTCTGCCTTCACACCTTTGTCTGTGAGCTCTCTGGGAAACACTCTTCTCCCTGCCTCCCGAGAAAACTCCTATTCATCCCTTAAGGCCCCTCTGCCCTTCAGTTCAATAAAATAGCTCCCTCATTTGTATTTCTTCAGCACTTTACTCGGTATGTTTTTATACTACCTATTACACTCTATTATTTTTAGCTATTTAATAGTCTGTCTCCCTTACTGAACTATATGCTCCTTCAGGGCATATTTCAAATCTTAATGGACACAGAGCTGACCTAGAACTCTTCATACGTGTCTGTTAACGGGAGCGTGACTTACATCCCAGTATCAGAAACTGGAGCAATGAAGGCATTAGAAGAGTGTTTAGTTAAAAAGTATAGTTCTTTACTGAGACTGCACCCGAACAGCCACTCAATATAATATTTGTAAAAGAATGGACACTTTTGGAACCCCCTTCTCTGAAGGTCATTTCATCCTTCTGGAATTTTCCTGCCTGAGCTAAAGAAGCCCAGCCACATCAACTTGCTGGAAAACGAGTCTATCTACCACTCTGGCTGAGATTGCTTTTCAGTTACAAACCTATTACAAAGCACTATGCACTCTCTAGGACAGGAAATGTCACATGGCATGAGGTCACAACATACACTGTGGTCTGTTCAGAACTGGTGCCCTCTTCAAGAAATGTGGTGGGATATAGCAGCAATGTCCACAGTAGCCAAACTATGGAAAGAACCTAGATGTCCATCAACAGATGAATGGATAAAGAAGATGTGGTATATATACACAATGGAATACTATGCAGCCATCAAAAGAAATGAAATCTTGCCATTTGAGACAACATGGATGGAACTAGAGCATATCATGCTTAGCGAAATAAGTCAAGCAGAGAAAGACAACTATCATATGATCTCCCTGATATGAGGAAGTGGTGATGCAACATGGGGGCTTAAGTGGGTAGGAGAAGAATAAATGAAACAAGATGGGATTGGGAGGGAGACAAACCATAAGTGACTCTTAATCTCACAAAACAAACAGGGTTGCTGCGGGTATGGGGGTTGGGAGAAGGGGGGTGGGGTTATGGACATTGGGGAGGGTATGTGCTTTGGTGAGTGCTGTGAAGTGTGTAAACCTGGCGATTCACAGACCTGTACCCCTGGGGATAAAAATATATGTTTATAAAAAATAAAAAATTAAAAAAAAAAAAGAAATGTGGTGGGAATTTGTTGGTGAGCTTGCTTGGTTGGTTGTGATTCTTTATCAGACAATGGGACCTATATTACAAAGAAATAAGGATTAAAATAAATAAGTCACTGGGTTAAATAACTTCTCAAAGATCATTTCCAGATCTTCCCATTGTCAATTCTGGCCGACCTGCCTGTGGTTATCCGTTCCTGCACTATTATAAATCTGAGCTCTAGAACTACAAGTGGTACTATAACATTATTAGGCAGATCTAGACTATCTACTGGTCTGACTCTGCTGTGTTTTGCTGATTTAATATTAATCCCCAGCTTATGAGTTTAAAAAACTTGGGAAAATTAGAGGAAGGGACAGGTAAGCAAAGCAAGGAGAGAAGAGCTGAAAGAAATGTAAAAAAGTAAAAACCACAACGTCCAATATCAATAGAGTTTGGGAGTTCACAAAAGAGTAAAGGAAAATGCTCTTATCTAAACCAAAATAATTGATTGTGATTATGAGGATTCTCATTAGATTTTTATAAGTAAGATGACACTAAGGGCACCTGGGTGGCTCAGGTGGTTAAGCATCTGCTCTTGATTTTGGCTCGGGTCATTATATTCATGGGGTATCCAGAGCCCGGTTTTGGGCTCTGCACTCAGTGGGAAGTCTGCTTGGATTCTCTCTCTCCCTCTGTCCCCTCCCTGCTCTCTAAAATAAATACATCTTTTGAAAAATAAAGTAAGATGACACTGGGTAGAAATACCTCCAGTATCATCAAATGTGAAATGACACATGATTTTTGCTAATGGCAGTTTTAACTTTCAGAAAAATTCAATGTCAATCATGTAAAAATTAAGTTAGTTTTTCATTTTACTATCAAAATACAGTACTGATGGGTTCTGCTAGGTGTCAGAATTTTAAAAAAAAATAGCAAAGCACTTATGAATAAAGTGGTTGTAATCTGGTGGTAGGGGGAAAAGTCTATTTTCTCATAGTTAAAAATAAAGGGAAAGGAGAGAGAACAGAGAACAGCGGAAGGTGTGCCTAGAAAGACAGGTGGGTGGGAATCGTGCTCTAACGTAGCTCTGTCCCACGCTCAGGGCTTGGACTCCATCCTGGGCAGCGCTGGGGCAGACGGGTGACTGGACCAGGGCTGGGAACGGGAAAGGCAAGCTGAGGGAGGGTCAGAAGCGAGGAGAGGTCCCAGGACCAGGAACTCGGCTGGGGAGGGCAGGGCCTGGGGAGGAGCTTCTGCCTTCCTCTCTCCTCCCTCTTGCTTTTCCCACTGCGCTGGCCTCTCCACTTCCTTTTCCTACACCTCAGGGCTCCCCCTGCATTTTCCTTTGCCCCTTCCATTTTCTTAGCCAGGCATTCCCACTGTCCATTCCCCTTCCCCGTCCTGACTGTGCTCTCCCCGCCTCTCCTCCTCCCACTTTGTGCAGCCGCAGGTACACTTGTCCAGCACTGGAAAGCACTGTGAGGTCAGTGAGGTCAGAAAGACCCTTATTTAAAGGCTGGCTTCCCAGCTGTGAGCTTAGCAGGCTGGCCTTAGCTTGTTGGCCTGGGGACCTCATACATAATAGCTGCTCACTCTCAACAAGTGCTAACCCCTGTCCGACACTCCGGAGCATACTCTGGGGCATTCGTCGAATTCATCCTCACAGTTGGCGAAGGAATGCTCTTACCATCACCGTTTACACAGCGGAAACAGACTTAGAAAGGTTCAGGAACTGGCCCAACCACACGCAGGGATTTGAACTTGGGCCTCTGCCTCTTCCTCTGCCTCTTCCTCACCCAGGCATTACCCCACAGGAGGACTACAGGGAATCGACAACCCTGTCTGGCCTTAGGGCACTCCAAAAGCTCCCAGGAAGGGCTGGTTCCTTTCCCTTCCCTGGCAAATGCACATCTGATAGAAAACACATCTCTTTTTAAAAATAACACGTTAGGGGTGCCTGGGTGGCTCAGTGGGTTGAAGCCTCTGCCTTCAGCTCAGGTCATGATCCCAGAGTCCTGGGATCGAGCCCCACATCAGGCTCTCTGCTCAGCATGGAGCCTGCTTCCCTTCCTCTCTCTCTGCCTACCTCTCTGCCTACTTGTGATCTCTGTCTTTCAAATAAATAAATAAAATATTTTTAAAAAAATTAAATTAAAATAACATCTTGTATAAATGGTCCAGCAAATAGTACCCATTTGTTTAAGGAGGTATCCTATGGTTTCCTGGGTGGCACTAGTGGGGAAATGACGGGCATCTGCTTTAACCCTTTCATTTGGCCAAGGCTATTCCGCTGGTGAGGGTACATCTACAGTGAAGTCTTGCTGTCACTCGTGTTTTTCAATCAGGCACACATGTGCAAAGAACAATTTGCAACACACATCTTCGTATGAGGAAATTTGAAACATTTTAAGAAACACCTTTTCTTAAACTGAAAAATGCTTTCTGTGATTAAAATTTAAGCTCTACATAAAGGCATAAAGAACAAAGTGAAAATTAAGCCTCAGAAATTGATGTTAATGTATTGATTTACATTTTTTTTTAAAGATCTTTCCCCAGGATACATTTTCCTTTTTGAAAAAAATAAAGTCATACTCTATAGCATGTGTGCCCCGCATTCCCTAATCGGCACTGTATCATGAACATCTTTCCATATATAAAGACACATCATGATTTTTAATGCCGCATAATATTACAGTGCACGGATATACCAAATTGTTAGGCAGCTCCTTACTGATGAACATTTACACAGAAATGTTATTTTAAATCATGATTTAGTTCAAATTTTTGGTCTCAATTTTCCTTTCCTTTCCTTTCTTTTATGAGATAATTCAGGTAGTATAAAAGTTTGAGGGGCAGAGTGCAAGCTACTTCCAAAATTGAGGTTAAAGTGAGACTCTAGGGGATCTGGGTGGCTCATTCGGTTAAGCATTTACCTTCAGCTCAGGTCATGATGCCAAGGTCCTGGGACTGAGCCCCATGTCAGGCTCCCTGCTTAGCTGGGAACCTGCTTCTCCCTCTCCCTCTGCCTGCTGCTCTCCCTGCTTGTGGTTTCTCTCTCTCTCTCTCTCTTTCAAATAAATAAATAAATAAAGTGCGACTCTGACAATGACATCTAAAGAATCAAGAAGGGATGAAATCAGCAGATCTGTAAGAACAATCCAAGATACTGCTAACACTCACAAGTAAAACAGAGCAAGCGGTCATCATATTTGTGATTACTGGTTCAAGGTCCGTCTTTGGCTCTATACTGTGGGCTCCATGAAGAGCTGAATTGTCCACAGCTTTATTCCAAGCACCTGGCACACTGATGATCAATGAATATTTACTGGATCAATGAATCTCAAGGACAGATGACAGAAATGAAGACATTTCCTAATGTTGACTTTAATCAACTGAATTATATTCTGACTAGAGAATGAATGCGCAACCAGAAAGAGGGATGGTATACACAGCATATCCAGTAAAAGCAGAGTTTAAAGAGGAAAAATTTATCAGTGTTTCCAGCAACCTGAGAATCTGGGGCCGCAGGAAGGGTTCTGTGATGGAGAGGGATGTATTAAGTTCTCATGGTCCAAGGCCATTAGCCCCCAAGGTATTCCTGCTCACTCCTCTTGCCCTGAGCCCAAATTCACCAAGCGTATCATTTAGCCTCCTGTGTGGATGTGTGTAAAAGTAGAACATGCGAGAAGCAGCACAAGCCCCAGTCTGCCAGCTACTTTTCTCACTGTGATGGGAACCAGACTTGTGTGAGTCTGTCTCCCAAAATCTGTCTCTGATTGCCATAGCAGTGCTAAACATCGAAACCTGAGACGTGAAACTTGACACTGAAACATGAGGATCCCAACATGGTACCTGCTGTGGGGGACAGACTAGTATGTAAGGAGCCCCCATGATCTCTGCCTCCTGGAGTCCATATCTGTGTGATCCCCTCCCCTTGAATGTGGTGGTACGTATGACTTGCTCCTAACCCACAGAATACGGCAGAGACCAGTCAAGTGGCAGTCCCCTGTCCTCAGTCGGCAGCTGTAGTCACCCGGGATTCTGTAGTTCTGCTCACTGCGAAGAGATTATTGATTTTATAATCTAATGTTTAAGTCTTTTACTAAATTTCTAAATGGTTATTTTACTTTTAAAGAATCTCAATAAATACATTAAAGAACGAATAAGAAATTTAACAAGTTTTTTTCTAACATTGTAGAAACAAATGGAAACAAATCATAAAATAAATCTAATTTGCCACAAGAGATCAGATTGCAAGGGATGCCGTTTCACCCCGTCAGAATGGCAAAAATCAAGCGTGGCAAGATCGGGTATTGACGGGAATATATATGGAACACGAGGAACACCAGATGGGAATGTGAATCAGTACCACTCCTCTGGAAGGCAATCTTCAGTATCTAGTAAAGCTGAAGATGTGCAAACTCCGTGACCCAATGATTCCACTGCTAAGAAATAAAACAAAACCAAAAAAGCCCTCTCAAACATGTTCACAAAGAGACATTTACAAGAATACTCAAGGCAGCATTATTTCTAAGAGCAAAAAAGTAGGTGGTGGCTGGGGGGGTGTGCACTGAACACCCATCATCAGGCAAAAGGATGAATAAAGCATGACACATTCATGCAATGAAGAACCACCCATTGTGGAGATAAATGGATTAGTGTTACAAGTCTCAATGTGAATGAATCTCACAAATACATTGTCAAAAAGCAAGCTGAAGAAGCATATGGACACCTAATGATCTTTTTATAAAGGTTTAAAATATGTCAAGTCAATATGCCAAATCTGTAAATTGAAAGACGAGCATGGAAGACACCAGATCAGAGTCATATTTGTCTCTGAGTGACAGAGGGATCAGACATATGGATACAGACACTTCCAACTAAATGTATGATGTTTTACTTCTTAATTTTTCATTGTATCATTAAAAAAAAAATTACTTCTTTCCACCTCTACTTAAAAATAAAGTGGCTCAGTCGGTTAAGCATCTGCCTCCAGCTCAGATCAGGATCCCAGGGTCCTGGGATCAAGTCCCACATCCTTGCTCAGCAGGAAGCCTGCTTCTCCCTCTGCCGGCTGCTCCCCCTGCTTGTGCTCTCTCGCTCTCGCTCTCTCTCACTCACTCACTCTTGGACAAATAAAATCTTTAAAACAAACAAATAATCATGTAAAGACTATGAAGTGGAAGGAAGTCAAAGTGTTAGTCTCCCCAGCACACACACTCAGAACTCAATCTTGCCCTAGACTTTCTGAGGACCGTGAAATGAGAACAGTAGCTAATCTTCATCAGATCCCTGGCCCTAAGGCATTTCATCCATACTTAACATGTGATCTTATCTAAATGTTAATATTCCTATAAATGGCTATTGGTTAAGTGTCCAACCATAAAAGAGCAGTTAATTAAAGCACGGCACACCCACTCAAGAGAATATCAAAAACCATTTAAAATAATGGTTACAAAGACTATGAAGTAACATAAAAAATATTTATATGCCAGCTATAATGCTAAGTTTTTTTTAAAGAATAAGATTTGAAAAAGGATTTATAGCACTATATAAAACCATAATCAGAGCCTGGAAACCAGAGCTTTGCTCCTTGGCACCACAATATAGATGGTACAAACATTTTAACTTGAGTTTAAAAGGCCAATTTTTTAAGGTCTACCTCTGCCATACTCCCCTCTCTTTCTACTCTTCCTCCCCAAGGTGAGGAGCTCACTTGACCCTGGGCCTATGGAGGTGGATGGAACCGTCAAGGACAAGGAAACTACTACCCCTCTGTGAGCACTGGCCATGCTTTTTTTTTAAGATTTTATTTATTTATATGTCAGAGAGAGAGGCAACACAAGCAGGGGAGTGGAAGAAGGTGAGAGAGAAGCAGGCTTCCCACTGAGCTGAAAGCCCAAAGTGGGGCTTGATCCTAGGACCCCAGGATCATGACCCCAACAGAAGGCAGACCCTTAACGACTGAGCCACCCAAGCACCCCAGCACAGGCCACCCTTATCTGCCTTCCTCCCATCTCTGAACTGACCCACCACAGGGCTCTGCCTCCATGAATGGACACCTCCTTGAGTGCCAAACTGCTGGCACTGCTCTGTGATGTGAATAGCTGGTATCTAGGTAAATCATTTGTTTTCAGTACAAGGAGGAGGAAGAAGGCCATGCAACTGCAGCCAGGGACGACTAATTCCAAAGCCAAAGTATTAGATTGATAAAAATGGCCGAAAAGATACCACTGATAACAGCAGGAGCCTTCCATAAATCAATCACAGGGCTCAGATTGAGAGAATGCCACCACATTATGTGCAAAGAAAATGAAACAGCACAAACGGCACAAATAAGTCTTATAAAACACTCTGTGTTCTTCTTAATAGACCAGCTCCCTCTCCCTAAACCTGGACAGCATTTGGGTGAATAGACGAGCCATCCTTGCAAGAAATGTACTGAGCTGGCACATTTGAGCATGGAAATGGCATTATGGTTATGAGGTGGATCTGGAGAAATCTGGGTAAGTCACCAAAGGAGGGAATGTTATAAGGCCTTACACAGCGTCTAAGACACTGGGTGTCCTCATATCAAAATATCCTTCTCTGGACACCTTAGGTCAATAGCAAATTAATCTTACCTGACACACCCGGACATTTCTTTCCAATTCTACAATACTCCAGCAACCCATAAGTCCCTCAACTGTCCTGAGCAGAGTAGAGCAGGGGTTCCAGTACTAGAAGTACTATTATAATACTATTTTCTTAAAACAACATAAAGACATAAATCAAAATATAAATAGTGGCATTGGGTACATTTTTATTCCACTTTTCCTTATTTTGAAAATACTTTAATAAGTATGTTGCTTTCACAATGACAAAAATCTAAATACAAACTTCTTGAGGAAAAGAAAGCGCCAATGAACAAAAACAAAACAAAACAAAATAAAAAAACCAGAAACTGCCCATGTATAGTTATCAAAATCAAGAGATAAGCCTGATTCTGGGTTTAAAGGTTATGCTATGGTTCAGGTAAAATAAGTTTTACAGGCTTTTTTTTTTTTCTCCTGTGGTTAAAAACAGGTAACACAAGATTTATCATCTTTAAAAAATGTAAGTGTGCACTACAGTAGTGTTAACTTTCTATCTCTAGAAATCTAGTTCTAGAAATCTTTATATCTAGAGTTCTAGAAGATATAAAGATCTATATCTAGAGATATAAAGATCTCTAGAACTTTTTCATCTTCCCAAACCAAAACTCTATACTCATCAAACAATAGCTCCTGGTTTCCTGTGAATGATTCCCCAAGCCCCATTCCCCTGTGGGCACATCATGAGGCTTGAGCCCAGTACGCTCGCTGAAGCTTTCATCAGAGCCCTGGACTGCCCTTACGTTGGGACTCAGGTGTTGCACACAGGTCCAATGGCTGCCGTTGGTGGGAGCCCCCAGCATGGCATCCCAAAAGTCTCACGTCCCTCCACAGGACAGCGCGAGTCCCTCCACAGGGTCCCAAGGCAACTATCTCTAATGCCTTTTGTGAAAATGACCTTAATTCTACTTTGCAAAACTTGTTCTCTTTCCCCTTTGCTGAGGGGAAAAGTGGCTGTATTTCTGACCCATTAAAACCAAACAAACAGGGGCACCTGGGTGGCTCAGTGGGTTAAAGCCTCTGCCTTTGGCTCAGGTCATGATCCTGGGGTCCTGGAATTGAGCCCCGAGTTGGGTTCTCTGCTCAGCGGGGAGCCTGCTTCCCCCACTCTCTCTCTGCCTGCCTCTCTGCCTACTTGTGATCTCTGTCTGTCAAATAAATAAATAAATCTTAAAAAAAAAAAAAAAAAAAAACCAACCAACAAACCAAAACCAAACAAACAAAAAAACCTTCCAAATGCTCAAAACATGGATTGTGGCTGCCAGCAAGTGCAAGGCTCGCTAAATAACTGAGGCAATCCGGAAAATCTGTAACATATATGTGGCCTCTGGTCCAGATGGGAATGGATTGGAATCATACAAACCCCTAGAACCCGAGGAATGGCCACCGGTATGGCTTTAACCCATTCTCCCACCTTAGAACGATGTTAACGTTTTTAGGTGAACCTTGCAAAAACAGATTGGTTTTTGTTCCCATCTATTAATAACAGCCATTTTTGAAATGCTATTTAAATCTTCTATTGTTATTTGAACTTTTCATGGATTATGTCTCTCCAGCTGAGCTACTTTGGGGCCATAGGGACACCCTACCATCAGCACCTGTAACCCCTGTGAAGCCCAGCACAGCACCTCTTCACAGACACTCGGAAATATTTGCTCATTGGCTTGTTCTTCTAATTTGGTAAGGCCCATCGTTTTAATTACTGAGTTGCTCTGCCCAGATGACAGAGCGATGGCTGACTCAAGATCCCCTCCAGCTGTGAGCCTGGCAGACTCCTTTAGGCTGCCCTGCAGTGCGCACGGGCACCCACACCAAAAAGAAGTGTCTTAATATTACTTTCAGGGTGTTTTATTATGCTCAACAGCTATATTTGGCAACTTTCTTTCTAGCATTAGAGAAGACACATTACTGAATGTTAAAAAGGGAACCTGACAAAGGCAACAGCTAGAAC
The DNA here is from genome assembly GCF_009829155.1 of Mustela erminea. Taxonomy (NCBI): domain Eukaryota; kingdom Metazoa; phylum Chordata; class Mammalia; order Carnivora; family Mustelidae; genus Mustela; species Mustela erminea. The sequence continues at coordinate 40,993,843 of NC_045618.1, read as the reverse complement.
AGAAAAAAAAATATATTACTAAAGGCTGGTGTAAACTTTCTACCTACTAAATTACCTACACCCCCAGATGCACCAAGGACCGCTGGAAGGCAGGCATGACTGTGTCTGTAGACAGAATTCGGGTTCTATCCTACATGCATCTCTGAAAAGCTAAGAATGTGGCCATGGGAGAAAGATCCAGCCTCCAGCTCCTGCCCTTTCTCTCACACACAGCAGGAGGGGGCTGGACTTCTCTGCTGAACACAAGAGTCTATGAGAGACTCTTTTATTTGGAGTAACAACTTGACTTCAGTGCATTAATTTTATAACTATTTTGGAGAGAGCAGGGGAGGACTCCTGTGCTCTTCCAGAGATAATTAAAAATGTGGAAAAAAGAAATCTGAAATCAACAAAAAAAACAAGCTGAAGTCACCAGGGGTTTCTGAATAACATCTTCCCGGTTAAACAATTTTAAGAATTCCATAATGTGAAAGCAACCCCCACACATTCTCTCCCACATAAACACACTTTGTATGTAAGCCCCACTCGGCTAAGCAGCAGAATCTCTTGCCTTCGCTTCTGTAGCTACTTTTGCCAGAGAAGATGTCATCTGCACAAAAGCATTCTCTTAAGAATGAGAAGAAAGCTGACCACCGGCCAGCAAGCACAGGCACGCCTTGAGCCGAAATACTGTCATTCCAACAATCTCAACAGCTCACCACCCGACGATCTGATGACTGACTTCAAATACCAATTTTGCTTTAGCAGAGACTGAGAAATTCAGGCCTTTTGGTGTCTGTCAACCAGCACATTCCCAGGAACTTGCCTGGTGGGCCAGAAAGGTAACCGAATAAACCATTTTATAATCTCTGCTATGTTTTTAAAATACCAAGAGCCACTGAGTCATGGTGGGGGCTGGGGAAGGAATCAACAGAAGACCACTGAAGAGTAAAAACAAAAACAAAAACACTCTTTTATCTTTTTTCACCTGCTTTTATATTTAAAATTCATGGAACCTAAAACCACACCCAACAAATCAAAAAGGAAAATAATGCAGACAGAGAAAGGGATGAAAGCAGAAGAGGTATTAAGAGAAAGGAACGGGCAGAAGGAGAAACAAGGGAGAAGGGGGGCAGGAGTGAAGGCGGAAAGGCAGTGCCGTGGGCCAGGCGTGGAGGGAGAGGCAGCCAGACAATGAAGAGGAGAGAAACAGGTGGTCCGAGGGCTCCCAGGGAGGATGGGAGCCTGAGAAACTGCTTCTCACACATGCAGCTGCTCATTTGGGGTGTGAAGGAATAGATGGGCCATTTTTAATATGCTATGTTAGCTTTCTCTACTCTCTTTTTTTAATCAAATGTGCCATTTCTTTGTCTTGACACATACACACCAGGTTCAGGTGTCATTAGGGGAAAATCACTTACTCCACTTACAACACGTTAGTACCTTTTCAAATTACCTGTCGGTTTGCTAAAAGGCCCTAGTTTGAAACCCCCATCTACCTGACTCCCAGAGCAAGGCATGGGGCTCCCACCCACCATCACGTACCAGATGCTAGCAGACAACTCTAAGATCACTCTGCGCAGTTCGCGAAATGATTTCATCAAGGAAATGAGTCCAGTCAGCAAATACTCATTGAGCCTCGACAGTGCTGAACGAGACAAAGCTCCTACTCCAGAGCTTCACGCCGACAGGGAAGAGTAGAGAGGCTGGTACCTGCTGCGTGAGGGGCACAAACCAGGCCTCACCTTTGGGCCGAAGGCAGGACCAGTGCCAACTGTTGGGCATTCAAAAGGGATGAGTTAAGGAAACACAGGGCAGCAGGAGAAAGTGTGGAGAGAGGGCAAAGTAGAGGAAGCGCTGCCTTGTGGAAATTCCCAGCGCAGGGGCTCCTGGTGGAGGGCCGCTGGGATCGTGGGCAGAGGGAGGCGGTAGGAACAGAAAGGAAGCGGAGCTGCTGAGGGAGACCTTGCAGGGAGCACCTCAACGCTCAGCGGTCAGCTGCATGTGGGAGGGTGGCGAAGAGAAGTGAGAATGAGCCGCGGGATCAAGCGCGGGTCACAGAGGACGGTGACAGGCATGGAAATCATTAGCGAAGGCAGTGAGAGGGGCACACTGTTGCCCTGTGGGATGCCTCCCGAAATCCACCGTGAGAAGCTCCAGGCAAACCCCCGTTAAAGGATACCGTACAAAATATCAGCCTGCCCCCTTCCAAAGTGTCAAGTCCGAGGACAACAAGTCCAAGGACAACTTAGGAACCATCCAGACGAAAGGAGATTAAAGAGGCATGACAACAAACACAGCTAAAGATTTAAAGATTTGTTCCTCCTCTTCTACTATGAAGGACATTATTAGGGCTACTGGGGACAAGCGAGTAAGGTCTGTAGATTAGACAACAGTATGGAATCAATGGCAATGTCTCGATTTTGGACTCTCGTTATGCAAGGAATGTCCTTGTTTTATTTTATTTTTTTATTTTATTTTATTGTAAAGATTTTATTTATTTATTTGACAGAGAGAGATCACAAGTAGGCAGGGAGGCAGGCAGAGAGAGAGAGGAGGAAGCAGGCTCCCTGCTGAGCAGAGAGCCCGGTGAGGGGCTCAATCCCAGGACCCTGGGATCATGACCTGAGCGGAAGGCAAAGGCTTAACCCACTAAGCCACCCAGGTGCCCTGAAATGTCCTGTTTTTTAGGAAACAACACTGAAGTACTGGGGGAGGTAGGTAAAGGGGCATTATGTCTACAGCTTAACTCTGAAAAGGCTCTGAAAAACTACAACAACATATGTATGTGTGCATGCATGAGTGTGTGTGTGTGTGTGTGTGTGTGCGCGCGCACGCATGTCTATGTGTGTGGAGAGAGAGCACGAAAGAGAAGGATAAAGCAAGTGGGGCAAATAGTTAATATTTGTAGAATTTGGGTTAAAGATGCAAATTATTAAGTTATTCTTGCAACTCTTCCGTAAATCTGCATTATTTCATAATAAAAAGTTAAAAAGGGGAAAGTGATTTAAGGAAGCCATGACAAGGAGCTGTTTAGAGACCGAACAGTTGGGCTTCTGGGTATCAGATTCCAAATGGGATTTGGGAGAAGGTAGGCTCAAAATGCAGCTCTGAAGGCCTCTGGAGGCGTAGGGAAAGCCTGGTGAAAGTAGGCTCTCCGGTCAGAGTGCCGGGATTCCTTTCTCAGGTCTGCCCCTTCACAACCAGTCACTGACTTAGGTTACTTTCATTCCTCTCTCCTCCAAGTTCTTCACCTGCATAACAGGAATGACGGGAGTATGTGCCCCACAGACGTGGAAGGGGACGAAAGGACAGGGAACGGGTCAGTCGCGACGCCCAGTAATGCCCAGGACAACCACCCA